>NC_051213.1:37049814-37389814 GCF_015220715.1 Pygocentrus nattereri | reverse complement strand
ACTTTGTTTAATTTCACCTTAATGGTCAAAATGACTAACCCCACTGTAAACCCTCTGAAAATACAATCCCGTGAATAAACCATCCACGTTCGAAACGAACCCTGGCCTGACAGCCACGGGCTATGAGAAGTCTCGCAGCCTGAACAACATATCAGGAATGGCGGGGTCGTCACTGCGTCTAACCCCCATCACCAGCACGCCCTATGACCCCTATGAGGCCCCTGGACCCCTGCGCCGCTGCCGCTCACCCATCCCCTCCATTTTGTAGCCAGGAGTGCGTAAAAAAAGAACACGCAACTGCTAGAACTCAGGACAGGAGAACAGGAGGAGAGGAAGACAGGATGGAGGCCGTGTGTGTGTGTGTGTGTGTGTGTGTGTGTGTGTGTGTGTGTGTGTGTGTGTGTGTGTGTGTGTGTGTGTGTGTGCATGCGAACCGAAGCTCAGTCTCACACTCAAACCCATAGCAATAACCACCCAATGTTCCTGAATGTAGAAAGAAGCTCCGCCTCCTCACCCTCTCCGCTCACAGCTTCAGGTGCATGCCTATAGTAGTTGTACTGGAGAAGATAAGTACTCTGTCCTGTATTTAGTAGAATTAAAGAAGAAAAGAGCAGGTTGTAGCCGATGGACCGATGTGAATTTTTTCTGAGGTTAGCTGAATGAATATAGATTCAAATATGCAGATTAACCTGATTAAGTCGCGAGCCTTAGAGTACAGTATATGTGTGTATTAATATACCGTAGCTATTTTTCCTCACACTATTGTTATCAGTAGACAGAGATAAAACAGGCTGCCAAAGAAAGACTTGAAAGAATGGTGCAAGTGTGAAGGAAATCAAAATAACTCAGAATTTTATTAACCTCATCCTCACATTTCAATTTCCTAATATTCATCATACTCCCCTTTGGACTGAACAACGCACACCAGTCAATTTAATGCAGTGAATACACTATAATATATAAACATTATGCAAGCTTTTCTTTTTTTTCATGAGATAATAACATGTTAATGCAAAATTTTGTGTAGTCTTTAACTATATGCATAAATTATAGTATTTTTCCAATTGTATTATTTTTGTTTAGTAAGGTTGACAGTCTAGTAAGTCGATTATATACTCACATATTTCACCAGATAGTTATATTTTGTTTTGCATATCCTGTGATTGCCTAAACATACACATTGCCCGACCTTCAGGAAGCTAAAAATGTTACTAATGGCTCGTTTTTCTTTTTTCAGTTTAGCCTTTTTTAATGCTTTGATTACTAAAATGCTTACAGCTCCCTTTATACATCATATCCACATGTTCTTTTCCTGCACATAACTTGCACAATCTGAAACCACCAATACCATAATGCCCTCAAGTAAGTCCAAATCTCCATGCTGTCTTTATTTCATTTCACCATCTTGCATGCTCAGTGTTCAGTCCCTGTCTTAGTCTTTAGGGTGAAACTGAAGTTAAAACAGGAGAGGAATTGTTTTATCTGCAATGGTGATGTCAACCATCTACACGTATATGCAAAATGTGCAATATTCCACTCAGACTCATGATGCTGGAAGCATACTTCAAGCGCACGTGTTGTTTGTAAATATGTGTGCAGAAAAAATAAGATATTTTTAATGGAAATAAAAACAATGATCAGTGTATGAAGTAGATATGCTGATTTTAAGACTATATATGGCAACTCTAGAGCATTCCTGGTTTGTTGGTCTTTGTCCTTGTTGATGTCCTGTTGTTGTTTTATTGATATTTTGAATGTGTTTCAAAGATGATTGTTTTTATTTTTAAAAACATTAATTTTTACCTCACATTGTTTCATTTGTATATGATATATACATGAGTGTTACAAATCTGTGTTTCTTTACAGTAGATAGAATAATCTAGAAAATATTCAGGTCTATTTGACCAAGTGCTTCCAGAATAGTAAAGAAAAGAGAAGAAACTAATGTAATAAAGCCATTTCTGAGAAAATGCTTCCTTGGAATAGTGAGAAAAAGAAAAATAATATATTGCAATAATTGCAAAGTTGTAACTATAGGTTATAGGTGACTAAGTGTGTATTACCGTTAAATGTTATTTAGTTTCCCAATGGAGAATTAGCCGATTAGTCGACACTGTAGACCTGCAGAAAGGAGCCATTTTGTTTTAAACATGGCACCAGTCACAGCAAAGCCGGGCCACGGTCTTCCCAAACAGATGCAATGGGGACCTTCTCCTTGAGTTTTCCCAGCCTAATATGGAGATCTGATACTGTGACGGGAAATACCTCAGTGTGTTTTATGGGTGATCGTAAGATGCTCTTAGTGCAGTAGTGATTTCCGGGGACTGCCCACACATCCTTACAACAGGAGTCCCGGACTGGCAGGGCCTGTAAGAGCTCCTTTTAATGCTGTGAATCCGGAGATTAAGGCTTTTTTTCCACTAACAAAGTCTTAGTGTTTTTTAGTTATTGATTTCCAGTGATTAGCCAGACAGGAGCTTTACTCTACTGGTTGATAATGGTGTTCTCCATGTGTGAGCATCCAGTCAATGTCCATATATATATATATATATATATATATATATATATATATATATATATATATATATATATATATATACACACATATAAAAATATATATTGTCCTGTTATTGTAGTATGTAGTTGTACAAACTTTTTGTTTGTTTTAAAACATGTAGAGAATTTTAAATCTCAATTCTTTGTGTGAAGTGTATTCCATATTGTTGTAACCGATACAACACAGTCAGGACACTTTGAAACGAATCAAACATGTTTGTGTTGACAATGTGTGCTCCCTCTATGAGGCTACTTTAAGCTGCTGTGTTATTCTAGAAACCCATAAACTGCTAGCTAGATTTAACTAGCTTCACCTGACAACTTTATGTACATATCTGTATCTATACAATACAATATATGTGAATACCCATTAAAAAGATCTGTACTGCATTTCTCTCTATGTATGCTGGTTATTCTGGGAGGTGTCATAGTTGTTCTCTTTGGTGTTTTTGTGTGAATTTGTACAGTGTTTTGTGTAAATCTTTTGTTGGTGTTTTTGCCTTGTGTGTTTGTGTGTATTTGGTGCTTGCGGGGACCAGGTTCCCATGTCTTTGAAAAAAAAAAAACTTTTTGGTTACTCTGGTAAAGTTTAGTGTCATATTTGTTGTAATACAACAGAATTTAGATACAGGACATGGACATATCTCAGAAATATATTTTAGAAGATGTTTTAGCCCTTTATGAAAAAATCCTCATGATGATAGGGAGACATGGACATTATGTGTTCAAGTGAGGACATTTTACTGGTCCTTTGCTAACTTTTCCACGAATTCAACTCTCATAAAAATAACTAACAAATATTTGCCATTAGGTTACTGAGGTTAAGATTAAGGTTAGGTTTAGGTGTCGGATTAGCATCATAGCACAGTATTACACAAGTGATGGTCCTCACAAATGCAGTCATACCAATGTGTGTGTGTATTATGTTGCCGTTTTCTTTTGCATGGAATATCTAAAAAAAAAATTTAATCCCCCCTTTTGCACCTTCATATGAACACATGCTCTTCAGTCACATATGCAAACCTGCACATTCAAGTTTTAAATGTGATTTTTTTTTTTGTATAATATATGCATCTGTGTCACAAATAAATGAAAATGATGTTGTTTAGTTTGACTTTGTTGTTCTAAGAATTTCAATGAATAGATTAACTGAACCTCAAGTAGTAGCAATTAAATAAATATACAGTTTATCATTAGTGACGTGAATTCAGCGGAGATTCTCCACCACTCTCCTCTTCACCTTCTTCATCATGTGTTAACAAATCGTAAAAAAAAGTAAATCCAGTGATACATGAATGACAAACTACAGTTAATAGTGAATTATCTGTTAACAGAACTTTCGCATGCTTAACTTTAACCGTCATCGACAGGTAAAGCCTCCCCAGCTTTCTACTGTTGTCAGTTTTAACTAATAAGTTTCCTTTATCAGTGGTTCTGCATTGTTTAATGAAATTGTATTAAATGTATCTGGGGTGGACTATTCCATTCTTGCGGTTTAAGATGTAAATATTTGCTTTACGTTAAATACCTTAAAAATCATGATGTGTGAAGGTTGTATAATCAATGTAACACTGAAATCCAAGGTCTTATAACATCATGAAAGTTTAATGTAGAGCATGGACATTATAATAACATCATTAACATTTAACTGAGAACAGGACTGGAGTTTTGCACCCCTTCAAAGATACATTACACACTAATGTAAAGTGCATGTTCATTGTTTATAATGTAGGCTTAATATATTTAACTATATTTTTATTTCATATCTTTTTATTATTATTATTATTTCAAATCAATTCCACCACCAATATGTACATCACTATTTTTTTCCATATGGTTTATTTAAGCAACACATCTGGTCTTAACATTGTTAGTTTTGAAGTTTTAATTATTCTTTAATTATATCAGATGCTCTTGTCTAACCTATTGTTTATCTCTTTTGTCCACAGTGTTAAGTTTCTAGCATTCACCGATTCTTTAAAGAAGACGCAGTTAGTCTTTGTTTTCTGAGTTTGCGGACAGAGCCGCATCCTTCCGGATGTGATACGTGAGGAATGTTAGCGTGGCAAGAGGAGGTGACCGGAAGAGCAAGGGAATCGAACGTTCCGAGGCTGGATCTTCTCACGGTAACCAAAGAAACCTCTCGGAATTCCGGACCCACTCCTCTTTCTACGGAAAGACTTCTTACACTGCAGCAAACTGAGTGTTTCACTCACGTCTCAAGAGAATGACTCCTAAAGTAAGAAAAAAAATGACAACAATCAAAAATGAACAAAAACATTCCAAAATGCATTATGTCTGCCGTACAAGATTGAAGCGCCAGGATGTTCCAGCTGCCATGCTAATCTGTGGCCTGGAGTTCTGGATGTGTGTTGTTTTATGTCTGAAAATTATGGACCAAGCTAGAGTAACCATGTAGCATCTCTGCTAACAATTTGTAGCATTTGTTGGTGGGGGAAACTCGCCAGCAAACTTTTTAGAGACTTTGATATTTATTGACAGTTTGCACAGACTGACTAATAATGGCTTGGTCATGCACTAACCTGCTTCAGTACTCCAACCTCCATTAGCATTTCCAAGGTTGTTAGCATACCACTGGATCTTGACTATGGAAAGTAGATTTTCGTCTACCAGAACATCAACCCAGCAGTTGCACATCCCTTCCCTCCTCTCAGAGATTGATGACCTGTGTTTATCAGATATATGGTTGCTATTCTGACACAGTCTTCCATTGTTTTTCATTGGTTCAAGAAAGGCAACTTCGAATCATTTACGCCACCAGACCAAAGCCTTCCACAGAGACCAAATACAGTCCAAATGCTTTATCTGAGGACGTGTTTCCTGGTTAACTTCTGTACAGCAGACCGTTAAGATTTCATTCTCCCTTTCCATGCACACAGGTCATCCAATCTGCCAGGTGTAGCAGGACACCGAGTGCTCTCAGACCTCTGCCAAGCTCAAGAGTGACCGGACAGCCGCTGAGCTTGAAGAAGTTTGCATTTCCTGCCCTAAACGTTAATACTTGATCGATTTTTTTCAAAATCAGTTTTTAGTAGTAGAGCTTATGCTGCCGTAGTGAACACGTGCCCACAATCAAACACTTGACTGATCCACTGCCACATCATCTAGACTGACAGAACGAAAACTTGGACCAATAAAGTGTGCATGCTAAACTGTTAGTGAAGACAGCTTAAGGGTATCTCAGTGCTTTGAAGACCTTTGAAGGTGTGAACAGATCCCCCACCCTCTCAATCTCTCTCTCTCTCTCTCTCTCTCT
Organism: Pygocentrus nattereri; assembly: GCF_015220715.1. NCBI lineage: Eukaryota > Metazoa > Chordata > Actinopteri > Characiformes > Serrasalmidae > Pygocentrus > Pygocentrus nattereri. The sequence goes on along the minus strand of NC_051213.1, from coordinate 37,383,981 downwards.
CTTTTCTTTTCCATTCCCCTCTCTTTCTTTTAATTATGACTATTGCAATTTGTTCTGCTTAATTGACTGCAAGGAGAGGGCACTTAAAAACATGCTAAGAATAAATGTACAAAAAGAAACAAATACATATTTTGATAAGTGGGGTGGGGACGCGGAGAGAAGTGGATGCAGTGCTGGTGAGAAGCATCCCAATGCAACAATAAAACTGTATCCAGAAAAGCTACCCCAGTGACACCACAACTGCCACACTGACTGACTGAGAGAAAAAAGTAAAAGACAAAAAAAGAAAAGAAAACAAAAAGGATTCCAGCACCTTTGGTGCTTGGGCCCCTAATTAAAGAACTTCTGAAAAAACACAAATGAAGGAAGCAAATGGAATAATGAAGCAGTCCATTGCAGACTGGACAGTGGAAATGTGGAGATCCAAAGAAAAAGATGGGAGGACTTCAAAAAAAACAAAAACAAAGGAGAGATAGAAAGAAAAAAAATTATCAGAAAATGCATTTTTGTAATTTTGTTTACCAGCATGAGTACTTTGCATGACTGTATTTTTCTGCAAGCCCTTAGATGAAGTGAGGAGGGCAAGAAATACAAAAAAATCATAATTATTATTCTAAAAACTAATGAATAAAAAAGATGATATGCAATGAATTTAAGAAAAAAAGATTATATTAAAAAGAGCTATATTTTGTTTTGAAATAGTAAGAAAATGTGAATAAATATTGAAGTATATGTATGACTGCAAGATACACGTTGAACTATGTTTTATTAGTTTAAGGACAAAAAGAAAAAAAAACTTAAAAATCCCACCAAAATCCCACCGCTACGTACTGCCCCCGTGTATTATGACTTGTTTCATGTTACATGTTGACTTCACTCGTCTCACGGATGCATATGTGCAGGCATAGGTGTGTGAGCTGTTGTCCAGTTAGTGTCCGAACGCGGGAAGATACTGTGTGGAAGAAGTGTCCGGTTGTAGAATATTACTATTTATTTATTTATTTTCCGGCTCTAGCTGCTTCTTCTGTAGCCATGGCAACAGTGGTGCTGATACTAGAACCCTCTGTAAGCCAGCCTCTTTCCCAGCATGCTTTCAAGGCAAAAAATATAGCATCTCATTAACGCAGTTTGAGTCGAGTATCTCTCATCGGCAATAATAATAAGAAGAACAATAATAGGAATGTTTGCTGAGCGGAGATTGTAGCTGGGTGAAAAAAAACGACTCTCAACAGATGCAGTATATGGGTGTTCTTTTGGGCATAGGCGGCTGTTCATCTAGTCTCAGGTGAAAAAAATAAAAACGGAAAGTCAGAGTGTGCCGACACTCCAAACGTCTCTCCGTCTGCGTTTGTGTCTGCCTGTCTGTCCTTTTGTCTGTCTCTCCGTCTTTCACTTTCTCCATATTTCAGTACGATTCATGAGCCCAAGTCGGAATAACAGGCCTGGGGTTTGTCTTAACGTCTGAGGTTTACGACAACTAAAGCAGCAATATTAAACTACGCTCTTACAAATGAAAGTGCCAGAAAGGGTTCTTTGGAGTGATGCCATGCTTTGGGTTCCAGTGGATGGGTGTTTAAAAGCCATTTAATATGAGGAACCTGGTTAAAGCTTCTGCACAAATCAGAGTTTTTTTCCTAGAACTGCGCACTCAGGCCAAGAACCATTTAGGAACTTTTGTTTTTAAGAATGTAGATGAAGCGTGGAGCTGGTGGGAAAGAAGCTTCCTCCTTCTTGCTAATCTTGATGTGTGCTTTCTTCCAGAAAAGTCTTCCCTCAGACCAGGGGCATGCTGTCCTGCCCTTGGGCCAATGCTCCATTCTTTTGAAGGCTACTAAGGCTAACTCATAGAGAATTGAAGAGATTTAGCACCGGGCAGCACTGTTAACCCTAGAGTGTACAGTGATTCTCTTACAGATGAATTGCTTAATGCGGTGGTTGGCTGTTGTGGCTCAATAGTGAGTTGGAATTGGGCCTGAATCGGGCCAAATGGGTGGTTACATGGGCTTATGATTCACTCTGGAAATCAGAATATTGAAATGAATTCAGCACTTGTTTTCACTTTTCGGTTACTGACCATTGATCTTCTAATGTAGCAGTCTGCAGATCTCTGTAGCAATGTATTTTGGTTGCGTGTGTTTAGCTCTTAGTGGCGATGAAATGAAAACTTGAACATCAAAAAGCATGAAATGCATTTTTTCATCTCCAGTTTAGTAGATGCAGTGCAAGAGGATAAAGTTAATGTTTTGGTTGCTGTGGTTAGAGATGGGTTAGGTGTGTAGTCTCAGCCTCAGATGCTCCGCCCACATGGAAAAAGAGTACATATCTTCTGCTCACATATCTGGCCACAACTAAGGGGATTTCATCATATGCGTTCTGGTTGGCTGTCCGTGACACGCCATGCAGTGTTCACTCACAATTAAACGGGAAGGTAGTCAGCGATAGCAAACACCTGCATACTGGACATTATGACATTTGAAAAGCTAGCCTGCAGTTCAGGTGGACACCGTTATCAGAACACCACCAATCAGAAAGATCCCTCGAATACGGCCAAGAAATGCAGGGTACATACTGACATTTTCAAAGATGCTACCAGAATATCCTTCATGGTCTTCTGTGCACTTCTGCGCACACATCTGACCCCAAGAGAGCTCAGACAGATGAAACCAACTACTACAGTGTGTTTAAAAAGGCCAGTAAAATATATAATAAAATATACCAAACACTGTTTCTTTAGTTGTGTGTCTGGGGACCTAATTGACTGCAGGGTGTGGAATGCACCTGCTCTTACTCTCATATATATATATATATATATATATATATATATATATATATATATTACATGGTTCACAGCCAAGTTTTGTTTGCCATCAACAGTATTTTTTCTATGATTTTTTTTTTTTCGAAGAAGCTCCTTTCTGTTGATGTCACAAAGCGGCCTTGGTGGACCGTTTCCTTTTGCATTAAGTAATACAAATGAGGAGCATTCATAGGACAGTCCTACCGAGAGCCCCCTTTTTCTCGGCTGCAACCTGGTTTTTGGAACGCAGCTAACAAGGACTGTGGGATTTTCACAGTCACCTCTCCATACATTCTGTGCCAAAATCACAGGATGTGACTGGTTGTTTTTCATGTCAGTCAGAAGGCCTCTTCTTGATGAGATGGCAGTTCTAGGCCACGTTATGTGGTCATTTTTTTTTAAACTCTCCCAGGAGTCTGACTTGCAAGACTAGCTGTAGCAAAGCAGCATTTACATTCTTAAAAATAAGGGTTCCTTGGTATGCCATAGAAGAAACACCTTTGGTTTCCTACAGAGCATTTTGTAGTGAAATGCAAAAGTTTGAATCTTTTGAAGCTTTGAACAATGTAAGGGTGCATATTTTGCATTTCCTTCAGTTACTTCAGTTTTTCCCCTGTGGTTCATGTAGTATATCTGTGGGTTTATGTACCAAAAACAGGCAGAATTTATTTTTACATTACTATTTTTTTAGCCTCTCTTTTGTTAGACTTTGTGTCACTTTAAGACTGACGTGTAAATGATCTCTGTTCTGATTGGCTGTTGTGTTTTGTGCTCAAAAAGCAGCCTTGGCGGAAACGAAACACTCATTATAACTTCTGCATAACTGGGTGGGGCTAAACAGCTTTAGGCTGAATTGACATGTTGGTTTTTGTGACTTCAGAACGCAGCTCTGCAGCTAATGCAGCTTCATTTCCATTAAAGGACAGAATAATCATGCCTGGCTATCTCATTCATTCTAGAATCTCCAGTGCTGTACATTAAACCTGATGTAAACATATCCCAGTGTTCCAAGCAAATGAAACAGAACGAGAGACAGACAGACAGACAGAGAGTGGAGAGACAGTAGCAGAAGCAAGAATAAGAAAGTAAAAATGAGTAAGAAGCAGACAGGGTAAGGTGAAATTTTCAAGGGACGGTGTGTGTGTGTTTCAGAGTGTGTATGAGGTTTGTAGATGCTGCTATGAGAGATATTTGATATATTTATATATGAATACACAGAAATCAGTTGTGTGTTTGATAGATCTTTTGCTTCGTGAGTTCATTGACATACTGGAAGAAACATTTACAACCCTTAAAGGAATGCTCCAGTGTTTTTAAGCCTAACACCTACCTGCCACAGCAGGTTGAAAACCACTGACGATAATTTAATGTTTCACTGTAATGAATAAAAGAGACAATTGCTCAACCCCCCCCACCCAAATGGTTTCTATTATAAGTGTGTATTGAGTCCACAATACAGAGACAGTATTGCCCATGGTAGTCAGTGTTGGGGTAATGTGGATCAATGTAACATGTTACAGTAATGTAGTTACTTTTTCCTGTAACAAATGAACTTACTACAGTTTAAATTCTTGTAATCACATTACAGTTACTCATTTAATAGGGATTACATTACTTGTGTTACTCATTTCTCTAAGAGAATATTATATGAGAATATTAAATGTGATGCGCGCACACACACACACACACACACACACACACACACACACACACACACACACATCTTCTAAGCCGCTTCTCCCTCAGGGGGGTGCTGGAGCTACATGTGATGCATTTAAAGCATAAATTTCCTCTATGTAGATTATATGTGCCTGTCCTTGTATGACAGCTGGCTGTCTAATCATGCTAATATGAGACTGATGGATAAAGAGTAAAAACCTCACCCAAACAGGCCTGACTTCCTTTTTGTTCAGTAACACTTCTGTAAGCTTTATGTTCAATTCATAAAGATTTTAATTCAGCTGTTGTTGATCTGTTTATAATGATTAGTTTCCCAGTTTTTAAACAACATCAGCCGTTTCAATAAAGCATAGCTGGCTCGCTTGTTCAAAGGCAAGGATACTGACGTGCTTTTTAAACATTTACTGTGATTGGTTATTTCGTGCTTTTTGAATAGCATTCACTGTGATTGGTTTACTGTGATTGACACAGATGTGTATGGGTTTTAGAGAGTAACTTGGAAGTAAAGTAATTCCATTACATTGTGAGAGAAGTAATCAGTAAGTTGTAATGGATTACTTTTTCAAGTAATACCCCCAACACTGATGATAATGAGAAATTAGGTTTAAAAAAAGCTGGAGTATTTCTTTGAAGTGAATCTATGAGTGATTTTGTTTTATTTTCAAAAGCTTTACTTTGTATTTTTGAACATTTTTATGTCTTAACTTACTGAATGATTCATATTTTATAAAGAGTGTATATTGTGGATCTGTGCTTTTGTTTTAATACTAAAATATGTTTGTTTTCATGACTGTGTTCTTTTTTTTTTTTTTGGTCTTATTTTAGTAGGCATTAAACCACTTTGGTCTGAGGGTCGCAAAGAGAAGCGTTATGAATATTTTAGAACGTACTTCCAGCAAGAAGAAGAAAACACACTCACACATACACACAGAAGCTTGATGCTTTACTTCGTGACCATAAATATGGTGTTATTCTCGGGACTAAGTGCAATCTTTCTTTCGCTTGCATTACGTGATAAGTTGAACTTGTTGCTGATGCAAACCCAGACTTACGTACACTGCCCTGTTAAAAATTCTTTCTTTGGGAATGATCAGTCTGCTTGTATTTTTAATTTTTTAATTTTTTGGTTTTTTGATTCACTGTGTCTTCTTTCTGTGCCTGCTGTTCTGTCTGGTGACTTAATCATCAGTTTCTGTGTGTACTGAAGAATTTGATTTGATGTACTTGAAATAAGGATATGCAATCTTCACCACTGACCACTGCCAGCCCTCGCGATCAATCAACATGATCAGTAATTCATATGATTAAAGTGATTGATAACCACATTATATTTTGGTTACCATCTTCCCCTTTGTGTGTGTGTATGTCTTTGACCCCATAGGCATGTATGTAGTAGTGCAGATTCCCAATTCAGTCCCCAAGGGCCTTCAGTCAGCTCACATTTCTGGCTCGAACACGATTATGGACTGCATGAAGGCCTGGCTCTAGTCTTTTGGGGGGGTGGGGGATCCCCATTTGAACAATTCTGCGCTTTAAGAACAGAACTTTTCTTAGGACTTTTCTCAAGAACAAAAACTTTGCAAGATATTGGTGAATGTGGCCCATTGTCATCTAAATTATATACATTAAAACCAGCTAATTTATGTATTACTGATGATTGGATGTTCATTTGAGGTGCTAATAAATTGAAAATTTAAATTACAGATAATAACAATAATAATGAATTTTGTTTGTAATGCACTTTACGTTTTAAGCAAAGTGCTATACAGTAGAAGCATTTCTATGAAATGCCTTCTTAGGATTTTTGATCCAGGAGCCTGTCTTAGAATGCAGTATTTCTTCCTTACCCAGCTAATATTAGCCTTAACTTGAGCAACCCTGGTAACAGTGGCGACAGCATTGCTTTTGGACCATTATAAAAGCTTCATTTTCTACATATTTAGGTATTATGATTTCTTTTTCTTTTTTTAGCGATAACTCCTGTTTCACGCTATAAACATCATGCTTTCATGTGCAGAAGCATGGTCATTGATCACAGCCTGAGTATCTAAACTGTTGTGTAATGAATTAACTGCATCTGTGTTTGTCCCAGTCAGAAACCCTAAGTTGAGCCAGCTTCATTAAATAGGCCCCAGATCCATGGGACTGCTTATTTTGCTTATTAGATAGAACCGGCGCTGACTGCCTGTTAGGACTGATTTGGGAACCTACTTATTAGAGTACTCATGATTGCACACGTACAATCACAATAGTTTTTTTTTTTTTTTCATTTTTAGGCAGACATCACATGCAACTACCCAAAAAATGAGTGACGATGCATTTACAAAGGGGCACCATAGATATATCACACAACCGCAAACACTTCAATGCAATCATGTATTGCTGAGACACAGGGTGAACCACAGCTAGCGAAGGTTCCAGGTTCCAAAGTGACTGTGACACAAAAAAACGAATGCCAACATTTATTTTATGCAAGCGATGGCTTATTAAGTGTAGCTCATGCAAAACCTGTACCTTTACATTGGAATGTCTGTGCAGTTTCTTTTCCAATTGTCAGAACATATCAAGAAACATATCACTGAAGTGGAAACACCTGTCGCATTTTGAAAAATGAGACTTAAAAAGAGAATGAATGTGAAGCCCAGTTGGCAGCTTGACTCCGTGTCTGACAGGAAATGGAGCATTTTGGAGCAGATACTCAAGAACGGGCTTAACAAAGTCATGAACGGATTATGTAAAAAAAAAACAAAAAAAGAAAAATTGAAGACTCAGTTCAATAAAATGTTAAATTGATGTCATATTTTTAAATAAATGTGTGTTGGTTCTTTTTTTGGGGCAGTTCCTTGCTTTGAAACAGGAGGCAGCAATATACGCTGAACACCATTTCATTAAGTACACCTCCTTAGATCCAGTCCTGACCTCCCTGGGGCGTCCTATCTGACCCCTGAGTCATTTAAACTATGCAGTTGCCACACAATCACACCCAAAACCTCTGCACCCTAGTGCTCCCACTGCAGTTCTCCCTCCTTCAACACAATTTGATCTGTGTCTGTTGCTCTAAGAATAAGTAGACCTATACAGAACATGTAATAACCCAATTGGATAATACTATTGTGGATCATACTATTATTCATTTTATCAGCTGCATCAGGCCCATTCAAACTGCCCCCAGTTTTCGTGACCTGACAAGTTGTTACGGTTCATCCTCTCATTCTTGACACAAGGGGGAGGCGGGGCCCTTGCGTAATTTGCGGGACCTTTAAAATGCATAGTGAGCATATAGGGCTGACCAGCTCTGCACCTCATTGTATCTGCACTCTTTGTCCATTTTATCAGCTCCACTTACTATACAGGTGCACTTTGTAGTTCTACAATTACAGAATGTAGTACATCTGTTTCTCTGATACTTTGTTACAACCCTTTTCTTCAGTGGTCAGGACCCTCACAGGACAACAATAGAGCAGGTACCATTACCTGGTGGTGGATTATTCTCAGCACTGCTTTGACGTGGTGGTGGTGTGATAGTGTGTGTTGTGCTGGTATGAGTGGATGAGACACAGCAGTGCTGCTGGAGTTTTTAAACACCTCAGTGTCACTGCTAGACTGAGAATAGTCCACCAACCAAAAATATCCAGTCAACAGTGTCCTGTGACCACTGAAGAAGGACTAGAGAATTAGAATAGAATAGAATAGAATTCAACTTTATTGTCATTGCGTATGTCGCAGGTACAAAGCAACGAAATGCAGTTTGCATCCATCCAGAAGTGCTTAGCAGCAATATAAATATATATCTTACGATGTACAGTAAGTATAGTATATACAGGTAAAAAAAAATATGAGGGGGTATAAACATGGAGGGGGTTATACAGGTTATAAACAAGAATGTACAGGTTATAAATATGAAGGGTTATAAAGTACTATGAACAGGTTATAAATATGAAGGGTTATAAAGTACTATGAACAGGTTATAAATATGAAGGGGTATAAAGTACTATGAACAGGTTATAAATATGAAGGGGTATAAAGTACTATGAACAGGTTATAAATATGAGGGGGTATAAAGTACTATGAACAGGTTATAAATATGAGGGGGTATAAATTACTATGAACAGGTTATAAATATGAAGGGGGATAAGTATGTACTTATGAACAGGTAGAGTATTTACACAGTATATACAATAATGGGCAAGATATATAGAGCAGATGTAAGTGCCGGTAAGTGGTGTTGAGTGGTGTGTAAGTCTGTGTGTTATAGAGGATGACGGACGCAAACTTTGCAGCAATAGATGAGGTACTCTCTCTGACTTTACATCTACATCTACATCTTTACAGGTGGACCAAAAAGGTAGGAGTGTCTAATAAAATGGACACTGAGTGGACACAGTGTTTAAAAAATCCAGCAGCCCTGCTGTGACTGATCCACTTGTACCAGCAAACATCAAACATACACTAACTCATCACCGCCATATCAGTGATCCACCACCAGAACAATACCTGCTCTGTGGTGGTCCTGTGGAGGTCCTGAAAAACAGGGTAAAAGGGGACTAACAAAATATGTAGAGAAACAGATACACTACAGTTTGTAATTGTAGAACTACAAAGTGCAATTATTTGGTACTTCCTGTTTCAGGGGATATGTTTGCAGTCTTAGAAGTTGATTTTATGTTCTGCTTCTCACAAACTGAGTAATTCCAAACATCCAAACACATTCAGTGATGAACACAGAGAACACCGGTCTCCAGTTTCATGTTCTAGTGCAAATTTTTATCAGTAACATTGTGACTGCTACACATCCTTTCTCATATGTGAAGCACGAGTGGAGCGTGATATTCTCCTCTCTTTGAACAATGAAAGTTTCAATTGCTGTTTTTTTTATGATCGTGCACGGTTGTTAGGAGTCCCACTTTCTTTGTAGCTTTTAATAATTCTTTAGACTTATCTTTTCCCCATGTTTATACCTAATCTATTCAGAAAAAATAGCCATTTTAATCTCCATTAGCCATGATGGGCGCGAAGCACAACTTTGTAAGGTGTGACTGTGTGAATGTTACGGTCTCTTTGAAGGTGAACATAATGTCAGAGACTCCTTTGGAAGCAGCTTCTGTTGGGAGGACTTAGCTTGAAGGATGGATGGAGTTAGAGTGTTACAGAAGTAACAAGTGGACAAGTTCAGTATTGATAGATTTAATATTTTTTTTTAATATAAATTTTGTGCAATGTTCTGTTAAATGTGCTTCCTGCTTTTTTCTGATAGTGAAAAGTGAAGCACATTTACTTAATGGCCATTTTGACTGAAAATTGAATGATAGGATGGTGTTAGACTTTTGCACAGTACTATATATGTGTGATATCAGATTTTAAAAGGAATAATTTAAAATAGTCTGACAGGCTTAATAAAAATTATGTAACTGATTCATCAAATAATCAGTTATACATGGTTGGCTCTGGCTCCCCCATTTGCTTATCTGCTTGCATTATTGCTGAAGGCACTGCCCCCTGCAGGTCTTATGGTACAGCAACCAGTAGGACACAAAGGGCACCAGCGAGCCACAGGGCTGTTCACTGTGAAGATGGAAACAGTGTATAAAAACACAAGTCCTGGGAGGAATAAGTAATGCCTTGACAGAGCAAAGGTTACTGATGCAAATCCCATTCATGGTTGAGAAAAAAAACGCAGCCTACATGAAGCAACCTTTGCCCGATGCAGAGAGGATGTTGGAGATGTTGGCGAGAACTGTCTAGGAACAAGAGTTTTGGCTGAAATCATGTTTTACTACTGGTTTTCTTCTGGATGGAAGACTACAGCGTGTGCTCTTTGCTTCAGTGTTACTCCCTCACCAGCATCATCACATCACAACCAAGGGAATTTTCAATGCAAAAAACACTTGCCTGTCATATGGTTTTGTATCTCAGGAGTAGAAGCTATGCTGCTGAGAGCTGAAGATTGTGAGTTCAGGTCTGCATAAAGGCATGAATTTTGCCTGTCATCCCATGTGCTGACATGTGATCCTGTGGCTTGCTGGTGAATACTGTGCCTCCACAGTCAGAAGGTTATTGGTTCAAAATCTGAACAGGTACTCCACAAAGCAGGATTTCTCAGTTTAGCTAGATAAGTAGGCCCAAAGTGTAGCTTCTCCAATAGGAAAAGAGCTGAGGTACATTTCTGTTGGACAAACCTCATCTTTGGACGTAAGTTTTCAGGCTAACTGAGATATCTTGTCCCTGATCATCGCTGCAGATGAGGTGTGACGAAGGCTGGTAGGTGAAATGTGCACAAGGAAGGCCAGAGGGCAACATACAAAATGGAGGGGGAAATAATCTGTGCTTGTCCCCCAGAGAGATAGAAAGATGGGGTTATGGATCAAAGCGAGGTGCTTAACTTTTTTTCAGACATTTTTTCTGGCTTCTTGTAGGAAGACCACTGCTTGTGTTGTCCTCCACTACATCTCTCTCATCCTATTACCAAGTCCACCACCACATCGCAACCAACATAGAGACAATGCCAGATTGAGACACACAATCTGGGGGGGCTGGGGGGGTTGGGTCTCTCTTGAAGATTAAAAGAACAGCCATATAAATTTTCACCATGGACACATGGGCAGTTTTTGAAGAGCATTAGATTATGCCTTCCTCAAGTGAGCACCCAAATCTTTGTCAAGAGCATAGGCAAGCCCCTTACCCTTAAAGTAACAGGGTAAAGAACTGGATCAGTTCATTTGTATGGCAACCATTTCTCAAAAAATATTCAGCATTACAAAAAGCTCACAGTGTTTTAACTAGTGGCTCTGCAACTGAAGATCACACAGTTCTTTCTTTATAGAGGTATGCAAGCTTAATATGTAAGAAAATGAAGTACCACATGCTGAAGCCAAATTCATATAAAGTTTGCACACAACCAACCACAAGGAACAACAGTATGGAAACGTCATGTTTTTTAGCCCATGAAAATGGCTTTTTTTCATTTGTTTTTTCAAGGTCTTGTGATATTTATGTCATTATTCAGTTTTTTTTGAGATTTCAAGTTACTTAGATCATTACCACACCATAATTGACATTGAGATAAGTCATTATGTCATGATGGTGGCATAAATATCTCAAGAAAACAACATCTGTTGAAAACAAACCAAAAAACAGAGTAAAAATCCCTGCCAATCCATGGTCCTTTAGGGCTTCCGTACAAGCTATATTGAGTGTTTCAGCCCAGGCTGATTTTTAAATGAAAGACAGTAAAGGACAGCAAATCAAAACAGTTCTTAATATGCTATACTACATAGCAGTTGTAAAGGCACAGTAACAAAGACAGCCTGGTTAATTCTAAAGGGTATAGAGAGGTTCTGAACTGGTCTTGTGAAAAGGAAATATGACTGTTTTTGGTACACAAAACTATACAACCATCATAAGCAGACGATATAAAGATACAAAGAGTGTGAGATGCGGGTTCTTTAACAGCTCTTTAACTGGATTAATCACAGTCAGAGTATCTAAACCTGGGTTAATCGCAGTCTGTGTGTCTAAACTCAGATTAATTACAGTCTGAGTATCTGAGCCTGAATTAATCACAATCTGTGTATCTAAACTCAGATTAATTACAATCTGAGTATCTGAGCCTGAATTAATCACATTCTGTGTATCTAAACTCAGATCAATTACAGTCTGAGTATCTGAGCCTGAATTAATCACAATCTGTGTATCTAAACTCAGATTAATTACAGTCTGAGTATCTGAGCCTGAATTAATCACAATCTGTGTATCTAAACTCAGATTAATTACAATCCGAGTATCTGAGCCTGAATTAATCACATTCTGTGTATCTAAACTCAGATCAATTACAGTCTGAGTATCTGAGCCTGAATTAATCACAATCTGTGTATCTAAACTCAGATTAATTACAATCTGAGTATCTGAGCCTGAATTAATCACAATCTGTGTATCTAAACTCAGATTAATTACAGTCTGAGTATCTGAGCCTGAATTAATCACAATCTGTGTATCTAAACTCAGATTAATTACAGTCTGAGTATCTGAACCTGGATTAATCACAGTCAGAGTATCTAAACCTGAATAATTATTCCATGGTCCTGGCTCAGAAGGTGATTTTGGGGGGTAGCCCCCCAAAAAATGAACTTTTTAAAATCATTCCTCTGCAATAGGAATTTTAAATCCATTTTTTTTCATCCAGACATTTGTGTGTTTTTAACGTGTACTAAATCATTGAAATTCTTTCTCAAGTTTCATTTTATATTTTACTGCATTTTGTTACTTTTCACTTATTCATTTGTTCATTATTAATCATTTTTGCATTTACTATTTTTATTTTATTTTGAAATTATTTGATTTTATTGAACAGCACTTTTAGTCTTTTAGTGTGCTAAAAGCTGACTTTACTTGATAGCAAAACAAAACAAAACTTTCTGAAGCGATGAAGCTCTGCTGTCAGCTGTACCAGAAATGGGTTCGTATTAATACCAGTGCACATGTATGACACCTGGTGGACAAAATGATGCACTGGATCTATAAATCTATGCAGTTTCAGGCCAAATTTCTCATTTCCAGTTATTTGAAAACATGTCACAGTGCACTGATGAGCGAACGATCAGGATGTTCAACAAGGTCAGTTGTCTACATACTTTTGGGCATATAGTGCAAGTATTTTACATGTGCTGTCTCTCTGGTGGAAAAGAGTAAATGCATAGTGAAAACAACTAATTTAATGGAATGAAACTAATTTCTGTATTATTTAGTTTGAAATACTTTATTAGAAATACTTTTCTGGGTTACCAACAACATTTCAAAAAAGGTATGTGTTTGCAAAACATGGTCATAACTTTTTAAAACGTTTGCAAGCATTTCGAAAAATTGAAGGGAAAAATCTAAGCACAAAATTTATACATTTATAGACAAGTGAAGACAACTGAACATAAATTTGACTAAAACTGTACTGTATATTGCAATGGAATAAAAATTCTTTTTAAGCACTGTGTGAACATTAAATCATCTCTTCCAATCTGATTTAAGCCACATTCATGTGGTCCTAGGTATAAACCAATATCTGGTCATTTAGGATAAATGCATACTCATTCTTTGAGAACAGAGGTGTGCTCATACCAGTGACAGATATGTGTCACTTATAATCACTTGTGAACCTTTCAGACTGAAAAGCAAAAGTGAGCAACAAGGCTTATAATGTGAACATAACCTCATCTGAATTTGGGGAGCAGTACAGCAGCACTGGTGACCCTAAAAACAAAACACAAAATGTTTAACAGAAGGCATGAAGAATATGCCAACTCACTGTAAACGGCACCAAATCTCCAGAAAAGCCACCCAAACCCACAGAGAACCTTACTTAAATTTAGTCTACAACAATGCTGAATTTGCCTAGTAGCAGTAAGAATAACAGGAGAAAAAGTTGCAAAATATATCACTTTTAAATAACAAAGAACCTTAAAAGTCCCGATTTATGTAACAGATGTAAATTAATGTAATACTATTTAAAATAAATAATAATGACAATAATAATAATAATAATAATAATAAGTCCGTTAGTACACTTGTCTGATCAGCGTCATTTAAGTGTACCCCTTGCTTTGTTAAGACACTAGAGGGCGCTCCCGGGTTCCTCTGGGGCTTTTGCACAAAATCATAATTTTAACCATTTTTCTACAAAATGGTACTCATGTTCTGAACATAGAATAGCACAAAATATTTTAATGCACAACACATATCATATTACATCATATATCATGTCATGTCATGTCATGTCACGTCATATCATATCTTAAAAAAGCCCAACATTTTGTGGAAGATTCCTTGATGGTCAGCAGTTGAGTCCCCATGTGCTCCATGTGATTGTGCTATCAGTGAAAGCTAAGTTATCTACAGTCATGAATGGAATTTGAAATGTTAGCTAGCCACATTCAGCTAGCTAGCACATGATGAGCCTGTGTCAGCTACATATCGGCACATAATAATGTTTCACCAGTTTAAAAAAAAAAAAAAGATTTGGCACTACAAAAGGTTGGTGCTGGTCACTCGCTGAGTACAGCAGGCCAAGTTAATAGATACTGAATCATTTTTGTTGCTGAATTAGAATTAAATCTAAAACTTCACACTGCAGTGGGTGTCAGCTGTCTGGATGGCCTGCTGGCACATCTGGTTGGACTCCCGGTTCACCAGAGTGGACTTCACAGATTCATATTTCCATATTCCTGTCCATCCAGACCATCGATAGTTCCTGTAGTTTGCATTTAGCAACCGAGCCTTTAAATTTTCAGGTTTTTTCGTTTGGCCAGTCTTTGACTGCCTGCTGAAAAAGCCTTAAACACTTCAGGGGTAAAAGCTGTGTTCAATCAAACAAAAGTAAGTGACTACCACAGTTATTACCATTCACAGGTAATAGTGCTTTGAAAACTGAAAAACAATGTACATACCTCTATAAATAGAAACAGAAAAACATTCTGCCAGAAATATAAACTCATATCATACAGTACTGTACAAAAGTCAGGAACCATCCTTTATTTATATACACTATATTTCCAAAAGTATTCACTCGTCTGGCTTCACACACATATGAACTTGAGTGACATCCCATTCTTAATCCATAGGGTTTAATATGGGTTTAATCCTGCGCAGATCAGCTGTGTGGGATAGTGGGGCACATTTTCAATACAAGCCTGAAGCTGGGGAGAGTACCACAGCTGTGGAAGACATCTTGTGTGGTGCCATTGCTGAAAACGCAGCACCCAAAGGACCTCAGCAGCTACAGGCCGGTGGCACTGACATCACACCTGATGAAGACACTGGAGAGGCTGGTCCTTAAACAACTCCGCCCTATGGTGAGCTCATCTATGGACTCACTTCAGTTTGCCCCCAAATCCCCCTCCAGCAGTGAACATCCAGGGAACGGACATTGAAAGAGTGGACTCTTATAGGTACCTGGTTGTGCACCTTAACTGTAAACCAGACTGGTCAGACAACACTGCTTTATGGACCTTGCTTTGTGCACTGGTGCGCAGTCATGTTGGAACAGGAAGGGGCCATCCTCAAACTGTTCCCACAAAGTTGGGAGCATGAAATTGTCCAAAATCTCTTGGTCTGCTGAAGCATTAAGAGTTCCTTTCACTGGAACAAGGGGCCGAGCCCAACTCCTGAAAAACAACCCCACACCATAATCCCCCCTCCACCAAACTTTACACTTGGCACAATGCAGTCAAGAACCAACCATCCACAAGAACCATTCTCCCGGCACCTGCCAAACCCATCGGATTGCCAGATGGAGAAGCATGATTCGTCACTCCAGAGAACAGGTCCCCACTGCTCTAGAGTCCAGTGGTGGCGCTTTACACCACTGCATTTGATGCTTTGCATTGCGATTGGTAATGTAAGGCTTGGATGCAGCTGCTCAGCAATGGAAACCTATTCCATGAAGCTCTCTCCGCACTGTTCTTGAGCTAATTTGAAGGCCACATGAAGTTTGGAGGTCTGTAGTGATTTGACTCTGCAGAAAGTTGGCGCCCTCTGCGCACTGTCCACCTCAGTATCTGCTGACCCTGCTCTGTCATTTTACGTGGCCTACCACTTCATGGCTGAGTTGCTGTTGTTCCTAATCGCTTCCACTTTGTTATAATACCACTGACAGTTGACTGTGGAATATTTAGTAGCGAGGAAATTTCACAACTGGACTTGTTGCACAAGTGCCATCCTATCACGGTACCATGCTGGAATTCACTGAGCTCCTGAGAGCGACCCATTCTTTCACAAATGTTTGTAGAAGTAGTCTGCATGCCTAGGTGCTTGGTTTTATACACCTGTGGCCATGGAAGTGATTGTAACATCTGAATTCAATGATTTGGATGGGTGACTGAATACCTTTGGAAATATAGTGTATTTCTAGTCAAAATAACCATGTTTAAATGATTCATTTTCAGAAGACATTTTAAGGAGTTTAGAGGAGAAAGGTAAAAGGAAAATATGTGAAAAAGCAGGACCTTAATAAGAGTTAAAAAAGTATAAAGAGAAAATCATCTGAAGAAAAATACATATATCTCAGTTTTTTGCTACATCATTTGAGCATGGCAGTTGTCATTTACATCATGTGAAAATGTCATGATGATTGAACCCAGAGAAATATTCCAAATTGCTTGGAATAAAATCTCTTTGCATTAACTGAAAGTTAAGAATGTTGTTGCTCTCTCCTGTAAAGAGAGTATTTTGGAGATACTTCTTTTTCTTTGGACAGGAACAAAATGGAACTCCTAACAATCATGCATGACCTAGTAGACCACGAAATAAACAGTACTTAAGACTTTGATCTTTGAGACAGCTCCACTCTTGCTTCAGATCTGATAACATCCACAGCTGTTTCTGTCCATCCTTCCACTGTGAGAAGACAACTCAACACTATAGGAATGAAAGGATGTGTAGCTGAGAAATAAACAAATAAAAATTGCAAATCAAATACAGATGCTGCAGGTGTTCTCTTTAATAGAGCAGCAACTCTAATAAAGGCTCTAATAAAGTGTTAATATTATATTTAATTGCTGAGGCTTTTCTCGTAAAGATATGTCTTCTGCTTTTTTCCTGACACTGGGCAGGACAGGACAGGAAAAGAAAGGAAAGGAAAGGAAAGGAAAGGAAAGGAAAGGAAAGGAAAGTGACACTGACTTTTGCACAGTACTATTATTGCTGATGAACCAATGAAATGAAAGGTATGAAAAGGACAGGGCAGGACAGAACAGGACAGGAAAGTAAAGTAAAGTAAAGGGCAGGACAGGACAGGACAGGACAGAACAAGACAGAGCAGGACAGAACAGGACAAGAAAGTAAAGTAAAGGACAGGACAGGACAGAACAAGACAGAGCAGGACAGAACAGGACAGGAAAGGATAGGAAAATATCGCAACTAAGAGACATTTATAAGTAACTCTAATATTACCTTTACTATTTGCTCTAATAACTATCTGTAATCTAATAACTTCCAAAAGAATAAAAAAAATCTAAGAATATCAACAAAAATGACAAATTATGAAAAGGAATTCAAAAGGACTTCAGCCTCTGAGATCTTGAGAAGGAAAAGCCTGCGCTTTATTAAGCATCAAATGGCAAGATGGTTCCCATCAACCACAATGCAAAGAACATCTCAAAACATTCCTTTTTACTCCCCTCTGGGGTGATGAGGTAATCTACCCACCCCAGTTACACAATTCCATAACATTTTAGTCACCAACATGTCCAAACCTTAAACGCATATAATGTCTTTTTTTAAAACCCGCTCTGGTCTAACTCTTATGGGATTGTTATCTCCTTACAGGACCGTCTCACACAACCCTCCATATACGTACAAGAGTGAACCTCAAGTGAACCTCAACTCTTTCTGCACTAGAGAGTCTACTTCATACAATCAATAGTCTGCTTCCCTACATTACCTTATTAAGAGGGGTCTCTAGTCAGCCAATATTTAGTTTATTGATTACCAACCAGGAATGTTTTAATACTATTGTTCCCATCAAAAGGAAAGGAAAGGAAAGCAAAGCAAAGTAAAGCAAGGGCATGCCTACATCAAAACTAGGGTCTCTGGGTGATGAAGTTAGCAAGGACACCTAACACACCACTACTTCCACCTCCTCTCTTCACAGTGTGACTCAAAGCACTTCCGTGTGAGAGGATGAAGCATCCACTCAGCAGGGGGACGCCTAGCAGGACACCGAGCCATGGGAAATAGCAGGCAGGTGGGAAGCAATCTCCTCAAGGTTCACTCCATTTAGAAGGTGAGGGACCAGGGGTGAGAGTGCATTCCTACAGTACAATCAAAGTACTTATGTAACAGGTTTGTAGTAGAGTGGAGCAGATGGCGCAACCGCCGCTGAACAGATTTGAACAGAACTGTTGATGGCTTGCTGTTCATAGCCAACTCACTGGTGACGCAATCACTTTGGACCAGATCTTATCTAATGACTTGCTGTTTGTGGGAGGCACAACCAGATTCTGACTAAACCACAGTGCCAGTGTTTCAAGCCAAGCTGGGCCCATGATTCAACTAGCGCCAAGCATTCTCTCTCTGAGTAGTTGACATTTTCGAGGTAGATGAAGAGAGTGGTACAATTACAGCAGAATCAATTCCAATTCCAGCTCCAATCTTAAATTAAAATCAATCTTTTTTACTTTATTAGTTCATATTTCTGGTAAGATAAAACACATTTTTTCATATCATGCAAAAATTAAATAAAAAAATAATAAAAAAACATGAAATTCTTCTTTTACTGTTACCTTTTAAAATGTAATGACTTTTATCCACCTCTAAAACATCATCTGCGTTTTGATTACATTACTGTGCACCACTGAGTGTTATAAACCAATTATATTACTATATACCACTAACTATATAGGTGCACTTTGTAGTTCTACAATTACAGACTGTAGTCCATCTGTTTCTCTGATACTTTGTTAGCCCCTTTTTACCCTGCTCTTCAGTGGTCAGGACCCCCATAGACCCTCACAGAGCAGAAACTATTTGGGTGGTGGATCATTCTCAACACTCCAGTAATACTGGTGTGGTGGTGTGTTAGTGTGCGTTGCATTGGTCTGAGTAGATCAGTCACAGCAGTGCTGCTGGCGTTTTTAAACACCTAAGTGCTGCTGAGCTGAGAACAGTCTACCAAGCAAAAATATCCAGCCAACAGTGTCCTGTGAGCAGTGTCTTGTCACCACTGATGAAGGACTAGAGGATGACCAACACAAACTGTGCAGCAGCAGATGAGCTATCGCCTCTGACTTTACATCTACAAGGTGGACTGACAAGGTAGGAATGTGTAATAGAGTGAACAGAGCGTTTAAAAACTCCAGCAGCACTGCTAATACTGCGTTCAGATGTTCATCAGAATGTTTGTATGTACCAGATGGTTTACTAGTATATATGACTTCACTCTGTTTGACTGCTTGTTGAAAGATGCCTCAGCTCTGGTTGGTGTAGAGGAAATGTCAGTTAATTTTGCAAAATCTTTCAACCATTCAAGTGTAAACAAAACCTGAGAGTTTTGTGAAATGGTGCACTATAGAGACACTTACCAACTGATTTCTGTGCACTGGTGGTGAAAGAATTAGTGTCCAAAATAACAAGTGAATATATCTGTGTCTGTGTGTTATAGGCTATGCACTGTTGACAATAGCAAGAAAAGTGTTTTGGTTTGAGGAAAGGGTATTATTTTCCTCTATAAATCTCTCCATATTACACATATTTTAAAAAGTATGTTTTCAGCAAAGATTTCGTGAGGCAGCTTTAGAAGCATTCAACACTTCAGCCATCTGGTTCCTATCACCACCAAACAAATTATGTAAATAAACTGTAAACAAATCAGACGGTAAGTTTTTCTGTATTAGTGAGGTATTCACCATCAAACCACTCTGATTTACTTTGTTTACATTTTAACCATTAATACAAAAATTCTGAAACATCAGAGGAGTTTCCCTTCAACACCAAAAATAGAAGCCTGCATTTCAAGGGTAAAGCAGGAGGACATAAAACGCTGTAATGACCTTGTCCTAAATTTGCATTTTCTTCCTAAAGGACACCTTATTGCCATAATGTATCCTCAGAGACCTCCCAGAATTTTGAGAACTTTTGAGATATCCAAAAGGTTAATTAGGAAATCCCAGACCCCCTGGAACCTCTTGTATTTCGTAACTTGCAGAGGATGCTAAACTCTGCAATGTGGTTTTTCTCCGGGACTGGGTATTGACATGACTGCGCTAGGATCAGTTCTGCATTGAAGCAGCATCATATCCATTTGTCACTGCAGAACTCATGAGGTAGAAGCAGGAATATTATGACGAGCCTAAATATCCAAAAGACAAATGGTGTGATATTCATAAGAACCACAGGGTGGCAGCATCACAAGTGTTTTTAGCTTTCCATGTGCCCTAAAAAACATTTGTTAACAATATTTGGGCCTTGATTGTGTATGTGCTGGTAAAAACTGATGTCAAATAAATTCATTTGTTGTAATTTGAATATAATGCAATATATTGTTATGATATTGTTAAATTGCTAAAAATAGAATATAAACTGTATGTAATATTTTTACAATGGCAAAGCATTATCTATCTATCTATCTATCTATCTATCTATCTATCTATCTATCTATCTATCTATCTATCTATAGTCAGGTGACAATATAAAGGAAAACCACCATGAGTCCTTAGTAAGGTGTTGGGCCGCTCACTCTGCTACAAGCCACCAGAACAGCTTCATTACACCTTGACATAGATTCTACAAGGCTCTGCAAGTGTACTGGATGGATGAAGGTCCGTTCTTACAAAAGTGTTTTGATGATGGTGGTGGACAGTGCTGTTTAACAAGAACTCCCATGGGTATTCTGTTAGATTGAGATCTGGTGACTGCAAAGGCCATAGCATATGATTTACGATATGATTGACCTTTTTGTGCCCTGTGGATGGGGCTATTGTCATCCTGTAGTAGACTATACTCATCAAGATAGTTCTGTTTCATCATAGGATAAGGGTAATCAGTCAGAACAATATTGTATTGATTTGCACTTACCCGTCCCTCTGAGGGGTCAAGTGGAGTCGAACCATGTCAACAAAATGCCCTCACAGCAAAACAGTCATTTGACCCGCTCACTGTAGGGGTCAAGCATTCAGCCCTCCACCATCCTTTTGGTGTACTCTACACATGCACTCATGTTTTGATGGATGACTCATCTGACCATCTCTGTAGACCAGTGCCTAAGGCGTTTACCTCTGAAATCTCAAATGGTCATTTATCTTTATAATGAGGGGTTTATGCGCTGCAACCTTACTATAATATCCCCCTCTATGTAGCTGTAAGTGTGCTGTTCTTGATGACACAGTCTGAGCACATCTTGCATTGACATTCTCACTCTTCTGCTTTTCTTTACATATTACACTAAAGCACAGTCTTTGTGACTGAAGCTCCTGCAGGCTGTGCACTGATAATGAACCCTCATTCAAACTCACATCTTTTCCTCCTGCCGTCTTGCAAAATCAAGGTCAGCTGGCTCTGCTCAGCATGTTTACACATGGCACAGAGCATGATGGGAAGCTAATTGCTTACCCTTAAAATCCCAGGCTTATTAAATCCTAATGATTATTATTCGGTAACTATAGGGACTTCAGTGCAAACATGTTAAGATATTCTTATGTTATAGAACTATGTAACAAAACTTTGGACCTGCTGGTGGGCCCTGGCCATTTAAGGGGCTAACTGTATCATGTAGTCCATCTGTCTGGTAGCATCTGCACTCATTATATTTATGTGCCTCTTATGTTATGATTCTCCAACCATTTATTCAGGTTCTCCCTTTAACCCATCACCAATGGGCCCAAAGTTTTATTACACACTTCTAAAACCTTAGAATAGCTCAACCAGTTTGCAGTGACGTCCCTGTAGTTACTGAATATTAAGCCTTAGCTTAGTATGTAATAAGCCTGGGATTTTAAGGGGTTAAACATTTCACTCATCCGTGTTTTGTCAGCTGAAATTAGAATATAATGCAAACAGCAGCAAATGAGAATAATGCTTTCTTAGGTAAGTAAGTAGCTGGATATTTGGCTGTCCAGCTCAAATCACATTTAATTGATTTTCTAAGTGAAAATAAGATAACACATCCTCCTCACATTTAACATATGAGAAAAAAATAAAACAAAAAATTTTGTTTTTTTCCTAGTGTATTAAGAAAGAGCAAATAAACAGTGAGTGGGCATTGCAATGTGCAGATGTGTGTTCTCTGCAGGGGATGCATTAACTCATTCACTGAGAAAATTAACAAGGTTAAACTAACTAGATGCTTCATGCCTTTTGCAGGAAAGTGCTTACTTTGGCTGTCAGCAGTGAGTGCCTGCTGTTGCTTTTGGCTCAGTAACTCTGCGGGTTCATAATGCTCTGATTATAGATCATCTCCGTACGAGATGCTCTCTTGCTCTCAAACACACACACATACAGAGATGGAGCTCCACGTCAGTGACAAGACAAAGAGGAGAGCTGTGCAGTGTGTAAGAGGACATTGTGCTGTCAATCAAGACTGCAATGTGAGGTCTGCAGTATTTAACTTGTTTTGTTGCGTCTCTCTGCATACATAGCTCCGCCCCTCAGCATCTTCATATCACCCAGAGCGTAACTGACAGGTTAGTGAAATGAGAGTGGTGTGTGTGTGTGTGTGTGTGTGTGTGTGTGTGTGTGTGTGTGTGTGTGTGTGTGTGTGTGTGTGTGTGTGTGTGAAATAAAAGGATTAGAGGGAAGAGAGAGAGAGAGAGAGAGAGAGAGAGAGAGAGAGAGAGAAAGCACTGTTGTATGCTTTATTTCTGAAGTAAACAGAACTGAACATATATGCAGTAGCATCACTGGGATTTTATAAGCCCCAGTGCAAAACAAATGAGTGCCACTCTATGCAAAAATGACTTGCAGTTAACACAAAAAATGACAATGTAATTGACTTGTTTACTCACTGTTGTTACATCTCAAATAGGATGAAGATCTCAAGGTATGCCACTCCGCATACTGAAATGTAATGTTAACCGAAATGTTCCATTACAATATTAGGATCACAATGCATATACATCGGATTTAATTGTCTGACATGCATAACATCAGAATGTTGCAGACATTCCCAAGAACCCTTGCTGCGTGAGGGCTTTTGAAAGATATAGAAAAAAAATGGGACTCCTAACAACCTTGTAAGACAGGGGTGCTGAATCCTGGTCCTGTAGATCTACCACAGCTGACTCTAATAATCGGATGCTCCTGAAGGCCTTGATTTCCTGGATCAGGTGTGGTAGATTAGAGTTGGAGCAAAATTCTGCAGGGTGGTAGATTTCCAGGACCAGGATTGGGCAACCCTGCTGTAAGAGCTGGCAGACCACCAAAACTGCCACCATCAGTTTTGGTGGTCTGCCATCAGTAAGTGGATGTGGGTGTTCTTGTGTAGCTGATCATTGTTCACTGAGAACAATGGCCTGGCCACCCAAGAGCTCAGACCTCAACATCAATGAATGTTTTTGGAATTACTTGGATCATGAGTAGCAGGAAATGCATCCAAATTCTAAGACTGAACTTTGGGATAACTTTTAAAAAATGAAAACAAGTGTCCTGGAAAGAATGGAAGCTGTAATGAAGGTAAAGATCTTTTTTTCTGATGCTGAAAAGTAAACATTTGTACTGTTTGGCTGCTTGACTGGAAATTAGATAAATGAAGGGTTGTCCCTGAGTTTGACCTTGTAGACTGTATAGTCATGAATCAAAAGTACATCCCAAGTAAAATCGGTTACCATGGATGTGATGCATGAAAAAGATTTATGAAATTATGAATAAGAGTGATGGATCATGGGTGTAAAATTGCGTTAGTACCTATATGAGGGGTCTGATAAAGATTTTAGGGGGCTTGGTCGCTGCAAGCTCTCTTGTGCCAAGTGCCCCACTGTGATTGTCCCACCCCCTCAATGGCTACGCCACTCTGTGTATGTGTGTGAGAGAGAGAGCGAGAGAGATAGAGATGACAGATGAATGAAATGTTGAGTCACTCAGACTCAAACTGAGTCATCAGCACATCCTGAGAGCATATGCACACATACACACATACACACACACACACATCAGCGAGTATGAGTTTGTGTGTGTATGTGTGTGTGTGCTGCTTCATTCAGAAATGTCAAATATTGGTATTTTGATGAGGGCCATGTATTAGCGAACATAACAGCGTGCTGGTACGACTGTATCAGGCACAGCGGCATTGCTGGGGTTTTTATACAAATATCAGTGTCTCTGTTGCGTTAAGAGTGGTCCACCAATAAAAAATATCCAGCCAAGAGCAGCTCTGTAGTCAGAAACTGCCTATTATTGAAGGTCTGGAGCAAGCTTGGTTCTATGGGGGATATAAAAATATGCATTGCACCTTTTATTTAACTTTTTACACCCTCAGTTGGGCTTTGGGGAACGTGTCTGACTCCTAAGACCAGTGCCACAGTGTGCAGTAACATGGCTCTGGTATGTATTACAAGTACTAAAGTCAACAGTGTGCTTCAAACGCCAAAATATCTAACCCAAAACAGCATTACTGCCAAACATAAGTATAGTTAAAGGGGAATTTCACTGATTTCTCAACTTTTCTGCATAATTAAGTGGTTAATATGCAGACAAAGTTATTCAGAGTGGTTTAGTGTGAAACAGCCTTAAAAACATTGTTTTGTCTAGAAATGTCAATGTTGTTTAAGGTACACTGACAGTTTAATTAATCTATAGAGTATTTCAATGTCTGATTAGGCCTGAAACGTTCAAGTGGTCACTGCTCATGGTGTAGTAAACTCTGCAGTTATCTCTGTTGTTATCTAGCATGCTGGATGTCAGAGAAATTACACAAACATAGCTAGCAAGTGAGCTTACTGTCATGGACATGCACAGATTTTTTTAAACAAACAGTATTTACATATCACATAAATGTGAAGCTGCTCTCTTCCATGCTTTTTATCTTATGTTAATCTCTACAAATAAAAAATTTAAGCATTAGAAATTGTGGCCTGTCGCAATTATTATATCACCTTAGCGCAATTATTTGAGCTGATGGCAATGATTGAAGCTGAGTGCAATTATTTTTCATACATGTTTTATATATATATATATATATATATATATATATATATATATATATATATATATATATATAGTATAGGCTATGGTCATACAAATAATATGACATCATTATACTGCAGAACATTTATTTCAGATGCACCTCAGTGATTTTGTTCTGGAACCGATTCTGAGCTGAAGGACACAAATAAGGTAAACTGTGCATGACAACCACAGCAAGAGTCGAGTTCAGAGAGCAGAACAAGAGCACGGTACGTGCAAGTGCGTGTGTGTGTGTATGTGTGTGGAACGGGTGGCAGATGGTTGTGTGTGTTTGTGTTCATACAGCACATATGTAGGTCAGGTGCGCCATGGGCTGCCGTTCCTATGGCAACAAGATGTCAAACATGACTGTCTTCTCATCGGTGTGATGCATAAAGGACACACACACACACACACACACACACACACACATACACACAGTCTTGCTGTCTCTGTTAGATTTTCCTTAAATGTAAACAATACGAACGCTTTAAATCCCACTGTTTCTTTTTCATACCTCTTTCTCTCCTCCGCTTTTGTCTCTCTCCTGAGCCTTCCTGCAGACCAAAATAGCTCCCCCTGTACGCATTCTCTCTCTCTCTCTCTCTCTTCCTCTCCCTCTCTGACTACCTCTCACTCTTTCCACATTCCTGCTCTTTCTCTCTCATTCACTCTTTCCTCTTCCCCTCTCTTTCTATTTGTTCTCTCGTCCTCAGTCTTTCCTCTTTCCCTCTTTTTCTTCCTCACTCTCCCCCTTCCTCACTCTTTTCTCTTTCCCTCTCTTTCTCTTCCTCATTCTTTTCTCTTTCCCTCTTTTTCTATTCTCCCTCTTCCTCACTTTTTCCTTTCCGTCTTTCTCTTCCATCTTTCTTGTTCTCTTCCTCACTCTCCCCTTCTTTCTCCTCCTCATTCTTTCCTCTTTCCTTTCTCTTTCCCTCCGTCTCTGACTGTCTCTCAATCATTCCTCTCTGCACTCTCTCTCTGTCTCTCTCTCTCTCTCTCTCTCTCTCTCTCTTCTGATTCACTATCCTCCCCTCCTCTCCCTCCCATCGATTGTGCAGCTACCCCCAAGCATGCTGGGTAATAAATCTTTTGTCTGGCCCAGAAGGCTCAAGGGAAAGCTATGTGCTATTTTCTCAGAGAGAAAGAGAGAAATAGAAAGAGAGAGAGAGAGAGAGAGAGAGAGAGAGAGATTACAGTTGGCCACTGTTCCTCAGGAAGTGTGAAGGTGAATGTGAGGCAGGTTTTTGCTGCTATTGAGTGCAGAGAGGTTTTAGTGTCTTTGCATGCATCAGATACTGAAGGTGCTGCAGTAGATGGTAGGAATCAGGTTCTGTCCCAGCTGTGCCATGTGTTCTCACTCGCCAACAGGGACAGACCCTGGGCTTGCCAGACCCCCAACGCACTAATATTTTTAAAAAGAGGAAAGAAAAGCGAGATTTTATTTTTGTGCAGAATGCAGTCAGAAGAATACAACTTTGTTCCTGACTTCTCTGTAAACTCCCGCCACAGCATGGATTTGTTCAATTCCATCAGAAGGATTTGATTTTAATTTAATGACAGGATGGATGGTAACTGTAAATACTGGACTTCCTTTCGAAGTGTTTCAGCTAACACAGTGAAGAAGAAGTCCATGATGAAGGAGACATGGTGGAGGTCATGATGCTGAGAGTAATAGGCACATACAGAAACATGAAATGATGGGGGAGGTCACCATCAGCCATACACTCCCACTGCATGGTTAACACAGTCCTCTCTGACTAAACCCAGTCCCCAACACAGAATAACACAATTGACACATTAACAACATAAATATCCATTTTTATAGGAAGTGCGTGACTCCCATGAGCCTCTTTGCATGGCCTTCTGTATGGTCATGCCCGAGCATCTCAAAGTAACGCAGCCTGTAGCGGAATGCTAAAATACAAACAAACATAAACATAACCAGTTATAACCAGCACATAAACACAAACAATTAGTGTTCTCCTCTGAACACACTGAGCCACATTGTGTTGAAACACTGTGTGTGTGTGTGTGTGTGTGTGTGTGTGTGTGTGTGTGTGTGTGTGTGTGTGTGTGTGTGTGTGTGTGTTTGTGTGTGAAGGTGTAAATACTCACCATGCTATGAGCTCCACTTACCTTTTAGATCCACTATACAGGTGTTCGATTTCAGGTCATCTGTCAATGATTCATTTATCAGCTGCCCTCTGCCCTGTTCATCACGGTCAGTTTCTGACCACAGTTTGATAAACATGCCTCAGTAAGCTTCATGTGAGCATGTATGCAAATGCAGCTCCCTCAATCACTGCGCTATCACCTGCCTCACACAGCCAATGAAAAGCAGAACAATAGCGCTGAATACAGAAAACACGGGTTCTCCTCAGTTAAAGACATTTGTCAGTGCTGTGGATTTCACTGCTAGTCAAAGGGAACTTTTGGAGCCATGATCACAAAACGATCCACATAAAAAATACTAAAAGGAAAAAACTAAAATTTCAACAGCTTTAAAAACTTCCTGCTTTCAATATAATGCAGAAGAGCAAGTGTGTGTGTGTGTGTGTGTGTGTGTGTGTGTGTGTATGCGTGTGTGTGAGTCAGAGTCACGGCTGAGGAGCCTGTGGGGTTGTTTATTTGAAATATCAGTAATGACTCTCGCTAAATAAAGAGAATGAAAGGCTAGAGAAAAAATCTCCTCCAGTAAACAAACAGCCTCTCTATCTCTCTCTTTCAATGTCTCTCTCTGCCTGCTTGTCTTTTTTTCTCTAGGTTGTCTCCCTCTTTCTTAATATCTCTCTCACTGTTTCTCTTCTTTCTTTCTCTCTCTCTTTCAATGGATCTCTTCAGTCTCTGTCTTTTAGTGTCAGTCTCTCTCTTTTTTCTTTCACTCTTAGGCCCAATCCCATTTCACCCCTTGTCCCTACCGCTTAGCCCTTAGCCCTCTGTTATGCGCATTGACGTCTAGGGTTAGGGTGTCCCGATTTTTGTTGAGGTAGAGGGGTAAGGTGAAGTGTTAGGGCTACATGGTCCAAATGGAGAAGAAAACAAAAGACAGACTGGCAAGATTTCTGCATGAGTGACCAAAGAAACCCCAAATGTAGGTATTTTCTGTTAAAAATGACAATAATCATTGTATTATCTTAGTTTAATGTCGTTTCAATGTATCATGGTCTTTTTCTTCATAACAAGCATAAAAAATCATCGCTAATAGCATGGCGCAATGTCTCATTCCACCTTAAATAGTGCATCTGGTTAAAAGCTGACTTCAGCTTTGTAGCTAACACCAAAGAATTAGCGGCGGGCGATAATAAATAATGGTCTTATACCCCTCTTTAAAGGCACATGAAGCTCTAATTTTTTTTTTTTTTTTAATTTAAGGGTTGTCCCATTTCGTAGGGCAAGATTTCAACCACTACCCCTTGTAACTCTGTTCCAAGGGGTTAGGGTGACACTCAAAAATAAGGGGTAGGGGTAAAAAGAAGAAATGGGATTGGGCCTAAATGTCTGTTTGTCTTAATATTTTCCTTTTTCACTCTCTCTCTCTCTTTCTCTTGCTATCTTTGTCCTTTACTCTCTCTCCCTTCTCTCTGCTGTCTGTCACTCTTTCTCTTTTTTCTTCTCTCTCTTAATGTCGCTTTCTCTTTTAACTCTTTTTCACTCTCTTAATTATTCTTTTAGTAGTTCTCCCTTTCTCTCTCTTGTTCTCTCTCTCGCTGTCTCTGTCTTTTATTGTTCCTCATTTTTCTTTATCTCACTCATAATCTCTCTCTCTCTCTCTCTCTCTCTCTCTCTATATATATATATATATATATATATATATATATATATATATATATATCTTGGTGTCTGTGTCTTTTACTGTTCCTTTCTCTTTCTTTTCTCTCTCATTCACAATATCTTTCTTCCTCTGCTTCACTTGCTTTACTTCTCTTTCTTTCTTCTTCTATTAGTCCTGAACCAGAGACACAAAAGCACACCATTAAAGGTTTGAGTGATGTGCGTGTTTATAAAGGGCTTTTACATCAAATATATTTTAATGAAATGCTGTAAGAACAAGAGCCTCCTGCCTGCTGAAGAGTTACACACACACACTCTTTCTCTCTCTCTCTCTCTCTCTCTCTCTCTCTCTCTCTCTCTCTCTCTCTCTCTCTCTCTCTCACACACACACACACATTTTGCTTTGCTTTCATTTCACTGATTGTCAGCTTTGCTCTGCAGTCTAAATGTCTCCCTAAACTTAACCTCAGTAATCAGAAACGCTCTCAGAGGAAAGAAAATCAATCAAGAACAATCTCCTTTACATCTCTGTAGTTTCTCTTAGAAAACAATGAGATCAGATGGAAGGAGAAAACAATCTTCTGCTGGAGTCTCCTGCTGCTCAGATGTTTCTCCTGAGCAAAAGACTCCAAGTAATCTCACACGCGTGTCCTCTTGAGTTTAGTGGAGATCTCAAGATGACACACATGTGAGATTACTGGAGTCACACTTTGAGCTCAGATTTACCAGCATCATAACATCATCACACTCACTTTTAACCGAACAAAAGACAGAAATGTAAGAAATTTAGGAGAATCACTGTTTAGTCCCCTGAGACAACAAAGAGCAGCACATCTAAGTGATACACTTTTTCTCATTTGCTGAACAACTTGTTAAGCACATCACACAGTCAGGGTTGGTCTGTTGCTCCTGTAGCTAGTCCTGTTTTTCTCTCTTTTCACAGAAAATTCTGTCCTTAAAACGAATGAAAACAGACAGACACACTCACGTTCATATTCTTGTCTGTGTGGGGTGTTTCCATGTTCTTCTGTATGACAGTATCTGAATGTAGCTGTACTCCATCATAGCCAACTCTGACCTTAAAGATCAACTGTTTCTAATATTGTTTCTAATATAAGATTAAAGAAAAAAAGACCATTTTACCTCGTTGAGCAGCCAAATGTCTCCATGATGTTAGAAAATTCTTGTTCATCATGAGGATGTGTGTGTTTGTGTGTTTCTGTGTGTGTATGTATGTGTTTGTGTGTATGTATGCATGTGTGTGTATGTTTCTACATCTATGTATGCGTGTTTTTTATGTCCGTATGTGCATCGGTATGTATGTGTTTGTGTGTTTCTGTATGTGTACGTGTGTGTGTGTATGTATGTTTGTGTGTTTTCTGTGTATATTTGTGTGTGTGTGTAAATATGTTTGGGTGTTTGTGTGTGTGTGTGTGTGTGTGTGTGTGTGTGTGTGTGTGTGTGTGTGTGTGTGTGTGTGTGTGTGTGTGTGCGTGTGTGTCTATGTGTGTGTCTTAATGGCAGTGCTTTGATCTCTCCTCAATCTCCGCTGGGCTGAGGGAACAAATGCGGCTCTCATTGCCATCAACTATCCCCCTGCAACCCCCCTATAACTAAGTTCAGCCATAGCTCGGTCTCTGGGGCTGCGCTGAATAACAATGCTGACGCAAAGTGAAGGAGAGATCAAGAGAAAGAGAGGGAAAAGAGGAAAATAGTGATGGAGAACGATAGCAGTCTCCAGCTCGCTCAGTTCAGTGTGAGAGGAAACACACACACACACACACACACACACACACATAAGCAGACCTTTTCAGGTCAGAATTTGGAGAATTGTCACAGACTGTAATATTCTCCTTTCCTCTAGAGCTAAACTCAAAATAGAAATACCCAGCTACTTCTCTGAGTGTGAGGGTGTGTGTTTGCAGGGGGTTGGGGTTATAAGTGTGCATGTGTGTGTGAGTAGGTGGATCGGTTTTTAATTGCTGTCCATTTTGAGGAAGTGAAGATGGATCAAAGCATACAGAAATAGAAGAGAGAGAGAGAGAGAGAGAGAGAGAGAGAGGTTTTTTATATATATAAAAAAGAAGAAATAGAACATGTTCCTGCAGCAGACAACACTGGAAATGGTCTGTAGGGTTGCCATAGTAATGCATGAACCTTACTTCCTGAGAAAGTGTCTATTTCTTCCATCTCTTCTTGTAATACCAGAATAGTCTCAGTGCCAAAGAGCATTTAACCCTCAGGAGTCGGTTAGCACTGGCAATAACAGAAGCACAATGTAATTCAACATTATTTCTCACGTAGTCGGTGGGGGGGTTGAGGGGGTAACTACTGGGGAGTGGCAGGGGGCAAACACACTTTGAGACCTTCTATCATGTCATATATATCATACTGGCACATTTGTACCCCTATGGTCCACAGAAAGACCCAGTTTTCTTTAGACCTCAAACTTCACCAGTTCGCTTCCATCAACACCACACAGCACTACACAGACCTCACTTCTCATTCATAATGCAGCTCAAACATGGGGTCCATTTTCAAACAGATCCCTCTCAACTGCAGTATAATATATGCATCACTCAAATTTCCAGTCTTAAATAAGGAGTCAAATGCAAACATTTAGGCTAATGTGAAATGTTAGTGGGTGGAATTGGCATCACTGAGAGCAGCTTGTTCGAGACGTGAACAAGCAATTTCCTTTTTTTTTTAATTCAATTCATTGACATTTTTGTATGGGAAGGGGCACTTTTCAGCACTGTGGCCCATAAGATTCCACTGTAGAAAGCAAAGATTCTACATTTTCAGGTTCTACATGTCTGTGTTTGTAAGCAGAAGAGGTGATTTTTTTGTGATGCGAATTTGATCCAAATTTGATGTACATACATCCTTATCTGAATGAATGAATTCTGAATTCAGAACTTTTAGCCAACTGTGTTTTGCACACAGATATATTAGACCACTGCATTTAACCCATGCGTGCAGTGAAGCACACACACTACAGGGCAGTGACCACACTTGCCCATAACGGGGCAGTTCTGTCTGCAGCTGGGGGTTAGATGCCTTGCTCAAGGGCACATCAGTCACATACTGTCGGCTGAGGGGATCAAACTGGTCACAAGGCTGGTTCCCTAACCTCCAGCCCACGATGGCCCCAAATTATTATTTCACCTTGTAGCTCATCGAAAGAAGCAAAGAAATTCTGTTGAAAGTTCAGATTCTATATGATGCTTGTTCAATTGTGTTTGTAAATAGTAGGGGAACATTTTAGGATTTGAATTAGATTAAAGAAGTTATTGTTGTGCAAACAGTCTTACTTTATGGTAAGAAAAACACCTTTACATTGCGATTGTTGGATGTGGAAACAATGGGAGAAAATTGGAAGACTTTATCTCACGCAATCTGTAAGTCACCCACTTCTACATACATCATTGGTCAGTTTTCTGACCACAGGACTGCTATTGTCCAGATATTATTAAGGTAGTGTATTATTTTCAGTAAGGTTGTAGTAATGGTGTAGTAGTGTGTGGTGCTGATATGAGTGTATGAGACACAGTGGTGTTGCTGGGCATTTATATAAATCAGTGCTGCTGTAAGTTGACAGTGGTCCACCACTGAAAAAACATCCAGCCCAGAGCAGTTTAATTGACCACGGATGAAGGGCTAGAGCAATGGTTCTCAGGCCAGTCCTCAGAGCTCCCCAGATAGTTCACATTCACAGTTCACATCTTAGCTCCCTACACATAGAGACAGACACAAAAACGTGGACCACTTGAGAACAGATTTGAGAACCACTGGCCTAGAGCAAGGGTGGGGAACTGAGGGACAGAGTCCAGCACAATTTGGTGATTTCCTGATTCTAACACATCACGTAAACAAAGTAATTAGGTAATGAGTTGAGCCAGGTGTGCTCAGAAAAATCACCAAACTATGCAGGAATCTGGCTCTTTAAGCCTGGAACAGCCCTAGAAGATGGCTATTGCAAACTGGTCAAGAGCATATTTTCTTCCTATTTTTAGTCATTTGGATGTAATTTTTTCATTGTGTTGCACCTTCTACAGGAAACATCACAAGGCTCTTGTTTAAGCAGCTTCCGTTTCCAGCCATGCAGCTTCTAGAATTATTTGGATCCTCAGGAACATCAAATTACACTCAGTAGAGGAGTGCTCATTACAAGTCCTAGTGTATTTGTCTTGATTGAGGTACCCAAATAGAAACTAAATTACTTTGGCTGCATTTTTATACTTTTATACTTCTTTGATACAAGCTTGTAACAATAGCAGAACCCATTTTGGTGTTATATATAGAACCTTTTTCAAAAACAACCCTTAAAAAACACTTTTAAGTTTTTTTAACATTTAGTTTTTTAACATTTGGGCTATTCGAGAGACATTATATCATGTTTTTTTAATCAACTGGTGTGTTCATCTCCTGCTGAATGTCTGTGAGTGTTTTGAAGGCGATATTTCTTGTGCTATAATTTTCTTTCACTAACATCTTCTCAAAACTGACTTCAGCATGCAGTTTGACTATGACACATGAAGAAACGCACTGCTCCACATTTCAACATTGCCAGTACAATTTGCTTCTCATTTGCATAAAGTTAGAAATTTTCAGCTTTTTTGCTCTTTTTTTTTTTCTTTTGCTCTTTTCTCGTGATTCCTGATGTTCTCCGTCTCCACAGAAATCACTAGGAGGTGGAACAGAAATGGAAATGCTTTTGTCCATTGTAATGTAAATCTCATCGGTACGCAAATCTCAACTCTCTGTACCACCAGCATTAAGACAACATCTGTCTGACTAAAATACTTTTTAATTAATTCTTTTGAATTAATTACTTTACTTTTAACCCTATACTGCACGGTGTTGCCATATGGCAATAATTACTTTATCTTAATTTTAAAAAGCAGTAATATAAAATCTGTGTTTTCTTATTTAATTGTGGAAAAATGGTCTTTTACTTTGAAAGGACAAATACTTCATGACATCACATGACCAGGAATTTTAAAATGATGTTGTTATTACTACACATTCCAAATACCAATCAAAATTGTATTAATTTCCAATATTTGTAAATATTGGATTTTACATTTCAAGTATAAGTTGGATTTTAGTTTGTTCTTGTTTTCAAAAAAGAATAAAAGGGTTTCCCCAGAAAAAAAACGTATGGTGCTTTTTTTTTAGATTTTATAGTGCTATAATCTACCGATTAACCCACTAAAGTTTTTAAAATATTTTTTTCAAATATTTCCTTTATTTAAGCAATTTCCAATAACAAAAACACTTTAAAATATTTTATCATGTATAAGTAATCATTTGTGCAGTAGAGGACTAAGACAAGTGCTTCAGTTAAAAGTAGCTAATTTTACAGTTTTGTACTGTTACTGTCATGAATTTTCCCTCTTCCTGTCTGTTCTGTGTGGCAACGCTTAGCAAACTTTGTATTTATATATACCAGGCCACCAACCCTGGTCCTGGAGATCTACCTCCCTGCACAATCTAGATCCAGCCACAATTTGGCACCCCTGCTCCAGATCATTTACTTTTTCAGAAGTCCGTGATTGGCTGGATCAGATGCATTAAGTGTTAGGTAAGTGGAAGCAGGTCATAACTGTAGTTTTTAAAGAAGGAATATCAGATTAGTATCGATATTGGTTGATACTTATTGGTTAAAAGTTTTAGTGTTGCCACTGAAAAGGGTAAAGGCTATCGTGCCATCTCTACCAATAAAGTGTAAGATTAACAGTCCTGTTTGGGTACTACCACACAGTAATGGAAGGTGCATCAAGCCGTCTCCGTCGAATGTTGGGTTTGAAACTAAGTCCAAGGCCGTAAGAAACTCAGCTCCTGCCTGCAGCCTTAAGACCTCCTGCTGCGGCTGCTGTTTGTGTTTGCGTCTTTCTCCCAGCTGAAGCGAGCTCTGATCACACACATCTGCTTTTCATTTATAAACAGATAGATGTCAGATAGTGAGAGAAAGAAAACGAAGTCTGAAAGGTAACAGACACGTGAAAACAGACTGCTTCAAATGGCAATTAATGGGCAAGGTTATCTGTTCATCTTTAGCCTTTATTGAAATTTGATTACATCTGTGTTAAATCCAAACTGCTTCTCCAGCCATTTAAATGGAAATTCTCAGGAATTAATAGACAGCACACTTCATACTGTGCAAAGAGACCAGCCTTCATTTATTTTTTATGTACAGGTTCATTCAACTCCTTGAGACCACTGGTGGTTCCAAAACACACTTCACCATATTCTTCATAACTTTCATATTTCGTAAGCTACATTCTAAAGGTGGGCGTCTTATGAGAGCTGTAACTGTCTTCTTTTCAGTCAAATAGATGAGTAATGTAATTTTAAAACCCTACTAATAGAAGAAGCTGAACTCATGATTTTTTTACTGAAAGTCGACCCATTTTTCCATCATGGAAAAATCTAAATCAAATCTGGACTATAAACAAACAGACTTTGTATTTTTATGAAAAATACAAAGAGGGTCTAAGAGTTTTGGCTTTCAGCTGTAAATTGTAAGCATATAGCAATATGTGTCATCATAAAACACATTTTCTGTTCATTTAAGGGGAACCTTTACAAGAAATAAATAAATAAATAAAATGAAAATGTACATTTATTTCATGCAGTCACTGAGTAATTTGCCTTACAATTTGATCACGTAAATTCAGCTGGAAAAACCAAAATATACACTGGAGAATAAGAGGTTCAGTACAGGTCATTCATTTTTCAGGAGATATTTCTAAAGAGAATAGATATAAGATCATGTATTTGCATATGAAAAGGAATTTTCAAAACTGCAGTTCAAAACAAGATTAAAAGATAGAGAAAACAGGACTCCTTTCAAGATCTGGTAGACCACCAAAACTGTCCTGAGAAGATAAACAGTTCTTAAAGCTTTCATTTTTGAGAGAGAGAAGAAAGGTAATCTCCACTCTTGCTTCAGATTTGATAAAATCCACACTATGAGTTTGAAAGGATGTGTAGCGGTCAAGAAGCTGTTACAGAGAAGGAAAAGGTTACAAAAGCTTTACGAAAACTTGTAAATCAAACAAAGAAGCTGCTGGTGTTCTCAGAACAATGGATTTACCACCCCAGAGTCCAGACCTCAACATCACTGTTTGGTATTATTTGGTTCATGAAAAGCAAAAAATGCAACCAACTTCTGAGACTGAACTTGGAAAAAAAAAATCACTGCAGATTTCTTTGAAAAACAAGTTGCACGTCTCCTGAAAAGAATGGAAGCTGTAATAATGGTAAAGTGTGGACACAATAAATACTGAAAAACTGATATTCCATTTAGCTATAAAGGCTTCTGTTTTGTTTTTTTTTTTGGCAGATTCTCTGCTTTTGCTTCCTGACACTGAAAAATTAACTTGTAGTTAATGGCTGTTTTGACTAAATAGTGGTCTCTGACTTCTGCACACTACTGTATATATTAAAACAAAAGCTAATGTGGGTTTCACAAACAGAAATTCCTCTCACAGCTGTCTTCACTCACATGCATGTGATTATTATGAGATATTGGAGGATTTCTGAATAAAAGCCTCATCTGCATTTGCCCTCATTTTCTCCTCACACTCCCCCTCTTCCGCTTTTTTACGGCTCTCCCTCAAGACTGGATCTCAATGCTCTATTTCACCATGCTTTAATGAGCTCCCCAGCTTTAGTGAGCACATATACACACACTCTGACACCAACACACTCATAGTTACTGCAGAGAAACTAACACACATTCCGCAACGCATACACAAAATGTCTCATTCACATTCGTCTTTGGTGCCCACTGGGCTGCCACTCAATATCTCAAACCCCACCCACTAAATCTTAATGTAATAGAGATACAATCACCTCTATTAAACTCTGTCTCTGCTACAACTCATTAGTGCGTAGCAGGAGGGAGGTTAGACTTGAGCGGCTTATTTCCGTAACGACCTTCAGATAACAGGCACAAGGACAAAAGCAAGTGGAGGGAAAGAAGAAAAGAGGAAACAACAAAAAAGCGAAATGAAAGAGAGAGGGAGATAAAGAGAGAGGCATAGAACCAGTCATGCATATCACAACTTTAATTTGCATCTCTACATGTAAGCGTTCCGTGCATTACTAAATTAGTTGAGACACATGAAACAGGAGGTGAAATGTCAAATGCCAGTGCAATCTGATGGAAAGCTAACAGTGTAAACATCTCAGCGCTGGGCTCCAATCCACAAAGTTCTTTTTGCACTAGTATTGTAGTCAAGACTACTAGATGCAAGTGTAAGTCAAGAATGTGACCTGGACATATTGAATCCAAGTCAAGACTGAGACCAGATAAAGATTCTTTTAGGAGTATGGAAATGAAAAGGAAAGGAAAAAAAATATTTGTAGTTAAGGTTAGGTCATAGGGTTGCATTTCTAACACATAGTATGAATTAATACACATAACTGTTTTGTTACACATTTTGTAAATACATAAAAATATTATTCATTATTATTGGAGGCAGATGATCCACTGTGACGACCCCTAAAGGGAGCAGCCAAAAGAAGAAGAAGATTATTATATTTAGTCCTGGTCAACCATCCAGAGCAATGGACAGTGTAGAAAAGAGGTGAAGAAGAGGGTGCAGGCAGGATGGAGTGGGTGGAGACGGGTGTCAGGGCTGATGTTTGAGATGAGAAATGAGCAAATCAGAGGGACAGTGAAGGTGGAGCAGTTTGGAGATAAAGCCAGAGAGACCAGGTTGAGATGGTTTGCACATGTGTTGAGGAGGAATAGTGGATATATTGGTCAAAGAATGTTGGAGATGGAGCTGCCGGGTAGAAGGAGAAGAGGTAGACCTCAGAGAAGGTTTATGGATGTAGTGAAGGTGGACATGGAGATGGTTGAGACCGAAACGAGGTCAAGGCCAATTTGATAAAAGAGAAAGACCAAAGGATGCCACGGCAAGAATTCCCTCGTACAATTGTAGAGACCAAGACAAGACGGAGTCCAAATGATGTCAACACCAAGACCGAGTCCAAATGATGCAGAGACCAAGACAAGACTGAGACCCAATGATGTCAAGACCACAGCAAGACTGAGTCCAAAAGATGTTAAGGCTGAGTCAAGACAAAGACCAAATGATGTCAAGACCAAGATTAGGCCGAGTCCAAATGATGTTGAGACCGAGTCAAGACCAAGATCAAATGATGTCGACACAAGGACTAGTCTGAAACCAAATGATGTCAAGACAGAGACAAGGCCAAGTCCAAAAGATGTTGAGGATGAGATAAGACCAAGTCCAAATGATATTGAGACAGAGACAAGAGCAAGTCCAAATGATATTGAGACGGAGACAAGAGCAAGTCCAAATGATGTTAAGACCACGTCGAGGCCAAGGCCAACCTTGAAACTGCTCAGCTAGCTCAGAGAGCCTGCCCCCACATACAGTGTCGCTCAGAAATATGTCACAACATGGAAGGAATGCGTGGTATGATTACAATAGACCATGAGAATATAATTGCAAATAACATCATTTGCAGATCACAGATCTGGGGTAATCATGGGCTGGAGGTTAGGGAACCAGCCTTGTAAACAGAAAGTCACTGGTTTGACTTTCAACAGGACGTGACTGAGGTGCCCTTGAGCAAGGCACTTCACCCCCAACTACTCCCTGGGTGCTGTGGATAGGGCTGCCCACCTCTACGGGCAAGTGTGCTCACTGTATGACTTCACAAGTGTGTGTATGTGGTGTTTCACTGCATGGATGGGTTAGACTGCTGAGGAGAAATTTCCCCATTGTGGGACTAATAAGGGTCTCTTAAATAAAGTAGTTGAGGTCATAGATTACATTTGTGGTGCTGTTTGTGATAACACACAATTTTGAGTGTTCTATTGCTTTTATAGAACATTTCTGCAAAAAAAGGGAAGGACAGAAGCCTCAAATATTATATCAATGGTTTTTAATTTTGACACTTTCTACCACCAAAAAAGTAGCGACCATTTTGCAAGCCATAAAACTATCACAAGCATTTCACAGCCCATCTTCTTTGCTGAATTGTATTTTGTTTCTGGCCAATTCCAGACTGTTCAGTTGTTCTGCAGTCACAACTACTGGTCAAAAAGCTTGCGCGGGGGCAACCACAGGGGCAAGTTCATTGTGTGCTTGGAGTCACACTCTTCTTCAGAATCTGACCAAATTGGATGGAGTTCAAATATTATAGAAGTTTTTAATGTATTTGTTTGCCGTTTTTGTATGTGGTCAAGTAGAGCTTAACAACTGATGCTCAGCTGAATGATACAGTTAACATATAACAGTACGAAGAGAATGTTTCTCAATCAATTAGGCCGCGCCATCGGAACTAACTGTTATAATATCTAATTCATGTTGACTTTAATAAATGAGAAAGCCTTCTTTGCCTGTTTCCATTAAGTTTACATAATGAATACAAAGCTGTTCAGATTTCTTTCTAATTTTTCCTTGGAACACCACAAAACTCGAAGAATAACAGATAAAAGTACTTCCAAACTCCACACCTTATTCCTTTGTTGTGATATGAGCATGTAAATCTTTTAGATGTTTAAACCACCTTTGGGCCAACGGGCTTTTAACATTTAGACAAATCATTATTAAATCATTGTTTAGACAAAACCTTCATAAACCTTCAATCCAAGGAAGATATTTTGATGAACATGCAAAATATACTCAAAGTAACTCTTAGCAGCTGTTGTAAAATAAATAAATAAGACTTTCACACATGGTGTCCCCAAACTTTTGACAAGCAGCATAGCCTTATATCTGCTTGTTATATGTGCAGGATATAAATAGGGCAGATTTAAGCTTGATTTGTCACTTGAACTCAATGTGCCACCAAAAACAGGACAATCTCAAAATAAATGAGAACAAGAATAAAGATGGGACAGATATTACACTGTAGTGCTGTCACCTGAATGCCTTCCAGCCACTTAAGGTGAATTAAACCCACCAAATTCGACTGCATTTCTTTATAAAATGAGAATACATGCCACTGCCAAACTACAGCTAGAACCAAGTCAGTGACTCTTAGAAGTCGTAGTTATCATTTACAATAACAGAAGCATCGTGTCATTTAAGATGAATTATATCTCAGTCATAGCTCACTGAAACAAGCAGACATTCAGTGGTAAGCGCAGTGTATTTGTTTGTGAATAGAAAAGGTATATTTTATTATGATAATTAAAGTTATTGTTGCATTGTGTGTACATCTCCAAATATCATATCAGGGGATGAGGATGTTATAAGGGGTGTAAAAACATCATAAGTGATGTGAAGGTTCTGCCTAGTGACCTGCATTTTCTCAAAATGAAAAATAACCAAAAAGTTTAGTTCATTTACATATAATTACAAATACACAATTTTCAAATCATCATTCAGCACATATAAAGCCATCTATCTAACTACGGCAAAATGTTAAACAGTGCTGCTAACTAGGAGAGAGGAGCTGGTTAGCATTAGCTTAGCTAGCATGATGAGAGCTCTGCTTCATCAATTCAGGCTAACTAAAGCACTAAAGTTTAGACGATAATTCAAATCTGAGGCAGGGAAGTGAACAGGCTTCAGACCCAAACAGTGCGACACACTACAGGTTTGACTCTAACAGGTACTGAAACAAGCGTAGATGATAAAAACTCATGTCTGAGAGAGCAAAAATCAAGTGACTTGAAACCTGAAATCGAACCTGTTCTGTGGCTTATTGGCTAAGCTAGCTATAGCATAATTAGCAGGTCAAATGTGACGCACACCACAGCTTGCTTACAGCTAACTCATGTAAAAATGAGAAAGAGGTTCAAATATCCGCTAAAACTTTGAAACAAATGAGTAAATGAAGATTTGAACCTGTTGCTACACAATGAAATTCAATGTTAATGCTATACTTTAACTAATTTTGTAATTAATGTATGTATGCAATAACAATTAAACAGTAAGATATGGCAGAAGAATAACTAGACCTTTAAGGGTTAAGCCATTCAACTGTATTTTTACTCAGAACCTTACACTTGCATATTGCCCAAGCATTTGTTTCACTGAGCTGTAACTGGTGGCAATTACTGTATATTCTGAGAGCTTTTCAGATTTTCTGGATGTGGTGAACCAGCACGAAGCTTAGAACTGTATAACTATAGCAACAGGAGCTAATGTCGGCTTTGTTTCGCTGGTGATGGCTTAGTAAATAAGAAGTCCATGCTTTTCAGACTGGAGTACTGCCTGAGGCCTCAGATGTTTGTAAAAGTGTTGCCCTATAATCAGTTCGCCCTAGGATTAGACGATACGACAATGTGATATTGTAATCACAACAAATAATAGTGATACAAGCTTTTCTGAATATATTGTGGACATACTGTAACTAAACTGACCAAATGCATGTTTCACTAAAATTAGATTTAAAGGGACATTTGTAAAATCAGATTAACAGTTTTTTCCATTTTTGCTTCTTTTGCTTTTTTCTTGTTTAGCACTGGAGCTACGAGTCACTAGAAGTCAATAGTCACCCAAATCTTTTCTGTAAATACATCCCCTAAACTTCCCTCCACCTGTGCAAACTGTATACAGGTCTTCACTATAGTCATGCAGACTTGTCAATGTGCTTTAGTCACAGTAAAGTTTAAGACTTACCCTGAACTCAATTTCTGCTGTTTACATTTTTAAAGCACTGTTCCTTTTTACTTGAAGAACTGAAGATATACTTATTTATAAACAGAAACTGCGAATGTAATCCACCTGTGACACGCGTGCACTCGAAGGGAAGTCTGCTCGGGAGCCGGAATTCATTGTTGTCTAAAATAGTCGTATTCAGCTACACAGTGATGTTTTGATCATTTCAAAAGTTCAGAGCAAGTCACATTGTGTCCTAAACTACACTAACTAGCTTGTGGCCCCTTACTGAAGACCTGAATGTGGGTTGAGAGAAGTTTTGGGGATGTGCTAACAGAACAGATTTAGGTGACTATTCACTTTGAATGTTTGTTAGCAACATAAGCCCCGTAGCTTCAGAACAAAAATAAATAAATAAGCTAAATGTGGACTCCAAACACATCTTGGCTGATTGATAATGTATATGAGATAATATAATGTATATAATACAATGAGATAAGGAAAATTATGTCAATTATATATTTTTTTAATATAGGCTTCAACATGGTGTAGCCATCATGAGATCGCTAGTTCAAATCCCAATAATACCATAAGCCAGTGACAGCATAATGGCTCATAATAACATTGTTATACTCATAGTTTTTATAGCATTCTTGTCAATGAGATAAGTGCGCCGGCTCTCTTATGAGCAAAAAAATGACATATCAAGAAACAAACGGTGAAAATACTTTCAAGTATCGTGATTTTATATTTCCATCATATTGCCCTCCTCTAGGCCCCCCTTTCATAACATTATATTCAAATTAATATGATGACAAGGGCTGGGTATCATTAAAACCTGGTTTTGAGATTGATACCAATATTCTGTTTTCAATACATATTCCTGAAAGATTTCTGGATGGCACTTAAACCAGAAATGAAAAGTAGGTGGTGGAAATAAGTGCATTTACTGGCTGCAACATGTTGATGTTATTAAGGTACATTAGCATATTTAGACAGCCAATCAGCAGGCTAGATTTTGAAACAAGTATGTTTATTGGCTCACAGATTCTAAGACCTGGCATTCAGTATTGAATGACCAAAGTAACTCAGTCGGTACAATAAAAGTATTAAATATTGGTACCCAGCCCTGATCATAACCAAAAATTGTACCTAGATCAAACCATTAGTCTGGTTGATACCCTCCGCTACATAGTATAAAGGAGACTGTAATGGAGAGCTGTACAATACAACACAACACAACAGCATCAAATCCCAATCCCCCCCTCAACCCCTGTACCCACATTTTGCTCCCTTTTTTGCAAGCATTCCCTTCCCTACGCCCAACTTTGCTATTTAACCAGCTCCATTTTCAGCCCCATGCTACATTTATTTGAATCCCCATGCCCTACTCTTCTTGTTTTCAGTGCTTCAGACATCAGAAAGAACATCCTTAATCCTTTTTTTCACCAAAAAATTCTAAAAGCTAAAAGTTTAACAGTTCTCCACCATTCAAAGCTTTGTAAACGTGTACTAATGTCCAGGCTACGACAGCTCACTTCTGTGCAGATTAATAAAGTCTATCTCTTCTGGTTTAAAAATAAAGCTACATAGTGTTACTACCTGATAAAATATACTGACAACGCTCCAGGGAGCCTTAGCCTTCAACTCAAATTCAGAGTACTGTTGTTGGCTCATTTCCACCAGAGGGATTCTGATAATCCCTTTTAACTGCAGTCCTTACAGACCCCTAAAAGATTTATAGAAAGCTTGTGCTTGTATAGAACTATTAAATACAAACAAACTGTACACACTTACACTCACTCACACACATACATAAGAAGAATCCCTGTCATCTACAGATACTTTGTTGAGTCCTGGAGAAGGAAAGTAATGTCCAGAAGATGTAGCGTCCCTGCAAATGGACTGTGGTGTTTCTCTTCTGTCAATGTGGCCATGAACAATGTTTAGTTAGTCTCACTGAACTTGGACAAAAAATGTACAGCTCACTTTGTGGTCCCATTTGTGCCAACATGTATCAGTCAAACTTCTGAGATCACTGGCCCTCTGATAGGCTGGCTGAGTGACTCACATGAGGGGGGAGGGCCTCCTCAGAGACAGCATTCGCGTGCAGAAAGTTTGATGCTTACCAAGTTCCAGAAAGAATCATTTAAAGGGTAATTCCACCAAATGTTCACATTTTCTACATAAATTGCTCTGATGTAAACAAAGTTTTTCAGTGTGGTCTTATGTGAAATGTGCCGTTCTAGAGCAACGTGCTTAATCAGAATTGTTCACTGTGGTGCTAATAGGAACCAGACGTCGTGTTTTGAAGTGTATCTGAAGTATCTCTACAAGTTCTCGCACAGAGTTCTTACATG
This sequence comes from Pygocentrus nattereri, assembly GCF_015220715.1. Taxonomy (NCBI): domain Eukaryota; kingdom Metazoa; phylum Chordata; class Actinopteri; order Characiformes; family Serrasalmidae; genus Pygocentrus; species Pygocentrus nattereri. Next base: position 37,340,134 of record NC_051213.1, on the reverse strand, counting down.
AAATGATTAAAAACATGCTTTTTATGTTTTGCAATAAGATTCTGGACCAAAAATACATTTTTTCAGACTTCTTTTATGGAAAGAGTTACATGCAGGGCCATTCCCCACATAAAAGTCTGTTTTTTTTTTCTCTCTTTTCAGATTTATCACTTTTTTTTTACTACTGTCAGCATTATATATAAATATGCAGAAAACACATGAAGGTTTACTGGTCATTAAGTTAGGGTTAGTAAATAATGTGTAGTACACAGTAAATAAAGTAAATAAGATGCTTGTTAAATAAATCCTGGTTCCTGTCACCACCACTGCAAAGAAAACAGTAAGTGAGCTTCTCTATCATGAATCATTTCACATTGAACCACTCTGATAAAAACTAATGAGGCTTGAGAGACCGATAAATAACTAATAACACTACTTCAAAATGATCTCAAAATTCTTATCTTACTATAGTTAGCTCTTGTTAAGAGGAAGCATAAGACTTTTGCACTGTGATTAAACCAGTTCTGATCAGATCCATCTTCTAACGTGTAGCCGCGCTGTTGCTACCGTTAAAGGATGAGTCTGATTCCAGCTCCAGCTCCAGCTCCAGCTCCAGCTCTGCGCCTCAGTGTTGGGAATATCCCTTTGCAGTTCAGTGAAAGGAGAGGAGGGCCGACTGTTTCTTTCACACTAAACAGTCGTCATCTTCTGAATGTGGAAGGAGCGCAGTTTCATACACAAATTTCTATGGGTGTGGCCATCACCATCTTACTCTTGTCCTGACGATTGGGCGAGGGGCTTTTCGACGCCTCTTCCCTGGAGGAGTGCGGCTCCGACAGGATGCTACGTTTGAGAGGGGTAGGCCGAAGGCAGGAAGTGCCAGGCGGGGGGGAAGGCTCTGCATGTCTGTGGGCGGAGCTACGTGTGGCCACGCCCCTGGAGGCTCTACAGGAGGCTCTGCGGCGATGGTGGGTCAGCAGGTCGTATTTGAGGAAGTAAAAGACCTCCTTGACCCCGCAGCGTCGGTCAGGCTCCAGCGCCAGCAGTCGGCTAAACATGCGCAGCGCGTCATCGGAGAAGCGGCGCCACTGTGAGGGCACGGCGCCCGGTGGACACGCCCCTCTCTGCCAGCGCTGAAACTCCGCATAGAAGGCATCGCTGGGCAGCGCCGCCTCCCAGGGGAAGTTCCCAGTCAGCATGCAGAACAGCAAGACGCCAAACGCCCACACATCCTGCGTGGTTGCCACGATGATGCCTTCTGAGCCGGTGACCTGGCACACCTGCCAAATTTTACCACACAACATTTTACACCTGTTGTAGCATCAACGGCTGCTTGTTTCTCTGAGAATTTGTTTACAGGAGTGGGTCATATGGAAATACAATATCATGACACTTGACGACAATTTTACATGACATACATCACTATATTTAGCTTCCCGGATGTTTATTCAGTTGGAATAGACTGAAAACACTTGCGTAAAGCATTTTTTATTCAGTGTTTCCCTAAATCCAATTAAACAGGAGTAATTATTCTCTCTTTGTATTAAAACCTGCGGTTGGTCAGTGTTCTGTAAGTCCTGACGATAACCACAGTATGCTCAAAAGAATTGTACTGTGACATAACTTATCTCGATAATAAAATACCACCATAAAAATACATAAAATACTATAAAAAACGATAAAAACTGGTTTTTAATCATTTTTAAATCTAGTTAAACAGGACAAATTATGCTCTCTTTGTAGTCAAACGTGCAGTTGAGAACTGTGGTGTACTCTTAAAACTGAATGGTTCTTTAGTAAAACGGTTCTACACAAAACCATGAACACTTAAAAGAACTCTTTGCATGATTAAAGGGTTCTTTGCATCATGAAAGGGTTCTTTAGATTGAGTTATGATGTCAAGCTTGTTACAATGGAAGAACCCTTTTTGGTGCTATATAGAACCCTTTGCAAAAAGGTGCTATATAGATCCATCTACAGCACATTCTCCATCAATCTGAGGAACCCTTTCTGATGCGAAGAACCCTTCATTCACGCAAAGGTGTTCATGACTCTATATAGAACCATTTTCTTTACTAAAGAACCCCTGAAGAAACACCATTTCTAACTGTGTAGTAGTACTGACAATGTCCATAATAATATTCAGAAAAGCATCGTCACATGACCGATCAACAAATCCATCCCACAGACAGACTATGTTCAAAATAAGGCTATAATTATAATCAGATTTTCACTTTTACTAGAAAGACATCATATTCTTTTTATTTTATTATTTGAAATACTTGCTGCATTTTTTATGTTGTTAGAGGCTTTTATTTGTTTATCTGTGTTGCAGATTTATGGTGTAATACTGCTGTTACACCTCTTTGAAAATGTAGCATAATTATGCATGGCTTATGGTGATAAATATTACAGGCTTTTAATAGGCAATTGGTAAAAAAGGGAAAAAGAAGGCTAATAAAACCTGAAAAAAACAACTATAAGCTATAGTTATATAGATTTACTATTTTGTTCAAACATACTGCAAAGTACTTTAGCTGCATTTTAGCTGCAAAGGTGACATATAACTGAAAGTTATTATTAAGTTCTTACTACCTCAGCAGCTGTATAAGGAATGGTGCCACTGACTCGCTTGACCCGGCTTCCTGCACGCCGTGTCATGCCGAAGTCAGCCAGCTTGACACGTCGGCAATCACGATCGAACAGGAGCACGTTCTCGGGCTTCACGTCCCGGTGCACCAAACTCTTACTATGCATGAAGTCCAGAGCCAAGCCCAGCTGCTGCACACAACGCTTCACCATGTCCTCTGGCAGACCAGCCTGAACCACAGAGAGATTTGGGAGGGGAGGCAGAGGGAAAGAGGGAAGAAGAGAGAGGGAGGAAAAAAGGGGGAGAGGATTAGAAAGATGGTTTTGAGGAAGAAATTGGGAGGAGAAGAAATAGAGTAAGGAGGTTATGTAATTATAAGGAGCTTTGACTCCGAGTTAAGTAAATGAGGTTCAGAGACCAGAGATGAGGGACAAGGAATGAGCAAGAAAGAGAGAGAGAGCAAGATGACCAAGATACAAGAGAGGAATGAAGGATGGCAATATTAATAATGATTTGGTAAATATGACTACTGTAGAGTGATAGCACCATGTAGTAAAAGAGACTATACAACAATGCTTGGTCGTGGAGCTAACTGCATTCGGAGTAGCCTGAAGTGAAAGTTTAACAAGAAATCTAAATTAAACAAGTTTCCTCTTAACTGATCAGTCAAAAATCTGCTCCTTATTATGCTTTTATATTATGCTCCTTATCCTATATCCTTCCTTGTATGGAATTTGATGACCCCAAGATGTTAACCATAACCCTTGGAACCCTTTCACAGGTTCTCTTAATGAATCATTGAGGTATGATGTATCATATGAAGAGCTAAACAATAGACCCTGGGAACATTTGTTAAGCTCCCATTTTAGTTATGCTGTTACTGTTTGAACTACTCTTCAACAGTAGTATGTTTGTCCACACTCTCACTATGGAGGCATGCAGTGATGTATGTAGACTTACCTGTGGAGGTATGATGTCGAACAAGTCACCTGCCGGCGCATACTCCTGACCAAACACAAAGCTCTCCTCTGTCTCAAACAGAATGTCTAGAACTTTAATGATGAATGGACTACAGCCCAGAGCAGCCGTCAAACTGTATTCACGCAGAAAACTTCGCAGCTTGGTCTTATTCTTGCTCACATACTTTAGAGCCAGCTTTGTGCCTGTAACATACACACACAAAATAGCATACACACACAGATACATCCACGGAATGAACTCACTGTTTGGGTTCCACCAAAAGAACAATTGACAAATTTCACACTGAGCTCTATTTTAGAAATGTAATTTTCAAGACATCAACTTTTTGACGCTTAATGTTTTCAGCAGAACTCGTACCTTGCGTGCGGTGAGCTACCAGGTCCACTCTGCCATATGTGCCTTTCCCTAATGGACCAATCAGCTCATACTGCTGTTCCACCTCGGAGGCTGAGAGAGCGGTGATGGACAGTGCCTGCATGTCCTCCACTGGGGCCACGCCCACACTGTTGCTCCGCCCTGCTGCGGACACACACACCTGGGCACTGAAACACAGATAATGTTTAATTGTTTAGCACAATTTATATTTACTTTTTCGTCCTTGTGTGCTTCTTCTCAGCTTAATCTTGCCAGTTCCTACTATGATGTTTTTTGGATTCAGTACTACCAGCTTGGCAGGGCAAATGTGGGCACTTGTCTCCTCTGATGCGTATGAAGTGCCGACATGGAGGAGACTGCCAAGAGCTTGTAACCCAGGCGATGCTTGGCTAGAATGTTATTTCTGCAACACAGACATTCACTGGCCACATTTTGCGGTCCACCTACCTTTTAGGTCCACCAAACAGGTATACAATTACTGCATGCAGCCCTTCTCTTGATGCACAATTTTTCAGCCACCCTCTACCCCATTTATCATCGTTCAGTTTCTGAGCAAACAACTGCTGTTGTCCAGAAATTATTTGGGTGGTGACTCATTCCCAACACAGCAGTGACACAGACATTGTAGTGTGTGCTGCTGGTATGTGTGTATCAGTCACTAGGACTGGGAGTTAACAGTGAAGACGTGCATGTGCAGAGGAGCTCTAGATTAATTTTGAATTTTCATCCTTTAAAATCTTTATAAGACTGATTGTGCCCAAAAGTAAGCAGTTTGCAGTATGTGACTAACAATTTTTCTCCAGTAAGCCAAAGAGACCCAGATGTTTTACTGCTCCAGCAAAATATTTCAATACATGAGCGTGAGAGTGTATACAGTACCTTAAATGTATTTTATGTGATAAACCAACACAAGGAGCAAGTAACTGTGAAGAAAAATTATACACAGACACACACACACATTTTCTGAGCCGCTTCTCCTTCAGGGTCACGGCGGGGTGGGGGGGGTGCTGGAGCAGGATACACTCTGGACAGGTCGCCAGTCCATTATAGAAAATTATAAATTTTTAAAAAAACAAATAAAAATATGGAAAGTGTGCCTTACATTTGTATTCAGCCCCCACTGAGTCAATACCTTTCACTGCAATTACAGCAGCAATTTGGGGTATGTCTCTACCAGCTTTCCACATCAAGAGTCTAAAATTTTGCTCATTCTTCTTTGCAAAATAGCTCAAGCTCAGTCATATGAATATGCTTTGATCTAAACCATTGCATTGTAGCTCTGGCTGTATGTTTAGGGTTGTTGTCCTCCTGGAAGGTGAATCTCCATCCCAGACTCAAGTCTTGCAGCCTCTAACAGGTTTTCCTCCAGGGTTGCCCCGTATTTAGCTCCATTCATCTTTCCATCAACTCTAACCAGCTTCCCTGTCCCTGCTGAAGAGAAGCATTCCCACAGCATGATGCTGCTACCACTATGTTTCACGGTGAGCATGATGTGTTCAACTTTGGTCTCATCTGACCGGAGAACCTTCTTCCACATGTTTGCTGTGTCCCTTACATGGCTTGTGCCAAACTACAAACAGGACTTCTTATGGCTTGCTGTCAAAAATGGTTTCTTATTGCCACTCTTCCATAAAGGCCAGATTTGTGGAGTATGTGACTAATAGTTGTCCTGTGGACAGGTTCTCCCACCTGAGCTGTGGATCTCTGCAGCTCCTCCTGAGCAACCATGGGCACTTTGGCTGCTTCCCTAATTAGTGCTCTCCTTGCCTGGGGTGTCAGTTTAGGTGGACGGCCATGCCTTGGTAGGTTTGCAGTCGTACCATACTCCTTCCATTTTCGTATGATGCATTGAACAGTGCTTCATGCTTTCATAACCTAACTCTGCTTTACACTTCTCCACAACTTTATCCCTGACCTGTCTGGTATATTCCTTGGTTTTCATGATGCGTTGATGATTTCATGATGATTTTGATCACTAATGTTCTCTAACAAACCTCTGAGGCCTTCACAGAACAGCTCTAGTTATACTGACAATAAATTACACATAGGTGGACTCTATTTACTAATTAGGTTCTAATTACTAATTAGGCAATTGGTCACACTGGATTTTATTTAGAGGTATTAGAGTACAATGGGCTGAATACAAATGCACGACAAAATTTTTTGAATTTTGAAAACTGTATAATTTTCCTTTCACTTCACAATTACTTGCTACTTTGTGTTGGTCTATCACATAAAATCCCAATAAAATACATTTAAGTTTGTTGGGTGTAACATAAAAAAATGTGGAAAAGTTCAAGGGGTATGAATAATCTTTGAAGGTACTGTATCTACATAATGCAACACGGCATGTAACCAATGATGTAACTGCCTGGGTATTTTAAATAACCCTAGATTCAACTCACTACCACTAAATAACCCTAGATTAACCTCTCACTACCACAGCATAACTTTGCTCTTAGATGAATAAAATTTATGAAACTAGTGAGTGTTTTCTTGGTTATGAAACGACAGCAGGCAGTGTTCACTCTGATAGCTGTCCATACGCTTACAGCTTATCAAGCCTAAGGCAAGGCCAAAAGTTTGTTTAACTTGAATGTTTGGATTGTGTATACTGACATCATGTAATAGTGATAAAGCAGATGTTAATTGCACCATATTACAGCCGATATGATTGAGCTAGCATTGTACTCTCTCTATCTGCTTTATCAGAACCTTCTACCATGCAGCTCCAACTTGCTATTGTACAGTTAGAGACAGTAGATCATCTGTTGATGCTCAGAATAATATGTGATTTGAAGTCAACTGTGTCTTCATATGTGTTAGATCATCATACACATTATTTACCTCTAAAATTTCATTGATCAGTTTCTGACCATAATATAAGTCTACCCTGATACAATTCAGTTGTGCTATTTAAAGATTTGTGATTTGCTAAGTATTTTCATATGACATATTCATCTTACTTCTATTTGCTTTTGTCAAGTAAACAAATCTGTTTCAGCAGGTGAAGCCTGAAATAAACATTAAAAAGTCAGAGGCACTGGTTAGGATTACGTAGGAGTTTCAGACATCATCATACATCTTTACGTGTTAATGTCACATGAACAAGCTCAAAAAAGGTCTGGATCAATGTTTAGCTTACAAATACATAATTAGCATTATACTAAAAGATATGAAGATATGATGATAATAGTAGATAATTTACTATCCCTGGAAGACACATCCTTCACCGAGTTTTGACTGGGCTTTCTTTGATTACTGTTTCAACGTGCTTGCAACCATCAGATTCATCCTGTTGGGGAAGGGGTCCGAAGCACAAACCATGTTACAAAATGTTCGTCCACATGTATCATGATTATAGCTTTCCCTCCCCCCTAGTATATAAACACAAAAAAACAAACAAACAAAAAAAAAAACACACTTTCAAAAATGTCTTCCTCTTTATACTTCTACAGTTTTGCTTGCTGCTTTTGCTCTGTTCTTTTGGTCGGCAATTATTGTCTATAAACTAAGGCCTGTTTTTTGGCCTATAAGATCAGAATATATGCCTTTTCTGGCTTGAGGCCTGAACCCTAAATGTAGTGGGCCAGACTGCCAGTGAACTGTAGTTGTCGTGTCACAATACATGGAGGTTTGATTGCCTCCGATTGGTCTACCTTATCTCCAGGCAGTTCACAGGCTCTGAGTTGTAAAGTTAAATTTCCCCTCCTAAAATGTTGATAATGTACATTATAAATACCAAAAAATTGCAGCTCTTGTGATTTGAAAATTGCACTTTTTTAAATTGCGATTTTGATACAAAAACAAAGATCTTTCAGGCCTAGTCCAAGTACAGATCATTCAGCTTTCTTAGGTGGAACTCTACTAAATATTTCAGCAGCAGAAGCAGAGGTTTGCTCCCCAAACCTATGAATGATGTGCCTCAAGAGTAAGATTGCTGGCTTAGAATCAGCCCATGTCTTTCAAATCACAGTTAAGGCATACAGGCTGTGAGCAGCTGCTCCTGAATCAACACTGTACTAACTCTGAGTCACATTTGTGTCCTTAGTGGCACAGTATTGCAGTGTTCAGAAAACATTTACCCTTAAAGGGTTTGATTGTTGCTGGCTAAACAAAAAACATGCTGCAGTGAAAACTGATGTTAATTCTTTCTCACTCATAAATCTGTCCAAAATAAGGATGTTTAGATGTGTAGAAGATGAGATATTTTATTAGGAATTAAAAGAGGTTTAATGTATTTAATCATGCTCAGTCTTTCAAAATGCACAATTCCCTCCTTAGTCCATTCGGTCAATGTATGGAAACTAAGCTGCAAAAATAGCCTTTTTTATCTCAATTTTAATGAGGTCATGAAAACCAACATATTAACATTCAGCCTATAGCAGTTCAGGTCCACCTATTCACACTGAAGTTATAAGGAGTGTTTCAATGTGGACTGCTTTTTGAATGACAATACAGGCCAGCCAATCAGAGCAGAGGTCATTTACATATACTGTTTACCCACTTAAAAATGCAACTCTACTGTTTTCAATAGAGATATTGAATCAAGGCTGAAAAAGAAACTAAACTGCTCTCACACTTATTATTCTTATACTGACACATTTGTATTTTATTGTATTTGTGCCTGTATTTTTTTTTTAACTATTTGAAAGGCCTCCAGTGGGCAGATGTTGTAAATTAGTATTTCACAGTGGATAAACACAGTGCATATGGTGCTTGTGCAGAATTGTATGCTTACAATGTCACTGTTATGTCCATGACAAATAAACTATAAAATATTTCAGTTTTAACAGCACAGCAACAGAAACAGTCAGTTTAACTCTAAGTGATAAAGAGAGGTTTGAAAATAGTCATGAAAAAATTCATTATGACCACACAAATGTAAGTGCAGCTCAGAGAAATCATTATTGATTTATGTAATGGATCTTTCCTCTGTGTGATCCCAGAGCTTCCATTTAATCCTCCTTGTAAACTTGTTTGTTCTACTCATATCATAACTCCACTATCTGGTGCGGTCCAAAGGAAGATGGGTTTCCATCTCTCGAGTCGCAGTTCCTCTCTGTGTTCCTCCTTCCTTCTCTATGGGAGCTCTTCCTCCCGCTTTGGGATGACATCTGATTTAAAGGTGCTATGCTATGCTGAACTGAAATAGTCTTAGACTTTCAAGAGAAGCAATATTAGTAAAACCAGGGCTTGATTTGAGAGGGGACGCATCCCCTTTGCTTATATTTAGTCTTGATCAAAAAACATGACAAATATCATGCTCTTTGTTAAAGTGCCATCTCCCTTTGAATTGATGCCTGGATGTGATTTCACCTGAGATTTCTATTATATTTAAAGCCCATCCATACTTGCCTTGGATGTACAAAATGTTCCAAAGCCCACACAAACAACACAGCATCACTGGAGGACTGTCAGAAGTTTGCTGCTTATGTTGATAACCTAAACTGGGTTATAAAACTACTCTATTACAGTCTGAAACATAAATGTCTACATACTAAACTGTAATTATTATTATTATTATGCCATACAGACTCTTAATGCTCCCTTACTTCAATGTTTCTATGCCTTAGTCCTTTAAATACAGAGTGAGATAGAACCTACAAACGTCTAAGCAAACTGATCACAGTGCAAAATGAACAATATCTAATGCTTCTTGGAGCTTAAAAAAAAGCATGTATAGCTACAGTAAATAATAAACATTTCCTCAGACTTCCCTCAGCTTTTTCACCCAACACCCCCTCTTGGTTATTTTAATTCGAGCAGGGCAGTGGTGTCCATGTGAACAGAGTTCTGAGTGGATGTGCTGCTGCTAGTGTTTGGACAAAGAGAGAGAGAGAGAGGGGGAGAGAGAGAAAGAGGGAGAAGTTACCTGCTGGTGCCCTGCCTCTCTCCACCATGCTCCTGCATCCGGACCCCCGCGTCTCCTCCTCAGCGCTCACTGTTCGAGGACCAGCCGCTGCTCAGCGAAACTTCTGCCCGGTGCCACACCGGTCCGCTGCCGTCCCATAGAGACCCGTCGAGATATTCCTGAATGAAAACTGAAGCCACGAAGATCCTCTGACCGCCACCGCCACCTTTCCGTTGGATGTTTACTGTTTTTGTTTTCCTTCGCGCCGTCGTTGCAGTCGCCGTTTCTTCTTCTGCTGCTGCTGCTGCGTTTGGAGCCTCGCTCCGTGTGTGCGCGCCTGTAAATGTGTGTGTGTGTGTTTGTGTGACCTACTTCAGTGCTCATCTATATACACACACACACACAGACACACACTCCTCAGGAACGCTGTCGCTCTGTCTTCTCGCATTTTGTGTGTTTTCCACGCCAGGGATCTCTCTAAAAGAGGCGTGTTTTCTTACTCCACCCATATTCCGGATGACCCCGCCCCCGGCGCTGCGATTGGCTAGTAGTTCATTGTCAGAATCAGGCCGCCGTTCATTGTAGTAGGGACCAGATCTCTGTGCACAGCTAAAAATGACTTCATAAAATTTAAACATAACATTGAAACGACTTGTTTATTCTGTCTTAACTATCCAGAGACAGCTATTCACTTATTCTGCCATTGTCAATATGGAAAAAATTGGCAGAAACCTCAGTTTCATAAAACTGATGTGAAGTGAAACGTGTTGTGTAGAAGTTAAGCTATAGCTAATTCTCTGTAGCCGCTGTCTGTTTATTTGTTAATATTATAGCATTAGTAATGAAAAGACAGGGAAACTGTGCCTCTCAAGAGCCTCCTCACATGACTGATCTGCATGGCCACGCCTCCTGTGCTCTGTCAGTAGCTACACAATTTTCTTGAGACAACCAAATATGCAGTTTTTTTACACAGTGTTTTCTGGAAAACCAACAGAACGGCAGCTTTAGTTTGGATTTTTCAGTGGCTGCCCCTCAGAGTCCCACTGAACTGGGGTTGTGGGTGCTAGCTTCATAAACGCAATATTAAAACTAGCTTGTGTTGTTTGGATTAAGTAACTTAGTAAACACTTAAGATATAACTAGCCTTCATGCAATTGGCCAAAGCTGTGTAATTCTGAGTTTAAAAAGCGGGTATACTGTAACTCTGCACCAGGCCAGCATGAACAGTCAACAAATAACTTTGGACACAACATTAAAAGAATGCAAAATGAATTGTTATACCAGAGAATTTAACTGTTTACATCAAGCAAGTAAACATCTCAAATAATTTTTTTGGTCTATTTTTGATTCCACAGTCATAATAAACTGCTTATATCCTACTTGGCTTAGTTGCTGAAATGCTGCTAGTGTGTCAGAGCTGACATTAGCCAGTCTTACCCAACATGTCAAGCTACTACTGTGCTTGTCTAGAACTACAATTTCTCAGAATCAGCATTTAAAGGAGATTTCAATCACACTGGCCCTTATTCACCAAAGTTGCAAGCAGTCAAATGTGATCACAAAAGGAACACAGGTAAATTCCAATTTTGTCAGTTTTATTATATATCAATTTCATCTTTGATATATCTGTATGAACAAACTCACATTTGATAGGTGTGTGTGTAAATCTGAGCTTCATAATTTAACAACCTGAAAGAAAGGCTTGATTTGCAGTTAACTAACAAAAACTGTGTTCAATGTTATCTATAATACCAATCACAAGGACAGAAATAGAGAATAACCATACTATTCATCATTTGTGTGCATGGCAATACAGTACAAAAGTGCATGTATTTATTTTACATGCACAGTAGTGTAAACACACATGCTGCAACTACTGTTTGTTCTATTTAAAGACATATTACACTGTGCCAAAAATAAAAAAGCAAAACATAACATCTAATACACTGTACAAAAATGCAATAATACAGCTTTTAAATATGTTATTTTGAGAAAATAATCACACTTTGCAATCACATCATCCTACTGTCTTAAGAAAACATTAAGATGTTTTGTTTCTTTCACATTTTATTCTTTCCAGTTGTTGTAATTTGAACTGAACTGAACACTACAAAGTTCAGTCAGTAGGAGAAGCACTGCACTCATTGCTTGACCTCAGACCCACCTACAAGCACAGCTATTGGCTCATGAGTCACAGAATGCATTTTAGTCTCTCCTTACTAAAACACCTACATGAATTAAGGTGTTTCATGTAAATAACATGAGACTTAGTTATTGGTAAGAAGGCATTTGATTTTATGCACTGAGGCTAATCCCTCATTTGTGCTCAAATCTGTGTTTGTTTCCTCATCTTACTAAGAGGTGAAATCAGACATAGAGGAGTTTGCACGTCATTATAGGCAGTCAAATCTGGGCTCTTTTTACAAAATTATTATTAATATTGATCTGAAATCATATCAGCATGTTTGTGTTGGACTGCAGAAGACTGGAACATGGTGGTATCCATAGGAGTATCCATGGTGGTATCCATAGAAACAGACAAAAATGAACCAATTAAAATAGTTGAAACTCATGTGTGATATTTTTCTTCTGCCTGACATCAATGTACCAACTTCACTAGTGCGAACTAAGCCAATCTATCTGCAGTAAGGCAGGGCTAAGCAAAAATATGATTCTGAAGTGATTTTTAAAGAAAGTGTATGTTAATGTGTTACAGGTTAGTTAATATATTAACTACTATGTGAATTAGTATTTGTTACTATTAACATTTTAACTAAAGTAATAGCATTCACCAGTTGAGAAGTCAGAGCAGATTAGGTGTGTAACAATACGTATGTAAACTCCAGTGAGACAGCTAGCATGTAATGCTAATGCTAGGTAATCAGTGAAACCCCAGAGAGCAATATTTGTATCTTTCTGATGAAAATCCTAGTAAGTAATATTTCTGCAGTAATAAGCTAGATGTGGCCTAAGGGAGGCAAAGGGTGGGGTGGGGGGCATATTACCAAAGTCCTTATACATATATATTAAAGCCCAGTCTTATCCACAAAGGGCCACCACAGCTTTTGATTCCAACAAAGCAGGTGCACACCTGATCAGGTTGAAGACTGAGACTAGCTAATGTAACGAGTAGAATCAGATGAGCTCCAGCTTATTTGGAATGATAACCTGCAGCCACATGGGCCCTTTAACACCCTGAGTTAATTCACGTGTTCAGATTTAATAGAAACTAGCATATTCCAGGTGCAGGTGCTTACACCTTTTTCTTTGGTGAGAAACTGTGTCTATTTTAGGCCAAAAGGAACCAAAAAAGAAAAATAGCAGCTATCAGACCTTTCCTCTGCAGTTTTAAGGTGAACTCATTAGTGAACTAGTTCAGGAGGTTTTGTTTTAATACATTTTTAAATCCTTTTTACTATTTTTTTAGCTACTTTTACACTACTTGTGTTCATTAAAACAACACATCACCTGAGTGTAACTACACCTACCTGTGTGTGTGTGTGTGTGTGTGTGTGTGTGTGTGTGTGTGTGTGTGTGTGTGTGTCTGTGTGCGTGTGTGTGTGTGTGTGTGTGATATGTGCCAACAACAGTTGCATAATTTACTGTCAGCAGGCTTTTAAGTGAGTTTGCAGCGAGTCCTGATGAAGCCGCCAAACACAGAGCGGCCAGTTTAGATAACAGTGCTGTCTTCTGTCCTCCACCTTTCTCTTCTTCACTCTTCTCCTCTATTCTGTCCCACTTTTCGGTTTGCCGTCTCCTCTCTGGATCCAGGGCGACCTGTTTTTTCTCCCCAAACTCCCTGGCCTCAAAACTCATGGGTCTGTGCTGTTTATATCAGTGAGTGTCGGGTCCATGTGTGTGAGAGAGAGTGAGCGTGTGCACACATGTGTGTGTATGATTGTTTAAGTAGCTGGTGATGGAGAGGTTGCAGAGAAACAGTGCTTTGTTTTTAAGGGCACTCAAGGTCTGTATGAGGTTGAGTAATTTCTATCTAATGAAATATTAATCACTAAAGCATGCAGCTTGTATTTTATTTACACCTTCTCAGTATCTTGCATAACACTTGCCATTAGTTTGTACTTTCACACTGCTTACTGAGAAATCTTCTCACAAAGTGTAAACGTACATTTCTAGAATGATCTTGAACAATCATTTTCCTGTCTGGTGCCCTGTGGAATAACTAGTCATTTGCTGAAGATAAGAGAAGAAACTAGTGAAAAAATATTATTGTTTTTTATAAACTTAATCCTAAAACTGCACTGTGTAAGTTATGGGGATTTGGAGACCTCTCTGGTGGAAATATGTAACTGCATGCAGCTTGCAGAACATTTTGTAACTTCGGTTGTTCTTCGGACCCCTTCCCCGAGCAAGACGTGTCATCCAAGGATGTGAGTGAATGATCTACTATTGCCTTCATATCTTCATCAGGATATTGTTGATTTTGCATTTTGTCGCTGTCCGAAAAAGTTATTTTTGTTTTTCTGCATCATTTGAGCAGATATGCTTTATGTCATGTGAAGGTTTCTTAAAAATGTCTTGTTTTGGCCTTCCATTTTGGTGATACTTGTTTTTCTCTTTTGGGGCCATGATGATTTGAGACACCTCTGACCCAGAATTACTATTTCAGGCTTTACAGGGCATCTCGCGGTAGTGCGTGCACACCATATTTTAGTGTGTTTTTTTTCTCCTGACTCAATAATGCTACTTCTTTCAGTTTTAACAAAAAATAGTGCAGCTTTATGAACAAATGAAAAAAAGGAATATTAAATTTGCATAAATCAAGTCCTAATGTTTTACCATGAGATTATTCTTTTAGGTGTCTGAAGAAATAGTTTAAACAATTATGTTCAAATCATCACTTTTTATATTACTAATTGAGAAAACTGCAAAAAACAGTTGTGATGCCCGGAACCTGCCCGGAAAAGACAACACCAGCCACAGTGACGAGCACAGGTCAAACCTCACTGCTGGAAAACTGCACATGCTGGTTGCATCTTGGGCTCAGCAAGTCTTCAAAACTACAAAAGTATGCCGCCTCCATGCTAACTAGCTATTTGGAAGGCTTGCCACGTGTATTCTCATTGAAACCATAAAGATAAGCTCCTGCCTTGTGCTGAATGTAATTGGCACTTTGACTGAAACTAGGTTCTTTTGCTGGAGAAATTTCTAAAGGATCTGGAGCTGTTCTGCAAAAAGCATAGCCTCAAATCCACTGGCCTCATTGACTGGTTCAGAGTTTTTGTTTTTTTGACTCTAATCAACTTTAAGATTAAAATTTTAAGATAGGGGTGCTCAGGGGCTCCCGAGTAACACAACTATCTTAGTGTTGGAACTATCATCCAGGAGTCTCTCTCTCAGGGTGGGTAGGCTGACACTTCCACTCCCCCATCACTCAGTTAGCTCAGTCCTTGTGAGTTTAAAAACCTGATTGCTTGAGGAGCAAAGCTGTTGCAGAGTCTGGCAGCAGTGGCATGTTAGCAGTGAGAAAAGTCAGTGTAAGGGATGGATGGGGTCATCCACAATGCTAGTGGCTTTCCAGATACAACATGTGGTGTAGATGTCTATGATGGAGGGGAGAGAGACCCCGAAGATCTTCTCAGCTGTCCTCACTATATGCTGTAGGGTCTTGCAGTCTGAGGTGGTGCAATTCCCTCCAAGTTGTCCAGTGCCATTGCGTTAGCATTGTGTTCCAAAGTCTGGTTCCATTGACCTATAATACAAATATAGTATGTTTACAGTACAATACAGTCGGTTTTGTTCTGACAGCATATCATTTTGTTTGCATTGATTTTTAATTAGACTTATTTATTTTTGCATTAGGAAGAAGAATGAACCTAAAAAAAACAGATTCAGGTGGCTTCAGACTTACAGACACCATATGCTGGTTTCTATAGTGCCTGTTTAAAATAAAACTGGCTTAATGTTTAAATACTATAAAGTTTAGGAGCTGCATTCTATCTGTGTGATAACATTATTATACAGCAGGTCTCAGCAGCTTCAACTATGGAAGGACACCACCTCCATGCTAACTAGCTATTTGGAAAGCCTGCCAGAAGAAAGCATGTTTTCTCTCCTTGGTTGCACAGAGATAAGCTTCTGGAGTGAGCTGAATGGAACTGGGACTTTGAAACCAGGTTCTTTGAGACAAAGAAGGGTTTTGCCTGAAATGAGGAATGGATGATCATACTGAAGAGAAAATGTTTGCTTCTGAGAAGTATAGTGGTGACCTTAAACATCACTGAAAACTTGTTTAGTGACCTGAAGAAATTTCAGATGTATTTGTAAATGTTTTGATCAAGCCAAACTTATTTGTTTACATCGTGTGTTTGTCTATGCATTGCTTTTTTATTAGGATCTCATAACCATTTATAACATAACCAATGGATTTTAGAAGAAGGGACCTAAAAATAGATGCAGTTTAGATGCAGTTGGCTCCAGAATTACAGACTACACCATATGCTGGTGTCTGTAGTGCCAGTTTTAAGTAATATTGGCTTTAATGAAGACATTGAAGCTGTCATCTGAAAAATAAAGTCCTTGATTAACAAAGTTTCCCACTGAAGAGTGAAAGAAAGTGTGCCGGATTCTTCTTAAAGAGATGGAAATCCCAAGAGCTGCTCTATTTCCCTCTCATTTCCAAGGACATCACCAGTGATAAAATGATAAAAGCCTTCAGAAGCCCTTTGAAGGAGTTCTCCTCAGGTTTCCAAACACAACACTACATCTCTCACTGGAACCAAAACACGGCTGAATGGCCTCCCATTATACGTTCATGTCATTGTAGCAGTTATGTAATTCGTGACACATGCTTTTTCTGTACTACAGAGCTATTTAAAACGCTGCCGTGCCTTAAAACAGAACAGCTCCTTGAGCCAGGAAATGTCTTCTTGAATAATTGAAGACAGAGCTCGTTAATGTATAATAAACAGGGTTTTTCACTCAATCATTGTGTTAATCTGTTGAGGCAAGAACCACGTCTGGCTGGAAACTGTCCTGCAGTGCCCTTAGCAAGGATCTATTAAGTTTACAGCACTTCAACTTTTTGTGTTTATATATAAAGAACATTATATGAATTAATGTGTGTAGTGTTTCACATATAACACACACACACACACACACACACACACACACACACACATTTTCTAAGCCGCTTCTCCCTCAGGGTCGCGGGGGGATGCAGGAGCCTATCCCAGCGGTCATTGCGCGGAAGGTAGGATACACCCCGGACAGGTCACCAGTCCATCGCAGGGCCATATAATATACATATACGGTCATATGCAAACCTCGAATAGATGTTTTATAGATTGTTAAAGTGAAAATAAGTTAAGACATAATCTACAGAGAACAGAGAGATAAATATCTACAGAGAGATAAATATGACATGTTCAACAAATTTTAGTGCTTAATTTTGCGCACACACACACACACACACACACACACACACACACACCTTCTAATTTGCTTCTCTCTCTTTGTTTCAGAGGGTGCTGGAGCTGCACAATTTGTCACTTTTTTGACAGCATGCACTCGAGCAAAACTTTGTGCCTCTGATCAGTATGTCAAATCCACCTTAGAGACACAAGCTCCAATGGAAGGAATAAGACTAAAAATATCTGACCTTTTTCACAAAGGCCTTAACATAATGAGTGTCCCAAATTTGCTTGTGTTTAAATAGTATTTCACTCTTCTCTCACTTTTGGACTCCACTGCACATGTATACATGCATAAACACAAAATATATTGTGTTAATACATGACCTCACAATGGTCCTTATCATTTTGAAATTATTTAATCTAGGGTAGGCTTAGGGTATCATGAAATCTCTCATTTCATCATGATTCAATTTGACTATTTTGCTACAATTCATAATTATTTCCAGATCCAAAGCACTTTTTGAACCTGGCCTGTAACTCACTTACTCGCATACTCACTTTCGTACTAACTGACTCGCTCACTAGTCTTGCGGGGTCAGTCTCCGGGGCCCTGTTTCAATAATGCTTTTAACATGCTTTCGCCAACATCAACTCACCATTTGGATGTGTGTCACATCTATGTTACATAAGTGGACAGTCATGCAAAAGAGGAATAGGGGATGGTGAGGAGTGGACTGTTCAACTGGAATGCATTCACCCCCAGCTAGGTTGTCCTCAGTGTGCTAATCAGCTAGCCATGCAAACATTCAAACTCAAAACCGTTCTTGAGAAGATTAAAAATAACATACATAAGCATTTGTGAATAATTGCTTTTTCTGGCTACAAATTTAGTGTAGAGTTTCTTTTTAATACCATCTGTGTAGCCTTTAGCATGCTAATTAGCGAGGTAGCAGAGGAAAATGATGAAGTTGTATCAGCATTCAGGTATAATAGATGAAGTTCTGCAGCTTAAAGCTCAGCAAATGCACTGTTGTTGGATTGAAATGTTAGGCATTTTAAAGTAGTTTATTGTTAAGGCTTAAAAGCAGCTTTGTGGGTTTAAAAATGGAAATGCATCAGGTCGCAATAATTTCTGGGCAGGTTCTGCTGCTGAAGTAGACACTTTACTCAAGACAAGAAAGTAACGGAACAGCCCGTAAACTGGCATTGGGAATTCCTACAATATGAAATGGCAAAATCAAGTTGATGAGGACTTCAAACCGATATTGAAACAGGTAGGTGATCTCATAACAAGAACATCTAGGAACAACCTGGGATAAATGTAGGTGGAAATGTAGACTTATTAGTGTGGTTTTAGGGAGTATAAAGTTTGTAAAGGAACAGATTGGTTTGTGAAGACAGACCTCCAAGTAGGTGCACGTGTCCACATTGTCTAATGGACAACAAACCTTTCGTTAGCCCATGGAGAAGTCCCTCCAAAAAACGCAGATATGTGTCGGATGTACAGTGAACATATTATGCAGTAAACACGAAAACAATGAATAAAAGAACACAGAACAGAACAAAATAAAACAACACAGAATAGAAGATATGGGTGTGTTGGTTTGTACGGGGCATACCCTTGTTTGGTGTGGATTTCATCACAATCTGGCCCCAAATTTTAAGTTAGGAATTGGACACACAAGATTGCTCTCTGCTCTCTGACTCTTATTTAGCAGGCTGGAGATTATTCACAAGGGGACACTATTAGCACACCAAGCAGGGCTTCACATCAACACAGTGTGTCCTTATTACAAATACAATCAGTTCAAAAAATGATACTGTTGTAATGTACGAACACCTGTTCATAATTTCTGTGACGGAATATACCCCAAAAACCAAGAATAGAAGCCCAAGCTGAATTCCTGTAGATTGTAAAATTTAATAGTAAATGTCTTTCTTTAGTATTACTGGAACACGAAAGAGTAAACAGAAACTAAAGAATGGATAAAATTTGAGAATAAACATGTTAACACATTTGCAAAAACACACAACCTCACACAAAAAGGCTTAACTAAGACAATTTAACGAAGGTCAGCAAGCTGAAACTCAGAGAGGGAGAGAGAGAGAGAGAGAGAGAGAGAGAGAGAGAGAGAGAGAGAGAGAGAGAGAGAGAGAGAGGTTGGGTGAGAGCACCTGCAAGTGTTTTTCTTCCCCAACACAGACTTGTTAAAAACAGTTAGACTTGTATGTAAATTATATATAAATTATACAGATTACATATATTACAAATCATAACTATAATAATGCAGACATGAATTTCAGAAACTGAACACAGCATAATTGGTTAGATTCAGTCAACAAAGACAGTGTCCATCATGCTCATCTTAGTGGCGTCATGCTTATTTTAATGACAGTCACTCTCAGTCAGGCCCAAGTTCTTGAAGGTTCCCTAAATGATCACTTTTCACCCAGTTATATAAAGACAGAAAAACCCAGCTCCAGATCTTGTAATATATGCCGCTGCCATGTCTGGTAGGACGGACTAGAGATGGACATAAACAAGTCCTTATCTCATGTCACAGTGTTCTTCTCAAGGACCTGGTCACAGGCTTCACAGAGAAACTAAGGACAAGGAACTGTTATTCCTGTAGGAAATATATGCTTAAGCCAAATATTCTGTATTAAAAAGATTCAAAATGGATTATGGGAGATAATCTACATCTCCTCAACACAGAAGTGGAATTTAGATGTTTGAGAAATTTATTTTGGCCAAAATATAAGATGCATACTATTCGATGTAGTTCCATCACTAGTTTCAAATCAATGCAAAGTGATGCACACATACATTTTTACAGCTCTAGCATATGCCATACATATGATACCATCTTATAGATCACATAGTACACTTTCATCTCTCATAGATATGTATCAAAGACTGATTGTCCACAGTATATCAGAGACAATGTCATGATCTTGTACATGATGTCAGTACTGATACTGTATATGATATATATGATGTGGGGCGCATTAACTTGCTAGTAAAAGGTTGGACCACATTTTGCCTTTAGAACTGCCTTAATTCTTCATGTCATGCTTTCAACAAGGTGTTGGAAACATTCCTCAGAGGTTTTGGTTGGTTACTTGAATTACTGTTGCCTTTCTATCATCTCAAACCAGTCTGCCATTCTCCTCTGACCTCTCACATCAACAAGGCATTTTTGTCCACACAACCGCCGCTTACTGGATATTTTCTCTTTTTTGGACCATTCTCTGTAAACCCTAGAGATGGTTGTGCATGAAAATCCCAGTAGATCAGCAGTTTCTGAAATACTCAGACCAGCTCATCTGGTACCAACAACCACGCCACGTTCAAAGTCACTTAAATCACCTTTCTTCCCCATTCTGATGTTCGGGCTGCACTTCAGCAAGTTGTCTTGACCACCTCTACATGTCTAAATGCATTGATTTGCAGCCATTTGATTGGCTGATTAGCTATTTGTGTTAACAAGCAACTGAACAGGTGGACCTAATAAAGTGGTGGTGAGTGTATTTATCACTCACAATGTACATTCTTACCAAAGCATCCATTTAGACAGTAATACATTTGATAATATCTGTTTGCTCAGAATCCTGAAAAGAAGAATACCACAGAGCTTATGAGATGAGTTTCATCTGTGTAGTAATACATGAGTAGATGTGGTGCTCATGACTGGGGAGGTCAGCCAGTTTAATATATCAATGTCACTCAGGAAAGAAAATCTAATTCAGTTTCAATTAGATATTTGCGAGTGAGCTTGATTCATGACTGGAGCTGATCTGGCAAGCTTGAAACCTCAGCTCCACTGCAGTTTAACATCAAAATAAGCCTGTCTCAAATACACTGAGATCAGCTTCTACAGGTGATTATAAATTGATCATTGCCCCCTACTGTCAGAGATGTGCAACAGCATTAGAAAAAAGGAACATTACCATGGAAACCACTGTGGGAGACCACAAGGGTTTTTCAAGGTCACGCTATAACAAGTCCTGATTGTAGCTTGGGTCATGCAATGGAGACAGCTCTGCTTTTATTCAGTCTTTGAAAGTCTTAACACTCAGTGAATAGACCACTCAGTAGACAGTCTTAACTCACATTTAGCTCAATATCACATTTTAATTGCATTACTAGACGATGTCAATAGGCAGTAGAACGTTTCACTGGGTCTTTTTTCCCCTCATGAAAAAAGCACCAGTTTTTCTTTTGTTAAACAGCTGCGTTTATTTTAATTTCTGCTCCAGGTTAACTTGGACATTAGTGAGGACTTAAAGTTGCTACACTTAGAGCCAGTTAAACCATAAGACACAAAGTGGGTGAATGTGTCTTCACAGATGTATTGCTGAAAACTCAGGAGAAAACAAGGTAATACTCATCTGCATCATGGATCTGAGTGTGGACTAGAATAGGCTTTTAAATCCCCAGTGTTTTGCAGACTGAGTCATTGCAGCATCACCGATGCTGCACAAGGAGTTGGTTGGTATGCAGTATTAGTTGTTGTTTGATGGATATTTAGGGTAGAAATCTACAGCATGAAGGATTAAGACCCAATCCCATTTCTTACTTTTATCCTTACGCCTTGTTTTCAAGTGTCACTTTGCCCCTCTGAACAAGGGGTAGTGGTTGAAGTCTTCCCCTATGAAATGGGACAACCTTCAAATGAAAAAGAAGATTACTTCATTAACAGCTGCTAGTGGTGCTCTGTAGGCCACGCTGCCAGTAAAGTTCAGCAACCTCGCTACTGGGCTTTAGTTACATTTAGGGCATGAATTGCTTTTAAGGGAGGGGGGGGGGGGGGGGGTTGATTTATTATCGCCCAGCTAAAGTCAGCTATTGACCAGTTTCTTGTCAGAATTTTCAAGTGAGGCCTTAAATGGAGCAGCAGCATTCTGGTGCTTCAGTTGTTGGTACTGATGGACTATTTAAGGTGGAATGGGCAATTTAGCTATCTAGCTACTGAGATATTAGCATACTATCATGTATGCAAGAGATTAAATAGGATTAGGCCAAAGTGTTCACCGTGAAGTGACTGATGGGAGGACAGTTTCAATGGTTGTGAGTGGCTATTAGGCATCAGTGGTGGACAGTAATGAAGAATATGTACTGACTGCCCAACCATGGCTTACTGCAACTAGACCCAGCCACCTCTGACAAACAGGTCTGTAAAGTTGATCCTAAAAAGAATCAATTCCTTGACTCCAGGCAACCAGGAATCAAGGGTCAGCTCCAAAGCTTTGGACTCAGGTTTGCCCTCATCCACGTGCACATGTAAAGGGAGATATTCTGCTGTCTTAGTATTAGAAAATGCAGCTTTACACAGCTCATGCATCAACAGTGGAGCTGTATTTTCAAGTAAAAATTGGATTAGTATCCAACAGTATTGCCAATGCCAAAACATCTACTCACGTAAAGGAGTTCACAGAGGAGAACTGGGTACTGTTTAGCCATTCGTCAGCTAAGTTAATTAGCAAGCAATAGTCCTCCAAATTTCCATGCTAAGATGAAATGTAATTTATATAGTCTCTGTATTTCTGTCCTTCTCTGTGTCTTGACTTTTGGAATCAACATTGTTGTGAAGAACTGACTCGGGGAATCGACTCCATCAATTCACTTGGAATCAGAGTCGTCTCCAGAATGTCTGAAATGTAACAGGCCAACTGACAAACTTTTAGTTACTTACAATTTACCACAACATTGTGTGGGGTATTTTGACTTCAGATCAGAGTGCAATTTGATTCATTTCCTAAACCTACAGCAATGAAAAACAGTTATTTTATTACTGTACTTGAGTTTTCAGTCTTACTATTTGAACCTTTCATCCAAGCATCTGTACTTTATTAACGCATTTTTCCATGTATGCTTTTTGTGGCACTACACTTTGAGTCATTACTTCCTACTGTGAAGATAGAGAAGCAGGAGTTTCTAAAATATCTGAAAGAATATGGTGCACTTTCAAACTGAATCAAGTCAAGTCACCTTTCGCTAAACCCCACCTCTAAATATAGACTGTCCAGTTGTAACTAAGCAACTGCAACTAGGCCTGGGCACCTCAGTATGCCATAACGCTGTGTGGGGTATTTCTAAATCAGATACTCAGTGTCCCAAGAGGCTCGATGAGGGTGAGAAATTTTATTCGCTTCCTAAACTGAAAACACAAGTGTGGATCAGTGTGGAGGACCATGTTACACAATAAACCCACCAACGCTCACATGAAACAGGCTGCCAGGTTCGTGGCTACGAATGTTGGAGATTGACTGGAATACATCTTTGAGTTATTGGTCCTGTATTGGAATGCTAAGCCACTGAGGTCCCCCAGCCAAAGGTTCTTAGAAGTCCTAGGAATAAGTGGAAATGAAACGGTAAAGGTACTTTTGTGGTTTGTGCTTGTGAGCACAAGGCTTAAGGCACATCTGCATGTAGCCTCCGTGGATGGACACATCTAATTTCTGTTTTTCTGGGTGATGTGTTAATTTGTATTATGTTTTTACTATATTTTATTTATTTTTATTGTTGTGAAGCAACCTGTCCAGTGACCGGTGGGATAGGGTCCAGCTCCCCCTATGACCCAAATAAGCAGCTTAGAAAATGTAGGTGTGTGTTATGGACAATTGCAATATATAGTTTACCTCCTTACTAAGCTAGCTAACATAGCTAAATAAAAGAAGCAGTGCTAAATCATTCTGAAAAATGTTAAAAATGTAACAATTTTACAAAACACCAAATACTTTTTTTAAAAGCTATTTCAAACTCTTATTTCTCAAAGGAACTTGTTGAAAAATGATATACCACAACTGCAATAACTAGAATATCTCACAGTACTGTCACTCTTCACACTAAAGTACATTTGAAAGTTGGTACACTTGTATTTTAATGTAAGTAGAAATATAAATAGAGGGGTTCAACATTTACCAGTATTAAGCAAAGGCTATCTGCACTCAAGAACAGGAGTTGTGTGCTTTGTCTACCACTACAAGGCGCTAACAGCAAATATGCAGCTCTATCATTCATATGAGTGCTCTGGCATATTCAACCACTGTAAAGCACTGGTCTCCAACCCTGGTCCTGGAGAGCTTCCTTCCTGCTGAGTTTAGTTCCAGCCTGTATACAGTAAGCTGCCCTGCCCCCTTACTTACCGCAAATACATTTAATCCAGCCAGTCAGGGACTTGGTTGAGGGAAGAGGTTGATTAGCTGGAGCAGGTTTGGCAAATTGTGGTTGAAACAAATATATATCATGCAGAACCATCATCAATAGCCATTCATCAAAAACAAAAGCCATGATATTTAACTCTGCACATTTTGAGACGGCCCTGAAAAAAAAAAAAGAACAAAAAAAAACCTATAGATCCCATTGCATGCTTCTGCTGGTTCCTGATAGTTTTCCAAGTGTTTTGGCTTTTTAATGGGTTGATATCAAATTCTAAAGATCTTAATCCCAAGATAATCCTTATCTTGAGCAGTTGTGACAGGTTGAGGCTGGAACCCCAGAACTGTTCCCTGCCTCAACACACCTGATCCAGCTCAGAAGAGCTTAATAATTACCTGATGAGCTGGATCAGGTGTGCTGGGACAGTAAATGCCTGAAATTGTAGAGCACCTTCTTTTAAAGTTCAAAAATCTCCACATGATGTTAAGGTTCTAGAAAGAAACCCTTAAATCAGGACAAGACTTTTTATCATGTGAAGTATCTTTAAACCTTTAAAAGGTTCTTCACAGTCACAAATCTGTTTTTCAAACATAGTTCTACAAGGAACTATGGAACAGGAATCCTGGCCCTGGAGATCTACCACCTTGAAGAGTTCAGATTCAACACACCTAGGTCTAATATTCAGATGCTCCTGAAGGCCTTAATTAGCTGGATCAGGTGGTTTAGATTAGGGGTGCAGCTAAATTCTGTAGGGAGGTAGATCTCCAGGACCAGGAATGGGCAACTCTGATTGATGGAATCGCTCCCAGCACTCTTTGTGGCACCTTGATTTTAAGAGTGTAGCTAGAACTAGACCAGAGTTATTATAGCTTTGAAAATTTTATTATTATTATTTTCTAATTTAGTTTTTCATTTTGGGTTTTGGTATTCAGTTCAGTTCCAGTTAGCTTTAAGGGTGCATTGATAGTTTTAGTTTTGGGGTTTTTTTATGAAAAGTAATAAATATAGTTTTTAGTATTATGATGAACGCTGTGATAGTAGGTATTTCATAAGGGTAGAATAACATTAACACAGCAGTAGACTGAACTCACCTCGGCTCTCATTCATTATTACAATAATCCTAGTTTTAATACATAATCCTGGTGCTGGTGCATGCCAATTTGCCACTGTAAGTGAAACAAAATAGCAAATTTAGCAGATTTGCTACATTACAACCAAAAGCAACATCGCACAAAAGACAATGTCTCGTCTATAGGGATAAATTAAACATGGTGGTTCTAGTATACTTACACTTTGTGATATGCTTTGCCACACAACACTTGTTAAATGGGCTAGTTATTCAAGCTGGTTTAGCCGTGCCTGGGGATCTACTGACATCTGAGTGATTTATTCAGAAGTAGATCATGCCTGTTAGAGTCTGATTTTTAACCTATGGCTTCTTTCATGTTAATTTAATCTCATGTATTAGAGACATATGACACTACATCCAGTGAGTTAACACAAAAAGACTTCAATAGCTGGCCAGACTCACTTATTAGCAAACTTAGCCACATACCAAACGTGTCCCATGTGACATTTTTTAGGTTTGAGTGGGTCGTTTGGTCGTTTAGAGAATTTTTGCAAATGTCTTGGCTCTTTTCTAATGGCTTTCAACTACTTCAAACATCTTGTGACACATTGTATATGGTTTAAACTATATAAGCACAAGCAGAAATCTTTTATCTGTCCAGCATCTCTGGGTTTCTAGGGTGATTGTTTTATGCATATATTTGTACCAGGCACTCATACAGCACTGAAAATGTAGAAAATGACTTTGCTCCTCTATTGCTGGTTTTTGCTGTAGCTGCCCCTGCCAAACCATGTCTTTTTGAGGAGCTTCCAGAGTGGTATAATGAGTGTGGTCATGTTAGGGACAGAACATTGAGCCCAGAATAGCACATCATGGCCAATAGATTCTGGAGTGCAGTGGAAGGATTTTTGTGCTTACTACCCTTTTTGGTTTGACTCTGGCCCTATTGATGGTACACTCCACAAGTTACACTTCAGGATAGAATATTTAATGTTTCAACTGCCAATCAACATATTTAGGGACCTGATCCCATCCCTCACTCAGGACATTATGTTATGTTCTGTTTCTGCCCCTTCATGCTAAACTGGGTTTAGCGTAGTGCGGTATGTAAAATGTTTAAGTAATATCATCAGTTTTTAAATTGTGCCAGGGCTGCTTCAGTTTTTCCTTGTTCCAGCCTATCAGATGTTAAAAATAACTATCATGACATGTCAAGTTTTGAAAATTTCTAGAACTACGTGATATTGTGCTTTTGCCATATTGCCCAGCTCTACTAAGCAATGCTGGTTGTGTGTTGTGTCAAATATTACTTTGCAAACAGTCAACTACACTCAACAAGATGATTTTAATTTAAAACATGGATCAAAAAATTATAGAGAATAAGATTAAGAATAATAATCGGGCCAAATAAAATCACTTTCCACTGACCCTTTACCACTTACAATCATTAGCTGCATTCCAGAGCCCAGGCTGCAGCTGCGGTAGCCTGCATTTCTTGGCTAATCTCAGGCATTTCCAAAGTGAAGGACGCTTCATATTCAGCCTATAAATGCAGCCTACACTCAGAGTGATTTCAATGATTCATCAGATGTATCCTTACAGGACAAGGGGAAAAAGCACCACGAAAATGCCGGAAAATGATGCTGTTGGAGCAAAGCTGTTTTAAAACGTAAGTTGTTCACGTCAATGTAAAACGACTGATTAATTAAAACATTTATCTGTACCATCCATATATTGTATTTTATTTAGAAGTATTTGTAAATATGTAATTCATCATATTACATTAGAACATCTCCATTTCCTTGAAGAAATGAAAAACACAATGCAACAGGCTCCATTTTCTCTCATCAGTTCCCTACCTGGTTAGGACTGTTCCTTTTGTGTGACCAATCGGCTACTAAGGAGGAGTCTTCATAGGACAGTCTCCCATCCGACCTCAGCTGCAGTCTAGGCTTTGGAACGCAGCTATTGATCACTGATTACCCATTCTGGCATTGATGAAGATGTTAAAACACCAAAAAGCGCAGGGTAGGCTTACTTCAGGACCAGGACTGAGAATTATTGTAAAACAGTAGTGAAACTTAAAGAAAAAGAACAGGTGAAATATCTGGAAATTCTAGAGCAATTAAAAAAATGAAGGAACTGTTGGCCATTTAGGCCGAGGATGTGACATCCTTATCATTATCAGTGAAAATGAATGATTATCAGAGAACAGATTTAAGGTGGAGAAAGACACACTGTACTCTTATATTTTGTTGTATAATACCAGGTTTGTCTGGAATTGAATAACGAGATGGTTAGCCTCCATCGCTCCCAAAAATAAACATCCAGTTTATTTCACTGCTGCAGTCGACTGCAAAAGTTGAACTCTTGACTTCTAATCCAAAGTTCACTTTTTGCTACTGCAGGTATTTCTCAGCACAGATCCACTGAAAACAATGAATATCCAGTTTACTACTGCCAACATTACTGGTAAAATGTGAATGTGTGCATCCTGATGAAATAGTATTTGAGGGCTGTACATTCCAAGTAAATGTATGGCATCAATGTCACGGGTTTGAGTGTGAACACATTCAATCCTAATCTGTCCTTAACCTTTAAATGGCCAGGACCCACCGGTTGGCCCAAGGTTTTATTATACACACCTATAATCTAACAACAGCTCAGCTAGTGTCACTGGTGCATGAGTTTCCATCCCACATTTCTTGAATTTTCACATTGTAAATGTTCTGGGTTGTGTATTGTGCAATACTTGTCTTTGTCTGGAATCCCAAGAGGTTGAACACACCCCTGAGAATCATTTTTCTTTTCAGTCCCTACTAAACCACTCGTCTATGTTGCTGGTTGAGAAAGCCTTGTTTACCCCTCTCTATCACATATTGCCTACAGCTTTTTGTAGCTCTGTAGGCCTCAAAGCAAAATTGGCTGAATCCAGTCTACCTAGACAATAATGTGTCTGAATCTGTAACAGAGCTTG
Source organism: Pygocentrus nattereri (assembly GCF_015220715.1). Classification (NCBI taxonomy): domain Eukaryota; kingdom Metazoa; phylum Chordata; class Actinopteri; order Characiformes; family Serrasalmidae; genus Pygocentrus; species Pygocentrus nattereri. The sequence goes on along the minus strand of NC_051213.1, from coordinate 37,311,774 downwards.
GCTGGTTTTGATGAGTCTGTACATGTAGAGTGGCCACACCCTTTGGTATATCATGGGTGCCACCCATGTCATTCAAGTCTGTATGTCATCCGAAATCTCTTTTGCTTTTCTGTGTCATCTGGGGAGCTTTGTGCTTTTTATGCATTTGGCAACTTTAACAAAAGTCAAATCTCAAACATATAGCGTGATGTGATGTTGAAGAAAAGCAGGTGAAGCATTGCTGCATTATTGTGCAAAAGTCTTAGCCATTTATCCAGACAGTATGTGTGGTTTTGCTTGTAAAAAAAACATTGATGCCGTACAGATAATGAGCAAATGGTATCTTGTGTTCTAGTTAGAAGAACAAAGGTTTGGTTCTGGATTTGGACGATGCTTCGAGCTGTCATGTAGTGTTGATGAGCCAAACCAGGAACTGGATGAAAAATACAGTGGGTACCAGACTGCTACATGGAGAGGTTTGTGGTTAAACAAATAATCACTATTTTGCAAGTTTAGACTATGCCTTCAACCTGTGGCGGCAGTATGAGGGGAGAGTAGCTGAGGGAGGGGTAGAACTCTGAGAAATGTGACAGGAAATGGAAGGTAGGGAAGAGAATGTAATGAGCTTGAAGTTGGAAGTAGGAGGGGTTTCAAGCAGGATCCTCCTCCCAAATTTCAGTTATTTCATAACACCATTTGCTGTGCTAAAGAGGATTTTTTCAAAATGTCAAAGAAAATGTGTTCAGTTCTGATCTTTCTGATGTGATGGTTGACACTGGTCTCAGTCAAATCTGTCAGTGATGTGAATGAACCTGTGTTGAGATGATAGGAAGCGAACATCCTAATCTGTAACATCACCCGAATTAATCTGTGCAAACAATCAACAAACTAACCAGCAGAAGAAGCCTTCATCACAGAGATAATGAGTTCTGATCAGCTTCAGGCCCCCAGCTTTTGCCTTCAAGCGTGGACCAATGGGAACTGAGCTGCACGGGCACAAGAGGACCATTTGGGAGAAGATCTCTATTCACTTCCATTCTTTTCAGATTTCAGTGCAATAATCAAGGTTTTATATCATCACCTGGCCCTGTCGTCTTCTAGAGAGAGTGGACAGTCTGTCGTTTGATCTACAGGCCTGTCAATGGCTTTACAGCTTAAAAAATGAACGTACCTCTGTGACAGTACAGAAAACGATGTGATAAAGCCGCGACTCCAAATACTTTTTACAATGATCACTAAAAGGAAGTAGTAACTAAAATTCATTATTTGGTGATGGTGTTCTGTTGTGCTGAATGGTTGTGATGATTTATGTTCCTTCAACATGTTCACAAATTGTTGCTGGGCAGCTCCTACAAACAGTACAGTATTTTGAACTGCATGTGGTAGATATGCGTCATTAAGGTGCCTGCGCAGTCTCACGCGTTCCCACTATCCACCACATGAGAAACCAATCAGGAAGTGACACGATTGACCTCAGACCTCAGCCCCCACTGGAAACAGCAGGACAACTAGGTCCAGTTTATATACACTGTCAGTGATGTGTACTCAGCTGTTCATTATTACAGTGAAATGAAGGTGGAAAAAGTCAGAAGCTTTTGCATCATTTATGGGCACCAACTGCACGTTAGTTTAGGCACACAGGCATGTGTTCTCATTAAGGTCACATGACCCTAATTGAATATATATCTGATCTGGGCCCACCAGGCTAAAGCGACACAAATGTGACTTTTTGCCTCAATGTGACACAGATGTTTTCAGAGCTGTGTTAACACACAAATCCGACCTTTTCAAATCAGGGGGTAATTTCTCAGTTTAGTCAGATTAACTTAAGCCCAAAGTCAAGTCTGTCCAACAGGAAAAAACCTGAGAGACGTTCTAATTGGACAAGCCCCATCTTTGGGCTGAAGTTATCTGGCTAACTGAGATATCCTGCTTTGTAAAATACCCCCCAAATCTGAGCCTCTTTAGCTTTGTTCACATTACCAGGCTGCAGTCCCACATTGGATGCGTATCCAGTACGTGCCCATGTCACCTTAATGAGAATGCTTAGATCAGAATTCATATGTTTTTTTTTTAAACTTGGAAGCAGTGCTGAACGGTAAATGATACAGAAGCAAAGCATCTGACCTTTTTCTCATCTTCATCTCACTCAAATAACATCCGAGAACTGATTAGAGGTAAATATCTTTGTGATCAAGTTTCTACTGTTTGTTTGTTGTTCACGAGGCAGGTGGTTCAATCATGTGATGTTATTTCTTAGGACAGTGGTCTCCAACCCTGGGCCTGGAGAGCTCCTTTCTGCAGAGCCTAGTTCCAACCACAATGTTCCACACGTTCTCCAATCTATCAAGTCTCTGTTTGGCTGGATCAGATGTTTCAGAGTTAAGTAAGGGGGTGGGGCAGCTTACTAGATACAGGAACTAAACTAAACTCTGCAGGAAGGCAGCTCTCCAGGACAGGGGTTGGAGACTACTGGATTAGGTAATGAGCTAATGAGGATGTGAGCATGTCTTAGGACACAGTTTCTTTCACATTAGATTTGAGTCGCTTACCTACACCAATGTGAACCATCAGGTTAGAAAGATCAGGTCTGAACTAGTCTTAAGTTAATATTTAATGAATAAAGCTTTTCCATTTGCAGAACCAGTAACATGTGGAGATTAGGCTGTAGGGTTTTCAGTCTCTGTGCAAAGACTGAATGAAGTGAAACCTGGAAAAAGTTGCATCTGCGTTTAACCATAAAAAAGATGACCTTTCAAAACTGCTCTCTTTCTTGTGTTCCTTCCTTTAATTCTGAGATGGCTAATGACATGTCTGCTGAATTATTGCCCTTAACGGAGTATAAATGACACACGGGAAATTTCTCAAACACGAACCGGATGTTTCTCAAGAAGAATATTATTCATTTGATAAGGTTATGGCCAATACAAGGTTAAACTAGGGTCATGGTGTGAATAAGGTTACAATTGTGACCTTAGATTTACAACCCCAATTCCAATGAAGTTGGGACGTTGTGTAAAACATAAATAAAAACAGAATACGATGATTTGCAAATCCTTTTCACCATATATTAAGTTGAATACACTACAAAGACAAGATATTTGATGTTCAAATGGATACACTTCATTGTTTTTTGCAAATATTCACTCATTTTGAATTTGATGCCTGCAACACGTTCCAAAGAAGTTGGGACAGGGGCATGTTTACCACTGTGTTACATCACCTTTCCTTTTAATAACACTCAATAAGCGTTTGGGAACTGAGGACACTAATTGTTGAAGCTTTGTAGGTGGAATTCTTTCCCATTCTTGCTTGATGTACAACTTCAGTTGCTCAACAGTCTCCGTTGTCGTATTTTGTGCTTCATAATGTGCCACACATTTTCAATGGGAGACAGGTCTGGACTGCAGGCAGGCCAGTCTAGTACCTGCACTCTTTTACGATGAAGCCATGCTGTTGTAACACTTGCAGAATGTGGCTTGGCATTGTCTTGCTGAAATAAGCAGGGACGTCCCTGAAAAAGACGTTGCTTGGATGGCAGCATATGTTGCTCCAAAACCTGTATGTACCTTTCAGCATTAATGGTGCCTTCACAGATGTGCAAGTTACCCATGCCATGGGCACTAACACACCCCCATACCATCAGAGATGCTGGCTTTTGAACTTTGCTCTGATAACAATCCAGACAGTCCTTTTCCTCTTTGGCCCGGAGGACACGACGTCCATGATTTCCAAAAACAGTTTGAAATGTGGACTCGTCAGACTAGAGGACACTTTTCCACTTTGCGTCAGTCGATCTCAGATGAGCTCGGGCCCAGAGAAGCTGGCGGTGTTTTTGCATGGCAGAGTTTTAACTTGCACTTGTAGATGGAGCGACAAACTGTGTTCACTGACAGTGGTTTTCTGAAGTGTTCCTGAGCCCATGTGGTAATATCCGTTACAGAATGATGTCGGTTTTTAATGCAGTGCCTCCTGAGAGATTGAAGTTCACGGGCATTCACTGTTGGTTTTCTGCCTTGCCGCTTACTTGCAGAGATTTCTCCAGATTTTCGGAATCTTTTGATGATATTATGGACTGTAGATGATGAAATGCACGTTGAGAAACGTTGTTCTTAAACTGTTGGACTATTTGCTCATGCAGTTGTTCACAAAGTGGTGAACCTCGCCCCGTCCTTGCTTGTGAATGACTGAGCCTTTCAGGGATGCTCCCTTTATACCCAATCATGACACTCACCTGTTTCCAATTAACCTGTTCACCTGTGGAATGTTTCAAACAGGTGTTTTTTTGAGCATTCCTCAACTTTCACAGTCTTTTATTGCCCCTGTCCCAACCTCTTTGGAAGGTGTTGCCGGCCTCAAATTCAAAATGAGTGAATATTTGCAAAAAACAATAAAGTTTATCTGTTTGAACAATAAATATCTTGTCTTTGTAGTGTATTCAATTGAATATAGGTTGAAAAGGATTTGCAAATCATCGTATTCCATTTTTATTTATGTTTTACACAACGTCCCAACTTCATCCCAACTTTGACCCATTCATCCAGCGAATGTGTCAAAGGAAATGGCACAAAATGCTTTGGGGAAAAAATCTGGTTCCATTGAACCATTCCTTTTTAAAGTTATTTTCTTGAAGTTACGAAGTTTTGTTCATTATACACCCACTATTTTTAAAAAATGTGTACCATCCTCAAAAAAGCAGTGCTTGTTCATTCACTATTTTAAAATCAGTGCATGGTGTGTTAATTTGTACTCCAAAGAAAAAACAGTTTCTTTCAAAACACTGTGATTCTTACTAAAGAATAGAGTAGACTGATAAATCAAAGTAGTGCTCATTTATTTATTGCTACTGAGTTCTTTTAGGATTAATGTTGTACAGGACTTGGGATGTGCATGCATTTTGTAGCAAGTTACATACATCATTAACTGAAAATGACACAGCTGGTGAAAGTTGCAAGATTTTGTTACTGGGACAGACTGAATTGTCCTCTTAGTTCGTTAGATGGTAGAGGGATTATGGGAACAGCGGTGGCTATGTTTATGCGTTTTGATAGAATACATTACAGTATATTTCATGTATTCAGTGTATTCACTATTCAGCTATCACTGCACTTTCACTACAGTATTCCATCCAATATTAATATTAATTTTAATATTTCTTAAATTGTATTAATATTAATATTAATATTTCTTAAATTGTATTCTTAATATATTTCTTAAGATAAGCAAAAATATCTAGTAATATAATGAGATTATTTTACTTACAAAAATTACTCAAAACAAGTAAAAAGGTCTGAACGGAAGTTTAATAATCTTATAATATTCCTACATCCATCTCAAAATTAGAAATAGTAGATATATTTAGGAATCTAATGCTGCACTACAGAATACTATTAATTATTAATATTTCTTAATACCACCGAATACCACTGGATTATCTAAATTATGAGGTCATAAAGAGCTATAATACTAATATTGCTAATGTTGCAAGCTAAATTGTGAGCCACTTAAATGTAGTATTGACAATAAAGCTAACTTCACTTGACTTGACTAATAGATATTGCTTTGAGAACTTAACTGGGCAGACTTGCTTTAAGCCCAGATTTCCTATTCTCTCCAGAAATCTCCAGTGAAATGCAGTTTAGTTCTGTAAGTGGGGTCTGTGAAACCAGATGATCATAATTTAATTTTAGATAAAAGTATAAACTACACTTAATTAAAGTGCAAATTATTCAGGCCTAAAAATGAAGGTGACAGAGTTAGAGCAGCACAACAAAAAAAATGATTTGTGAGAAGATTCCAAGGCTGAACCCTGATAAGATATACTGTCCCAAACCCTTAAAGAGGAATTCCACCATTTTTTCACATTTTTGACATTGATAAAATGTAAACAAGGTCAATGTGAGTGTTTTATGTTAAATGATTCATTGTAGATAAACTTACCAACTCATATTTCTTTACAGTGGTGCTGATAGGAACCAGGATCACAATGTCTACAACACAAACATAGACATTTTCTCATTATTCAAAACCACCAGTGAACTTACACATGTTGAGTTTTTATATGAAATACTGATAATGGTAAAATAGTGGTAATTCTAAAAAACAAGCTTTCTTTTGGGACTATTTGGCCTCACTCCACCCTGCATCCACCTCTCCAAGATTATTGGTTTAAAAAAATAAATGTTTTAGGCCAAAACCTTTGTTATGCGATGTGTGAGGTATGAAATGATATTTGTAACCAATTCATGTAATAACTTTTGTGATGTTGTGTTTAGAGGCTTCTAGACATCTGGTTTCTATCATCACCACTGTGAACAATTCAGACTGGCATTTCACACCAAACCACTCCCAATGACTTTTTTTTACATCGCAATTGCTTAATTATGCAGACAATTTCATTAAAAAGCTTATCTATTCTCACCATGATTACTGGTCTGATATTTTGATGATGACTGCTCTGTTTGTGTGCTTCTGCTGTGCCTTTTATACCTAGTAAGACCAAAGTATCATACGTCAGACCTTTTCCTGATTTCAACATCTGAAAGCATGTGCATGACTCAGAACTAAATTTACTCCAGACTCAGTCAGAGCTACATTTGAGCACAGAAGTAAAGCATGTAAGCACAATGAATGCCTCACTTTCCAATCACAGCACAATCAGTGTATTCAGACACTGTTCTCTAGAGCTCGAATATAGATTACACTGATTGCTCACTCAGTGAGGCAACTGATGAATGAGAACCTTATTGTATTTCTGTACTGCATTGACTTTGATGTCAAAGAAGGAGATGGTGAGACTGGAATACAAAGGGTGGAGCCAGTCTGTGATGAGTTAAGATATTCCACCTTCCAGATATTGCAGGCTTCTTACGATAATTTCCAAATGTCAGTATATGGTAATCCATTTTAAATCGTACCACGGCTGAAAATAAAGGGGCCTAAAACTAGAATTTAAAATATGATTTGCTGTTATGCAGTAATCTGTAGTGCAGCTTTAGATTTCTAAATATATCTACTATTTCTAATTTTAAGATGGATGTAGGAATATTATAAGATTATTAAACTTCCTTTCAGACCTTTTTACTTGTTTTGAGCCAAGTAAAATAATCTTACTATATTACTAGATCTTAAGAAATATATTTGAAACAAGCAAAAGTATCTCTTAATATAGTGAGATAATGTTGCTTAGTAAAAATACTTCAAAACAAGAAAATAAATAGAGAAATAAGAACTAATTCTATTCCTGCAGCCATCTTAGAATGAAAAACATTAGATATTTAAACTACATTTAAGATGAGTTTATTTGCTAAGATATTATTTTTTGGAGTGTATTCTCTTACTACAATTCCCAGCATGCATTACTCCAATAGGCCACTGTAGTCGTGCGTCATTCTGTAGTCCTTGTTATGCCCATATTAGGATTACAAGAATTATGTACTGAATTATGAGATCGTAAAGAGCTATAATACTAATAGTGCTACATGCGAGCTAAAGCTACTGCGCATCAATTTGATGTCACTAAGCTACACGAAGCTAAGGCGGGCTGAGCCGCTGCTCAGACGAGCTGTGCTATCTTATCGAAACGTTCTACTGTAGCGCATATTTACAGGTATACCCGTAAATAAAACCTCTAGGTAGGATATTTTGATGAGCTAAAACTCCTTATACTACCCGTGTTAAAACTATGAGGCTGAAATGAAGCCTCTTTTCACTGCTCCTTGTCTGAATGTTCCCATTCCACCTTAAATGCTGCAGCAACTGTGACTAGCCATCACAAATATTAGCAAACTAGACAAAATACTGACCTGTCGGTTCTGTTAAACAGCAAAATAAGTTAATGTCACTCAGCTGTTAAGCGGAAATAGAGAAACCTCCTCATATCAGGCCTTTCAACCCTCCATGAAGCTGAAAGTCACACGTTAAAATGCCATTTAAGATGGACTTTTTCCGTTCCACCATTTAAGGTGGAACGGGAAAAGTCGAAAAAAAGCTGGTGAATGTCCTGAGAAAATGCCCTCAGTAAAATATTACTGGCATTAAGATAATAATCAGGATTTTCTGAGCCTAAATCAGTTTATCAGCGGTGAGCAGTGATTATTAAGCTGAGTCTGAATTGGATCAGCCTGAGTGCAGGTACGGTTGTAGATCACGGATCAAATCAAGCTAAAAGGAGAAATCTATTGTGTTTCAGCAATCATCAGATGAAGAACATAGAACTGCGCAGAACCTGATGATTTTGTTCTGACTTTTTCATATGCCCTCAGTCTGAACATGGAAATGTTTACTGCCAAAACCGGCTTAAGGAGGCTGTTTTCAGTGTGTAGTAGCTTTAGCTCACATTTAGCAATATTCATATTTCAACTCTTTAACGACCTCATAGTTCAGAGGGTCCTGAACATTTGTATCAAACGTATCGGGTTCTGAACATTTGTATTTAACACAGGGTGTGGTAGAGGTAATTTTTTTGAAAACCCTTTTCATTCTGCCCATAGAGAAATGACGCTTGGACCCGGAGTTCCTAATATGGGCATAACAACACGACTACAGTGGTCTATGGTGTCAACAAATCCTGACTGCTAGCCTAGCTACTGATCCGTACGCTAAAAGATACAACCATTACTATAACTCTTGCCTCAGTTTTCAAACAAAATCTTGAAGAAAATATTAATCATTCTATCTTTATTCTGCACAAAATGGACACTAAAGACCCCTTCATAAGAGAAATTAAGCTAAACTGAGGTGAGGTATCTAGATAGTCAGGTAGCTTATCTTATATTGCCAACTTTAGCCTTTAGGTTGCTGCCCATTTCATCTATCTCTCGATTCACTTCTGCTGTTTCAGTAATCTTTTCTCTGTTGAAATGATTAATTGAAGACCATTACCACAGTCATACAGCTGTAATTGGATATTTGGGTTACTAGAAGTAATGCTAGCCTCCTACTGCTTTCACCAACTAATGAGATATACAGTCCCCTCCCAAATCCTTTTTTTTTTTTTTAATTTTTACTGGAATTTCCCTTAACATGTGAAAAATATGCAGGTACTTGGTGACTATACTTATATTATTTTAGAAAAACTGTATTATTGAAATCAAGCTCAGTTACATTTCCAAGTGACGAAACATACTTTTTTACTTTCTACCTTCAAATGATGCAATACAAATCTCAAAGGCCATGAGATTTATTTTCTTCTTTTTTCATGTTCCAGCACAATTTTTATTTTAATTTTATTTTTTATTTATTTAAATTATTTTTGAACTAATTAAAACATCCAGTGAAATTCATGTCACTGTAAAATAAAACTGCCCACAATTTTTGCCAATTTACATAGTAATTTACATAGAGCCTTTAACCTTTATTTTTGCAAAAAATTTAATCCTCGCTAACAATGTAGTAATTCTGCACTTACAAAACAGCAGGAACACACAACGCTATTTCCATTTGGCCACAGGTGTTTGTCTTGTTGTAAAAGTCTTCTTCACTCTGAGTGAAAAACTTGTCACCATGGTAACTACGTTGCCTGTTCAGAGTGAGGGTTCACCCAGAGGACACTTAATCTCGCTATTAACACAGCACGCTGTTTTCCATAGAAGGGTGAGCGACAGGAAAACTCAAAGTGACCAGTGGAGGGCGGTACTGGGACACCCATTACAGCAGTGTTCGCAGAGAACTTGTAGAGAGGAGAATGACCCCTCTGTAAGGCTGAGTTTCTCATACGCTAGAGGGCGCTCCCGAGCGAATCCAAAATAAATGTGTTAGTATAGAGCATTTGAGCAAAATCAGTTTATAAAAGCTTAAACAATTTTAAAAATAAAAGAGTACAATCACATCCTGAACACAGAACAGCATAAAACATTTTAACACCTTTGCTATATTTAAATAGCTTTTAATCTCGAGTTATAGGAGTTTAAATAGTGCTTCATTTACGTCCATGACGTCAGTGAGCACGAACAGCCAATGAGCTGCTCTGGTCGCCAACCAATCAGCACTCAGTAGCAGTAATACTGGCATCCTGTTTTTTTAAATTAGTGATATAAAGTAAACGAAAACTTCATTTATTGAGAAAAATGTTTTCTTTGAAACGAGTCTTGGACATTAATTTACACACGTCTCTCCTAAAAACATTATCTTGAGCAAGTAAGATGCTTCGATGTCCGACGTTTCGCGTTGAGGAAGCCGAGAGTTTTTACGCTACACGACCTGCATCACTTTCCACACGAGGCCCTGTGGCAGTTAACAGTCTTTCATTTGCACAGAAGCCCAGACAGAGACGGAGCTCCAAACCTTCAGTCTGGCAGCTAAACAACGTAGATTCATCACGGTCCCCACTTTGAGGGTGTAAAAAGTCTGAGGACCCCGTACAGGTTTTTTTTATAAACACAGCGCACCCTGTCGAGCGAGGGGACACTGAAGAAGAAGAGGAACCTGCGTTTTCCCACCTATTATCTGACAAACCCCGCCCTCTCTGTCGGAATACAGGCGGGAGGAGGGGGTGGATGAGAGAAGAGGGGTGGGGAGGGGAGGCACTACGAGAGCTTTGTCAGAACTGAGAGATACTGGGCCGAGGCAGAGGGGTGACGACGGAACGGCCAACAGCCCGAGTTTACGAAACGGGGGAGCGGCGGGGAAACAACGGTAAGAGGATCCCGAAACACGAAGCCCAAATCATGGATACGACTCCTTAGTCTTGTTCTCTGATCTTCTCCGTAGTTTTAGCGGCAGTTTGTGGGTGTGTGAGGAGTTTGTGAGCTGGAGCACGAACTCCGTCCCAGTCTCAGCAGCAGCGAGCCATCATGACGGCTCCGCCGCAGCTGAGGGAAAGTTGTCTGTAGCTGAGGAGCTTTTAGCCCGTTTTATAGGAGCTCTGAGGAGAGCAGCCCTGACTCTGCTCTGGTCTTGTGCGCTGGGAATGTGAGAAATGCTTCAGACTCGACGGTTCTTCACTTGTTTTCTGGTGGGAGCGGAGTTAAAACTTCAGTAGTAGCTCGAGCAGTTGAGTAAGTTTAGCGAAGGCTGACCGTCTCTTTCACACTCTGAACACACAGTCAGAGATTGTGAGGAGAAATAGAGCTGGATGTGTCCCAACTCTCTTCCTGAGGAGTTTTCAGACTCCACACACATTCATGCTCGGTTTTTTTTCGTTACCAGACATTCCCAAAATCTATAAACTTATATACAAATATTGCACATACACGTTTTACATATAATGCATATGTGTCTGATAGGTGAGTGAACGCATGCTATGGATATAACGTATGTCTGATACAAGCACTGAAAGATTTTTAAAGCGAAAAGTTCAAATAAAATACTCAAAAAAAAAAAACTGAGTAATATATGCCATCCATATAGAAATAATGCTTTCTATCACGTATTGTTAAATATATGTGGAGCATGTGTGGCTTTATATATGTTGATATAGGAATGAAATGCCACTGGCCAATTTCAAATCACTTGCTATGTATGTCACAGATATGGTCTTGAGACTAATATAAGTTGGATTTAAGGGAAGTGCATATGTTGCATGTCCTATATTTGAAATCCATACGTTGCCATTGTTTTTTGAAGTAACGGTTTTCCGCCCACTTTTGTTGAAACTCTTGGCTAACTCTCCAGTATTTCTATTGTGCAACAATAGCAGGCTTTGACATTAGGGATTCACCGGTATAAGAATCGTGGGCTAAAGCTGATATCTGATATATTTTTCATGTACGTATCTGCTAAAGCGTATGCATAAACATTAGTAAAATGTATAACCTGGGACTAGATCTACCTGAATCAACATTAGGGAGGAAATATAACCTTGATTTGTGGAGGTTTTCAACTGTAGTAAAATTAATCAGATACAGAAATTTTAGCAGAGCAGCCCAGCGTCATCTAAACATTCTGCTCGATAAATGAATCATCAGATATTGGTTTGAAATACCGTCCACTGGCAGATAATCATTTTTAAACACCTATCAGCTGATACTGATATTGTTCTGATATCATAGTGCATCTGTGGTTGACACCACATCATGAATATTGAAAGCAAAGGGGACTTTTAATGGTGCATCTTGCATTACTGTGAATGAACTCTCTGTATGGCCACACTTCCATGGTTTGAGTCAGACAAACGAACAAACTTTCTGGAAAAGTTTTGCTCTTTCTCGTTGTGATGCTATAGGGGACATATCCAGTAAGACTTAGCTGTGCTTCTTTCTGACTGATAATAGCATCTATGTTCTGGATAATCTCTATGTAAGGAAACTGAACTACTTGGGATTGAAACATCGAGTCCTTTTGCGTAACTCTAGTATGTAGCTTGTGACCTGAAAGGATGGGGTGCAGCATCTCTAGAAAGACATCTCACTCATGTGTTCTATATTATCTCAGGCTTAAATGGTTCTTTGCATGGTGAAATGGTTCTTCAGATTGATGGAGAATGTGTTGTGGCTTTTTGAAAATGGCTCTGTATGTCAAGCTTGCAAAGAGCCATTTAAGCATGAAATGGTTCTGTATTAAATTCCAAAGAACCACTGAAGAACCATCTTGTTTAAGTGTGTGTAAACGTGAAACAAGACCATATGCTGCATATCTCATTATATGAGTCATCCATGTGTTGTCCACTTCCCAAAGTTCTCCCACACCTCCCCCACCTTTTCTCTTCAGTACTGTCGTTCACAAATAACTCTCAGATATGTTCAAATTTACTTCCACAGGTCAAACCTCAACGGGGCAGCAGTACGTTGTAGTCTTAATGTGCTAAGCTGTTTCTTTGCTATTCGTGTCTATGGTTTTTTTACACTCCGGTTGTCTTCTGAGCTTCACATTGAGGTGTCAGGAAGGATGAGTAGCTCTTCACTGAAAGTCTAAACAAGCAAGCTGCATGTTATTAACTTGCGATATGGCAAAAATACCACATCATGCTGCTCGAAGACATTTTCAGAATACACTATATTCATCACAATATTTGAACATGGTAAAAAATGTTTTTTACGTTTCCCACACTGCACTGTGCTAAATCCAATCAGACTGGACTAATATTGTATGTAATGAAATGAATGCAGTTTTCTGTTTTGTTATGTATGGTTAATATCCATGACATGCTCAGAAATCGCAATAACAATAAAATGTCATATTCCCTACCTCTAATAGATTGCAGCTCTTGCAATTTGAAAACCGCACCTTTTAAATGGTTATTATTTTGTTTCACTGACTTCTTTGCTTGTTTCTCTGTGTCTCCTGCAGGTCTTCTCATCCATTTCACCAATTCAAGCATATTGAGAGGCTTTGAAAAGACAGCCGTCATGCATTTGAGTGTAACGGGTGCGCTGTGTGTGCTGTGCGTGTGCATGCGGGCACTGCAGGCGTGTTTGATGATCAGCGAGGTCAACGCTGACAATCCTAGCTTTGACACAAGGGAATTTGTAGAACTCTACTATTTGGGTGGAAGCTCTGTCTCCCTGGATGGCTATACACTCGTCTTCTACAACGGCAACGGCAATAAGGCATACCGCGTGGTGGACCTTAGTGGACACCATACGGACCAGCATGGATTCTTTCTGGTGGGCTCGGCTGAGCTGCAGCCACGCCCTGCAGTCACCCTTCCACCAAACTCGGTACAAAATGGCCCTGATGCCATCGCCCTATATGGCCCATCATGGACCCCTGTAGTTGAAGGAGGGAATGTCTCCTCAGTTGGGCTATTAGACGCCATTGTATACACCTCAAGAAAGACACTGGGCAAGGCCGACGTGCTGGCATGGGTCCTCACACCTGGCTCCTCTCCGTATTTGGAGGATGATCAAGCCCTAGAGGATGATGAATCAATACAGCGCTGCTGGCTCTCTGATAATCTTTACACCTTTCAAACTGGCCATCCCACACCGGGAAAGGCCAACGAGTGCCCACCACCTAGTTTCGTTTCACTACGGATTGAAAGGATTCAGTTGGGTGGGGAAAGACCGTCTGGACCACTGGAACTCCATGTTGTTAAGGAAAGAGGGCCTCTGGCCGTGATCGTGTATGACACACGCACAGACACGGTCAGCACCAGTGTGGGATTGCAGGCCAGTGAAGACGGGATTACCACTGTGAACATGGACACCACTTCTCTGTCAAGTAACTTCACACACATCAGACCTTCCCATTTCTACATTTGGCACCAACGCAAACCCTGATTTGGCTGTCATGATTTACTAACAGGCGCTACAACACTTTAGCAACCAGAAAAGGCAGCTACTTTTTTGCACCTTTGCTTCACTGCATATTCATTGCATACCACCCCAGCCCCCCTAACAAAGCAACCCCACAAATTAATCACCATTCCCCCATAACCCACTATTTTTTGGTGTATAGCAGAAAGTGGCACAAACAAGTAAAACTAAACATTGTGCATGCTGCTGTGGACATTTCTTGCATGCACATTCTTTTCTCAAATTTCTGACTCATTTTGCAGAAATAAGTTGCAGAGTCTTATTTTCTTAAAATAACATCTAAGTAATTATATATTTCCCAGTGAGCTTTTTTTTCCAAAAATAAATTATTATTGTAAGCTAAAAAGTCACAATTTAAACAATAATCTGCAACCAGAGAAGGATTCAGGCTTTTTTCAGTCCATTTAGTAAATTTGCCCTTAAGGGCTTTTTAGGTTTCATAATGTTGGAATAGAACAGAGGCCCACTAGTGCAATCTATCAGTACAATCATTTATATTGAGTGATATTTTGCATATTAATTTCTTTACATTTTGCATAAATTGAAGACTCCAGTTACTCTTTGCATTGTGTTAAAATTTCATGATGAATAGATCAATAGAAATAGTCCACAATTACTTGGAAAAAAATTTGTTTCTTGAACGTGCCTTATAAGTTAGGAATGTTTTTTCATCTCCTGCAAAGTTACAATTTGGAGATATACAAAAGCATATTGTCATGTGATTTTATCACCTTTACTGGTAATATAACTGGTAAGGTAAAAAATGCTGGACTCCATCCGTCCAGGTCTCAATCTGCTGACCCCTTGTTGAAATCACATATTCTGTGTTATTTGATATGATATAAGACTTCAGTGTACTAGTGCACTTCTGAAATGTGTACTGTATAAAAGTGTAGGCGGATGTACTGTTGGTTTTCCCACATCCTGCTCGAGTTTTGCTCAAAGACATTAAGCCTGTATTGTTATACATTGTTGTTATTCATCTTCTGTGTTGGGTTCCTGACTGAATGTTTCTTGGTTTATTGATACCGGCAGTTACTTTTTATACCAGTGCAACATGCATTTGCATAAATAAATAAATATCCGCTTCTGATTGGGGGTGTGCATGAATGAAGTGAGGCTCAAAGCCTTTAATTTATAACTTTTCAGAATTAGATGGCTGGGCACTGGCGGTATATGAAGGCCAGGCCACAGACTTCCCTAAAGACAGCCCTCTGAGTCAGCTGCAGCCGCTCGATGCCTTTGTCTACAGTGGCAGAACAAACAAGCCCAGTGCTAATCTCACAGAAACACTCATACCTGGAAGGAAGCCCTTCAAGCTCAGCAGCGGGTAATCATCACACCTGTTCTAAACCTATTAGCATTCCAGTAAATTCAGTTATCCGCTAAGACTAGCACTAAACAAGTTGCTTGTTTCTAGGTAGCTTCTGATTTGTAGACACTGTTCTTTTTGGCTTAGACCTTCAGCTGAAGTTCACTATAAACTGCACAGGTGTAGTCTGAACACAGGGAAGATCATCATAGTCATTATCATACTGCTAGTCATTATACTGAATAACTGCATTCATTTTGTGTGACTAGGATTTCTGAAGGTGATGCTTACATCAGACGATGTGGTGTTGCTCGCTGGACAAGAGATCCTGGAATGTTTCAGCTTGATCTGCAGAAGTCAGGAGAGTCCAGCCCCTGCACATGGTATAACACCTGCCCTTATGATTCAGGTACAGCATCCTTTAAAAGGAACAGTTTAAAGGATTTTCATGAGGCAGACTGCTTGCCTAAATCGTCACACACTTGCCTCAGTTTCAATTTGTCTCGGATATACTTGTTTCTGTGGTTTCTGATGATTTTGATAGACAACTTGACGTTCACTTTGGAGTGCTGTGGCAGTTTGTCATGTGATAACAAAGTCATAACCAATCCAGCAAACATGACTTTTTTTTTTTTTTTTTTTAATTCAAAACACTCAATGTACAACTAATTTTAAAGTGTGTTAACTGATATATTTGACTGTTTAAGTTATAATATAATATATTAAAGTGGTATATTTAAATATTATAATATATTTAAGTGGTATATTTTATTTGATTGGTCACTGGTGAAATGATAGATGAATTCTGAATGCCTGAGATTTCCTGCTGTGTTATTATGTTGTGTCCCAAAAGGCACAGTAACTAGTTAAAGTAGAGAACTGTGAGATTGGGGATGCAGCATTAGATCAGCAAGTGAGATGCGCTCAACAGTCCAGGAGCTCTAGTGGATGCTTAGAGCTCAGCTGTGTCACTCATTAGCAGATATTAAACATTTACAAGTGAAAGTTTAGGTATTTTTTGATTAAGGATTCATTTATTGAGGTAAGCTGATGCTGGCTTTGTATTCTCCAGTGTCTTGTTTGAAATTCATTCTTTGTTTAAGGTACCTTAATGTAACAGCAGCACCTTTTAAGGTGGAATGTTTTGTCTTTACAGTGGTGGTGATGGGTCAAGCACCTCATACACCACAACTTGTAACTCACTCTTTCATGTTTAGCAAACTCAAGGTTCCCCACAAGGGGTGCTGCTCGCACTCAATTAGCTTTTGGTGCTTCGTAAGGATGGTGCCATGTGTCACTGACACTGTCCTTGTTTGTCAAACTGGTTCTTTGTAATGTAACCATTTTGGTGTTTTAGCCCTGTCTTCTTGCAGCCCACAGTGGTTTTTGATTCGTTGACACGAGTCCATTAGAAAGACGATCACTTAGTGTCCTCTTTCTTTAGCTAATGCCAGTAAGGCAGAAGAGCCGTTCGAGCCACCGTCACACAATGACGATTTCCTGATCAGCGAAGTGAACACAGACTCACCAGGTATAGCAGAGGATGAAGAGTTTGTGGAGCTATGGCACCCGTCTGGCCACCGCATGTCACTCAACAGCATCTGGCTACTGCTGTTCAACGGCAACAATGGAAAAGTGTACCGCGAAATTGAGCTCTATGGATACTACACAGATAACCACGGGTATTTCTTGGTGAGTCTGTTGCTGTCTTAAGACAATATTAAGTTAGTAATTGTGTGTTTTATTTCTCTTTTTCTCAGTAACGTTTTTTACTTTTATGCAGTTTTAACAAATGAGTCATCAAGACCAGATACTTGTGTAGTTTTCTTAATTGAAATAGAGTAGTAACAAGCAAGGGCAGCACGGTGGTGTGGTGGGTGCTGTCGCCTCACAGGAAGGAGGGCCTGGGTTCGATTCCCCTGCCTGGCGACCGGGGTCCTCTCTGTGTGGAGTTTGCATGTTCTCCCCGTGTCTGCGTGGGTTTCCTCCGGGTTCTCCGGTTTCCTCCCACGGTCCAAAGACATGCAGTCAGGCCAATTGGACATGCTAAATTGACCCTAGGTGTGAGTGACTGTCTGTGTCTGTCTGTCTGCCCTGCGATGGACTGGCGACCTGTCCAGGGTGTATCCTGCCTTCCACCCTATTCACCTGGGAATATTTAAAAAAATTAAAACCTACAAAATGTCCCAAATTTTTATGATTTCATTGTCATGCAGTTATCCTGGACTGAAATCGAACCACTATAGTGTAAAGAAATACAAACCTTTAATTTAACATTTCCATTACACTCCCTTCATTGGGCTTTGTGACTACTTTTAAAACCCCAACAATAGCCACAGCCCTAAGAGCTTGGTGGGAAATTCTCAAAATCAAGTCAACACCACAGATATGTAAATACACTCCTCTTTGAACAACCCCAACTTGCACTGGCACAGAAACAGCACCTTATTTAAATCACCCATAGAGTACACTTAAATCAACATGATTTAGAACTACCTTGCATAGAAGAAGATATCTAGAAAAAATGCTTCACAACATTTTACAAATAAGTAAATTACAGACTCAACAATATGCCTTCCAACTGTGGAGTGGGAGGAAGATCTGAGCATTACCCCCAGAGCGAGCTAATGGACCCAAAAAATAGCTCTTCTTACAACGGGCATTGCCACAAAGCAGCTGTGTCATATTTATTATGTACAGAATCTCATTTTGGACCACAATGTAGTGCTTAAATGCCCTCTTTGATTTTCACAGATTGGGAGTGATAAGCTCAATCCACAGTTCCCCATACCAGCCAATACCATCCAGAATGGCCCAGATGCCATTGCAATATACCGCTCATCATCTCCTCCCTCAAGCGAGGGCTCCAACATTCCAACAAAGGGCCTGCTGGACGCGATAGTGTACCGGGCACGTGGTTCTGACAGAGACTCTGCAGACTTAATCCAGGCCCTGACACCAGGACAGCTCCCCCTACTGGAAGACCCTGGTGCACTCACAGGTGATGAGAGCCTCAGCCGATGTGGACCAGACAGACTTAACCATAACTCCTTCGTGGTAATGTCACTTTGTCTATTTTCAGTGTGATACAGTGAAGTCATTTCCTGAGAGAACTGAACATGCTGTGTGAATGTGTAATGAAATGTGCATCATTGTGATAGTGAGGTGTCATTTCCTGAGAGCACCTAGAAACGGACTGTGAAAAGCTTTTAGGAAAACATTTACTGAGGGCAAATAAATCTTAGCAATAAATGTGTCTCGTCATGCCTTGTTTCAGATTTCGCACATTGTTCTAACAGCAATCATATAGTCCTTATTTACAACAGTAACAATTGCAGCAACTTAATAATAATATTGTTACATTCAAGTAAACAGTATTGTTTTAATAATATAATCTTGAAAGTACACTACTTGACTGATAGTATGGTAAAGGTAAAGAATGATCTTTGTGTACAGATCATTCTTTCCACAAGAAATGCATACATCTTGTGGCCACCTGACCACTACCTGAGCTTGGACGTCCCGTTATAAAAGCATGAGCGTTTGCATGGAGTGCTTTACACCACTCCAGTCAGTGCTTGGCATTGCACATAGGCTTGTGTGCAGCTGCTCTGTCATGGAAACCCATTTTAGGCTTTTGTCACATAGTCCTGTGCTGATGTTGCTTCCACTGGCAGTTTGGAGCTCTGTAATGAGTGATGCTGCAGGCGATTTTTACATGGAACATGCTTCAGCATTTGGCAGCCCTACTGTATGGTTGATTATTTCATGGCTGAGCTGTTTTTGCTCCTACATATTTCTATTTCACAATGATAGCATTTAAGCTCATTTCACATCAGATGTGATCTGGATCCGGACATGAGACACACATCAGAAGGCAAAAGCAATTTCTCTTTGCATTGCATTTTCACAGAATACAAATGTTTGTATTCTCTGTTTATTCTTTAAAAAAACTATAAAAACGACCAACAGTAAAAAGCTGACTTACTGCTGTGACTGTTGCTATGTTACAGCTGTGTGAAGAGGAGGAGATCCATGTAGGTTCACAACATTCACTGACACAAAGGGATCACCTTGTGAAAGAAATAACATTTGTTAATTAGCCTTAATTGCATATTGTAGCATAAACACTGCATTTCTTTACTTTTTCTGCCTAGAATCCGCTGGGCTTTATACCGCCGGTCTAGCTGGGCAGAAACTTCGCAGACTGACTTGTGGCAAAGGTGGCGTCCTATGAAAGTGCCATGTTTACAGTCATGAAGCTATTTAGTGTGACCAATTGTACTGCAAATGTTTGTCACTGGAGAATGCAGGGTTATTTACTTGATTTATGCACATGTTAGCAATGGGTGTGGTGTGTCTTGTAGTCTAATTTGGCCATGTAGCCGATTTAGTCTGCTTACACATTACTGAGTGTTAATGACATTACAGTGAGTATAGCTTAAACCAGCTTTAAACAGGATTCCTGCTTTTGGTTTAGTGGCTAAATTTGAGTTCTACTGTTTTGTGGGCTGCACGGTGGCGTGGTGGGTAGCGCTGACGCCTCACAGCAAGGAGGGCCTGGGTTCAATTCCCTGGCCGGATGATCAGGGTCCTCTCTGTGTGGAGTTTGCATGTTCTCCCTGTGTCTGCGTGGGTTTCCTCTGGGTTCTCCGGTTTCCTCCCACAGTCCAAAGACATGCAGTCAGGCCAATTGCACATGCTAAATTGCCCCTAGGTGTGAGTGACTGTCTGTGTCTGTCTGTCTGCCCTGCGATGGACTGGCGACCTGTCCAGGGTGTATCCTGCCTTCCACCCGAAGACTGCTGGGATAGGCTCCAGCATCCC
This sequence comes from Pygocentrus nattereri, assembly GCF_015220715.1. Classification (NCBI taxonomy): domain Eukaryota; kingdom Metazoa; phylum Chordata; class Actinopteri; order Characiformes; family Serrasalmidae; genus Pygocentrus; species Pygocentrus nattereri. Next base: position 37,291,461 of record NC_051213.1, on the reverse strand, counting down.
CCGCGACCCTGACGGAGAAACAGCTTAGAAAATGGATGGATGGATGATTTCTTGTTGATTAGTGTTATTTGGTAGTGCTATTGCAGCAGCAGCACATTTAGAGCCTTTGTCATATTGTTTTTGCTCATTCGTTGTGGCCGTTTTCTTCAGACACGAATGTGGATCTAACATCCACTCAGCAATGAAAATGCTATATTTATGTTGTAGACATTTTGACCATACTGCCATTTACTGTTTTTGTTTTGTTTTTCATATTTACTATATTTTGCCATAATTAGCATTATGGTTTACTGTTCATTGTGGATAGTAAATAAAATGGCTATACGTGTTGCCATTATGTAGCATTGTAACTAGAAAACTAGTACCGTTATACATGTTTGTTTATTTGTTTATTTAAATATTTAACAACCGGTTTACATTTTAAAACAAAATACAAGGATATGCACATCACTGCTGTTGGAAGATAACCTCGTATCTCCAAAATTATAACTACAGGAAAAGGGGAAAAAAACAGACTTTACTTTTAATGTAAGTCAGTGGAACCAGACATTTTTCCAAGTCATTTTGCTCCATTCTTCATGAAATGTACGCACAATGTAAAGGGCAACTGGCATTTTAAAATTGTCAAAAATTGAAAAATGACACAAGACACAAGGCTTTCTTCTGACAGCAACAGATGGATGGATGGATGGATGGATGGATGGATGGATGGATGGATGGATGGATGGATGGATGGATGCATGGATGCATGGATGCATGGATGCATGTATGTTCTGGGAAATGTCTCGAGTTAAACATGTGCAATTTTTGTAGGTTGCTTCACCCACACCAATGAAAATGAATGACTGCCCCCATCCTCCTGAACAGCTGGTCATTAACGAGGTGGGTGGGGTCTCTGGAGCTGGGCGGGGTCTGTTTGTGGAGCTGCTTGGGCCACCATTAACTCCCTTACATGGATTGGTTTTGGTGCTGTACGGAAGCAGTGGTGAAAGACATGTGGTGCCGCTGAAGGACAGTTTAGGAGAGCATGGATACTATTTACTGAAGAATGACTCTGTAGCCAGTGAGTATGTTTTTGCTTGCGTACCTTTGCATCACGTAGATCAATATATTTGCAATCTAGATGCAAGACTGCATCACTGGTTAAAATTCTCAGACACAATTCCAGTATCAGGCCCACGGTCATTCAGTTTTCCCATTTATAGACCGACGCACTTCGGCATTTCATCTGTGCTGGTTTGTTGTTCTTGATTCGTCTGTTCTGCAGATGTGTGAAGCTTTTTTTTAAGTGTTTGCTGTTCTACACATTTAAAAACTTTTTTCTTCACTCAAGTGTTGTTTGTCTTTTAAGCACTTCCTCTAAACCAAAATAAAATAAAAAAATCATCTCTCTCTCTCTCTCTCTCTCTCTCTCTCTCTCTCTCTCTCTCTCTCTCTCTCTCTCTCTCTCTCTCTCTCTCTCTCTCTCTCTCTCTCTCTCTCTCTCTCTCTCTCTCTCTCTCTCTCTCTCTCTCTCTCTAGATCAGAGGTTGCCTGCAGTAGCCAATCTGGGTGCAGCTTTGTTGTGTTTTGATTTGCTTGGGGAGGTCAGTGTGTGTGGCAGGAACTCTCAAGTTCAAGACCTGCTGGTGTTCTCTGATGACCAAAGTCTACGTCACCTTTTCCACAGTGTTACGCAGCAGCATGTACGCCCAGTTCCCAGGTGTGTATCTGCCAGAGCATCCCTTAGAAAATGCGCAGGAAGTTGTTGTTGTTAAAAAATATTGTGACATGAAGGTCACAACATTTAGCATCACATATTCTCAAAACATCTAAAATATTTATTGTTTATATTTATAATGGGCTGGCTTTTAATACTTGCATAAAAAGTAAGTATTAAAAAGCATATGTAAAAAATGTGTGATCCGCTCCAGCTTTAACTTTATCCAGTTTTAAAACGGAGCAACACAGTATGAGCAGCAATCCTGAACCATTCCACGACATCACTCAGGAGAAGCAGAGAGCTTCTCATTTCATGTTCCACTTTTCTGACAGTGGTTAATGATCAAACCTAATAAATCATAAAACAACAACAGCATTTCCTTCAGCATAAGGCCAGAAACATACTCAACGTTATATACATTACTGTGGTGGCTAAAACTGTGAGCAAGGGGCCGACAGAGGACAAATCAGTACAGAATCTACTGTTCATCCCAAAGCCTCAGCAGCAGCATGGACAGTAGAGGAGAGTGAGCTGATTTACCTGTTCTGTTTTACCTGTTCTGTTGGAAGGAAAATACAGTGATGTATGCATTTATAGGAGCAGACCAGACAACTAAGCACAAAACCATAGTTGCGTCCATCGAAACCTCTGCTCTGTTCACGTTCTTCCATGAAATATTTTTCTGGCTAAGCTACATTCATTACAAAAGTCAAATATTTTTGAAGCTTTAGCAGTAGTGATTAATGGTGGTAGTAGATATAGAAAATTTGACCACGGGTGGCAAAGTGGTGGCATGGAGTTTTGGCAGGGTGGCATGTTAATGTGGTTTAGGTGCTTTTTAGATTTAGTTCAGCTCTATTTAGTTCAGATTTTTGGACCAACTTAAAAAAAACAAAAAAAAAAAAACAGCAAAACATCAACCAGCATGCTTATCTGCTCTAAACAACAGTGTGTGGAAGCTAAGAACTTTGTAACTCTGGTAACTCAATTTTAGAGTATGCCTACTGTAATGAGGCAGAAGTAGGCTACACGTTTAACCAAAACAGTTTTATCGGTTGGCTAAAAGCTGCATAGAGATTGCTAATCTGATTTTCTAATCATGCCTTAAGATGAATTCAACTGTGGTAAAAGTCTCCATGCTAACTGACAATCAGCTCTAATGTAGTTCTAATGCAGCTCTAATGTAGTTCTCACTATTCCTTTTATTCATTTTTTCAGATGTGAGTGCATTTGTCAACTACTTCTAAATATATGTAACGTTGTTATGATGTTGTCATAGGATTTAATCCAGTAAACCAGATGTCCTTGAACTTCTTGACTCGAGGACCCAAATGACACCAAACTAGCATGAAATTACTGCACTGGGTTTAGGCAATATCTCTGTGTGATTGCGCTTTAACAGTTCAGCTTATCGATGGAGAGAGAGAGAAATCACATCAGAACTCCTAGCATATCACCTCTGTTATGTTTTGATTGTTTTTTGTTTTAACAAGTTTTTCATGTCCACCTTTTTTGGAGTACAGACACCTTTCACTTTTTGCATGATATTTAAGAGCTGCAGAATTGGGGTAGCAAGCACCGTGAAAGGGGTGGAAGCTGCCACCTTGAGCGCAATTGTTGTGGAGTTTAAGTTAAACCAGATGGGAGCTTTATATGGCTCAGGATGCAGTAATGTACTGAAGTTGAACTCAGTAACTGAGCTGTAGCTCCATCTGTGTTAAAGCATCATCACAGGATTTTATGTGATCACACACTTTAACCTAATTTGCTTAATTGCAAGTTTTTTTTTTTCTTTTTTTTCTGTCAAATACCTTTATTTACCAGCTAACTGAAACCCTGTGTGTAGACTCATTAAATGTGTAACTCTTTCTGCCCTCCTCTTGTGTTTGTAGCTTTGACTCCATCTCTCGATGTGCTACAAAAGGATCTTCTGTCTGGATCTCCTCCGACTCAACACCTCACATTCCAAACTACTGCCCAACCTCCGCCTACTCCAACCCCATAGACGTGTGCCTGAAGCCGGAATATACACATTTCAGTATGTTTAAATAATCATTTATAATATACTTCATCCATGCCACCTTGCACTCTGGGCTTAATTCTGATGAAACTAAAGACCCTAAGTGTGCACTTTCACAACACTTGTAATAGAAATGATTTACAAATCCATCCATCCATCCATTTTCCAAGCCGCTTCTCCGTCAGGGTCGCGGGGGGGAGCTGGAGCCCATCCCAGCAGTCTTCGGGCGGAAGGCAGGATACACCCTGGACAGGTCGCCAGTCCATCGCAGGGCTGATTTACAAATTATTATCCATAAGAGTCTTCATTGAGAAAGGGCATGGGTTCATATGCCTTTCATAGGTTAAATTCATTTATGGTTTTGCCATTTGCTGCACGGCACATTTTTCAAGAAAATGTTTTGTATTGTTGGGCTATTGAAACAAAATTTTCCATTTTAATGTTAATTGATTTCAAAGGAAAAATGCAGATTTTAACTAACGTTTTTATAAAGGATGACTACCAGACAGAGGGAAGAACAAGCCATTGCTTGTTTAAAAAAATAAATAAAATAAAATTCTGAATGAGGGCTTTTACTTTGTAAACTGATTTACACTAACTGGGCAAAAATAAGTTTTCGTGTAAGGCACTAGAGAGCTGTTACAGATGGTAGTCTTTTCTGACAAGCCTGTGTTTGGAATGTGGGCACTTTGTAGCACAGTAAGCTAATAGCTATGCAGTTTCCTTCTCTGTGGAGACCAACCACCACTTACACTACTTCTTTCCGCAGGCAGTCTTCCTCCTAAACAAGCTCCCTTCTGCTTTAAGTGCTGCACATGCAGTTTATCACACAAATTGTTATGTAAATAACCACTGCATAAACCATGCCGCAATCCCTCTGAATAAGAACTTTTCCCACTTTCTTCTATTGTATTCTCTGCACCTATACACTTTAATTTGTTGCAATATACATACTTTCTAAATATTTACATTATATTAGATTTATAATAGATGCTCAGTTCTCTGAGCTGTACATACTCTTACCAAAGGCGTCATGCCAAATGATTTACATTTTCACATTTGCCTATACATCAAACAGAGCATGTCATACAGTACTGTAATGTGGCGAGAGATGATGATATATATATACACATATAACTGACTCATCAAACCACTGATGCACATCACCTCTCTGCTCTTTCCTTCTGGATGAAGTTTACAAATGAACTGAGCAGCAACAAGTCAGATTGTTGACATATGGCACGGTAACTGATTTTGTCGACCACAGTCACATGGTGAAATTGTAGACTGAAATGCATGCTGAGCAGGAAAAATAATGCTTTATAAAATAATATAATTATGTTGGATGGTTTTTAAACAAAAAAAAATCAATATTAGGGTCTCAGAACCGGCCTATAACTATGCATAGATTTTTCTTATTGATCCTCGTCCTGTGTGCATTTGAGTGAGTCGCCCACAAAGCGTTAAACTTGCAGCTCGCTGAAATGAATATACAGCATTCACTTAAACAATAAACAATACACAATTACTGCAGGTTTTGAAAAAAAAATACAAACTTCACTCTAGAACAAGAACATGTAGGTTTTTAATGCGCTCAAATTATTTTTATAATGTTTTTTTGTAATATTTTATGTTGACACCTGCATTTATAAATTCCTTGTACTCCTGGTATGATTAATGATTAAGATTCTGACTTGGTATTGAGGTAAACTGCTCCACTTGTCCCAGATTTTTTACCTTTACACTCTCAGCACAGCCACTTATTTAGCTGATAATGAAAGCGGAATATCACTGGTGTGGGAATTCATTTTCACTTCAGAAAAAGTCTGTATACTATGACCCCCCCACTAGGCTGAGAGTCTGGTTAGAACTCTGCTTTTGGGGTTGCTTTTATAGTTTGTGCTGGTGAGTTGAGGAGACACGAAATTGACTTTAAAATCTGACATTTATTTACTGCAGTGATACATCTCTTCACTTATTTCCTCTGCTAAAGGATATATTGTTTGCTTTAAAAAAAATTTGATATCTCCCATATAAGATATCTCAAATGACAGTGTGTAGAGGTAGCTCACGAAGTTTTGAGACGCACCTTTCTGTAGCTGCATTAAGGTAGTGACTTTTATTTTCAAAGTGTGCTATATTCACCCAGTACAGCAGGAGCAGGTATGTTTTAAAAACTGATAATCCTCTGTTATGTTTGTCCTGCTCAACTGGAAACTACTTCATACAAATGCTCTATCTCTTTCTCTTTTTCTCTCTCAGACTGTAATATGGATGGATTTGCTGCATTGTTTGAAAAGTCCTGTCACTGTGGGATCTCCAGTCTTCATCTCAAAGGTGACACACAAACATATTGTCATTTTACTTGTTTTACTTATTTGCATATTAGCACATTGCAAATTTTTTTCTGTGTATATTAGGTGTGAATTTAACATGCTTATCGGAGAAGTTGTATGTGGAGGGTTCTGTGCTTGCACTGTCTGAACAGCAGAGGGAGCATGTGGCCCAAACACTGCGCAGCGAACACTTACCCTCCTGCAGCACCGCCCAGGAGCGCCTTTATAATAAAGGTACAGATCTCTATTTTGTTCTTTCTTTCTTTCTTTCTTTCTTTCTTTCTTTCTTTCTTTCTTTCTCTCTTTCTTTCTCTCTTTCTTTCTTTCTCTCTTTCTTTCTTTCTCTCTCTCTCGCGCTTCCTCGACAAAATGAGTGACACACATCATTTCCTGTGTAATACTTGATTAAGCAGCCAAATGCCTAAATTGCAAGGATTTTACCAATCTCATGAGATCCTTGCATTTTTCCTACTCATTCACTTTGTCTAAGTGGAACACAATATTGCCAGTCCCACAGTCCAGAATGACAGCTATAGGGTGTCTGTATGTAGCTGGTTCAACATGATGGAACACTGTCAAAAAACTACACAGCATACTTTACTGATATAGTTTACTTTAGTTACCTGTGGTGCAAACATTATAAATGCATCTTTAAACATGGTCATTAAGGTACATTAGCGTACTAGGGTTGGGCAGTATCCACTTGTATCCGACCTTCAAGCTGTCTCCAAATATTATTGCTGTATGTGGTGCTACTGGAGCTGGGGGTGTAAGTAACTTAAAAGCATTCTGTGCCATCTCGTCCTGCATTACTGCAGAATCAAAAATAATCAGAAAATGTAGTCCACTTACATGGCAACGCTGGTTAGTAGAACTACAGAAGATGTTCAATGCAATGCAAGCAGTGAAATCAAGCAACTGATGCTGAAGAGGCAGAAAGGTGAAATTAAAGCTGCACTATGTAAGATTTGGAGACCCCTCTGATGGAAATATGTGATTGCACCCAATGTGAGGAAGAACATTTTGTAACATTTGGTTGTGCTTTGAACTCCCATAAACAGATGAATCTGATGATTGAGATTGCTTTGAAAGAGTATCGAAAGAGAACACACTCAGAACTTGGTGAAGGACATGTCTTCTAAGGATACAAGTGAATGATCTATTATTGTCATCATATCTTCATCTGTATATTGCTGCTTTGCGTTTGAGAAATTAACAGCAAGCCTGACCTACATTGTGAGCCTGTGTGTGACATTAATAGGGCTGCAACCAATGACTAATTTGATAGTTGACCTTAGGGCTGGATTATACTTTTATCTAGTGTTGCTTGTTTGAGCACTTCCTATGACATCCTGAGCAGCTGCTAGCCAAGCTAGCTCCAAAACCAAAACAATTCCTTCAGGGAAGAGCCATAAAGGTGCCCGTATTTCCTAATCTCTGCCACCAGCCTCTAATCAAAAGTCTCCATTTTCTGGCTTGTCGCCCGCGTCTGTAAACAAGGTCGCTGTGAATAATAGTTACGTGCTCCTGTTCCAGCTCCATTAACGATTCCAGGGAGCAGCACTTTCAAACAGAAATGGTTCCAGCTCATTACCTAACTAGCTCGCTAGCACAACTATCGCGGTGTCCCAAACCACACACTACACTGAGTGCACTTCTAACTGTATATGCACCATTTTACACACTATTTAGTGATCTAGTACGCGATTCGGGGCGCGGCGTATCTTACCGCGATGAATATCTTCTTCACACACTGAACTGACGAGTTTCCTCTTCAGACGCTCCAACATGGAGGATGTGCTCCCGCGCCAGATGAGGTCGGCTTTAGAAATTAAACAACTGACAATCTTTTTTCTGAGTTTACTTCCTGCACTTTTGAGGATTTTATTTTTGAGGCCATCATGCTGTTGCGAACTCTCCAGTGTCCAGAGTCAAGAGAGGGTATAAGAAGTGCAATTTAACTGGGATGGAATATGATAAATTTATGTTCCTTAACTAAAGGTACTAAAGACACCCTTGGGGGTACCACTTCAGGCTCAGTTTTACTGACGAGCAAAATCACCAGATCTTCAATTCTCAGTTTGGAACAGCAGGTGAAATGCTAAAATGGGCGTGGAGGAACTCTGGCTGAAAATCTGCACCGAGTCTGATGAAGAGTGGGCTACAGTGGACAGGAAGAGACTGATTTAATCTTTGCCCGAAAGGACTGATGCTGTGATTAAGGGGATGTGAAGAAATGCTACAAGCAACAAATTTAGTGTGTTGAGCTTGCATATTCTCATTCACACAGTCCTTCTGTCTGTCTTTTTTTTTTTTTCTTCAGACACACATTATATGTGCTGTTGCTCTGCTATGCTGGAAGAATTATTATTACTTCTATTATATTATTATTACTATTATTAGAACAGGCATAATTTTAAAATTTACAGTAGTGTAGATATCAGAGCATGCCTGCTCATTCATGTCATTCATTAAGCCCATGTTTATTTCTTGTCAAGCAGGGTCTTCACTGGGACTACAGGTGGGGCTTGTGTTGGCCGTGGTGTTGTTGTTTGCAATGGGGGGAGCCATTTTCTTCTACTTGTACAAGAAGAAGTATGTCTAAAAATCTTGTTAAATATCTCTGATTGAGTGTTTTGTTTTTTTTTTGTTTTTTTTTACACACAAGTGTATAACCTTACTTTATTGTGTTTCCACAGACATCCTCAAGACTACTATTCAATGGAGCTGAATGAACAAGAGTCACCCATTGAACTCTAGTGTGTGTGTGTGTGTGTGTGTGTGTGCATGTGTGTGCGTGTGCGCGCGCGTGTGTGTGCGCATTTTAAGGGAAATCAATTGTGTGTGTGTGTGCATTTTAAGGGAAATCAATTGTGTGTGTGTGTGTGTGTATGTGTGTGTGTGTGTGTGTGTGTGTGTATATATAAAATCTCTCATCATAAGTAAATCTCATTTAATTTTGTCCAAAAGTTCCAGAGCCGTCCAAACTTGGCTGTTAAAGGTGCGCTAAGTACTATTATTGTGTTCCACTTGCAAATGATTTGCTGTAAACCTTAAACTGAATGAAGATGTAGTGTCTGTCTCTGAGACGCAGCTCTGTAGACAGTAAGCAAAAGAGGATGTTACCCAAGTTCCTGTGAATGAGGAGTTACATACATCACATAAACTTTATCCAGGGTCAGATACTGACCGAGGCTGAAGGTGAAAGATCCCCAGAATGTCTCAGAAATGTTAAATATGAGGGGAAAGGGCTCCGCAGTGAATCCCATTTGATATATTTGATACAGGTCAGTCAAAATCTTTCCCTTGGTAAGTGTTCATTTCTGACATTGACATGACAAAGTTTACAAAGCCATCCTGTGTCTTTCTTGAGCTTTGAAGGGAAGTTCTACTTACTATACCTTTTATATTAACATCCACATAGTTGACTTGGTCGTAAGTCTTAAATCAGTCTTTTTTATTGTAAATATGTTTGTGTTTTATTTCATTTTAAGATGCGCATGCTGGTAGCTTCAGCTATACATTATGCAAGGTGGGGCATTACATTTATTAGCCAAGAGCAAGTCCTTTACTCTCTCGTGAAACCGCACTGTAGTTGTTTGCATTTCATCTCGGAGGCTAACGAGAAGGGTTCATTGATCATTCAATGTTACTATATTGTATTCTGAAGTCCTGTTGAGTTTCTGTGAGTCGGATGTGCCTTTTTTTGGGTAAATGTGTTGTATGTGTCCCAAGGGTACTGAAAATAGAGAAGCTACTCAGGGTACTCAGGGTTACTGCAAGCTGTGTGTGTGTGAGAGCATTTTACCCAAAGGAGAGTGAAGTGTTTTGTATGTGCTTAGATACTTTCGTGGTCACATTTTATTTTGGTGGTCCCCTGTAGTTCATATACAAATGCTCTAACTGCTCTACAATAGGCCTGTGTTTAGTGACTGTTGATGGAGTTACCATGGCAACAGCCCCCATTGATGGCAGTATCCCTTGCTGCCAAAAGCATTGTTGAATGTTTTCATCAAAAGACAGAAGTATTCCACCTTGCAAACCTAACTCGGCTTTGAAAACATTGGGTAATGTGATTTCTTATTGTACTTCACATACGCTGATTAACCATAACATTTAAAACTGCCACCTTCTTGTTACACCTATTGTCCATTTTATTAGCTCCACTTACCATATAGGTGCACTTCATAGTTCTACGATTACAGACTATAGGCCATCTGTCTTTATGCACTCTCTGTTGGCCCACTTTTACCCTGTTTTTCAATGGTCAGGACCACCATAAAGTAGGTATTATTTAAGATGTGGATAATTTTCCACATGGTTACCCGAATAAGAGGACTCTGTTACTGGCATGGGCCTGCTAACCCTCTATCTGAATGTCAGCTGGGTTAGGGTGAGGTTTTATGGTTGAGATTAGGGTGAGGTTGAGGGTTTCATTTAGAGTTCTACAAAGGGAATTAATGTTTGAGGTCATGCTAAAAACAAAATGCACATCAACAACGCATCTACTGTGGACCATCAAAATAAAGTGTTGCCACTTCTTGTGCAGAAGAGCATATTAACACTTCTTAGAAACAGATCTATCTTTTTATAGTGCACTGCCAAGGGAAGAGTTTCTAATCTGTAATACCGTGTCTCACCACTAGAGGCCAGGACCAACTAAAGATATGAATCACATGAATGTGTGTCGTCTTTTTTTTCTTTGCAAGTTTCTCCCAGTTTTAGCTTTGTGCGGTGTTCCTGTTGCTGTAGCCATTGTGTCACAGCAGTCAGTCTATGAGTCTAATGGTTTCTGCTGTTTCACTTCCAACTCCAAACCAGGTAGCATTGCAGATCTGGGGTATTCCACAAAGCAGGGTTAGTCAGTACAGCTGACTTGTTTAAGCCAAAAGTGAGGACTGTCCGGTGGAAACTCTGCTCCCATTGGACAGGCTTTGCATTGGGCTGAAGTTATCTGGCTAAGAAAATCCTCTTTAAAGAAGTGTATCATCTCTTAGTCTCAAGAAACTTTTCTCTGGTTAGTGCAGTGTGGTACGGTACAATTACAAATCTATGACCATGCATTTTGCTGTCAGTTCAACTGACAAGTAAACTGTACCATCCCTAAGTACCTGTGCTGAATGTGGTCCAAGCTATAACGCTTGGATGGAGCAAGAAATGGTGCAGATCCTTGATCAAATGCAAATCACAATAGAATCACTTGGTGATGGTGATCGCTTGAGTCAGATCGTTTCTGGAAAAGGGGCTAGCCACTGTAACTCTATATAAAACCAAATGCAGTATGAAAGGTAAAAAAGACACTAAATTCATTAAGTATTGTTGTTGTTTGTGTTTGCTGTCAATGCTGCTGTTGCATGAAAGCTCATGTGACCATCACACAAACTCCAGAAAATTCTACCTACTTTCAAGCTTTGTTGGGACATTGACACAGGTACCCCACCAGGGTACATATCGCCGCTGTTGGAACAACTTCGTATCTCCAAAATGGAAACTTTACAGGACCAGACATACTTGACTTTTGATCGAAGTCAATGGAACTATATTTTTTCCCTGGTCATTTTAGGCTGTAACTTTTGGTCCATCATGAATTTTACACACAATGTAAAGAGCAACAGGCATTTTTAAATGATCCCAAAAACTGAAAAATGACACAAATGGAGATACGAGGTTTTGTTCCATCCGCAGCAATATAGTTCTGGTAACTGTGACTTGCTGTACCGCGTTACTTGGTGGAAAAGTGCTTCAATAGGCCTCTGATGTCCTGCATCAAGCAGTCAGCATCATGTCCAAATATGGAACTTTATGGAAAAAATAAATCACCTTTTCAAAACATCTAGCATACCCTGTGGTAAACAAATATGCTCCCAACCACATATGTACCACAACTGAATTAGTGCAAACTGCAGACCAACAATTAAAAAAAAAAACAATAAAGAGCAAATGTATTCTGACCTTCGTTATTTACACATATTTAATTTATTTTAGCAACAGTCATCAGTTGAGATAGTAATAAGCTAAATATAAATCATGATTTTGTATATATGGTTCTGTCTGGTGGTAGGTAGCTGTCCCAAAAACCTACATTTAATCTTAATAAATATACTTCTACTTAAAAATAGTACTTTAAAGCAGCACTTTGAGTTTTGACAATTTGGAGACCTCTCTGGTGGAAATCTGTAATTGCACCCAAACTGCAGAACATTTTGAAACGTGTGTTGCGCTTTTGACCCATTCCACAGGCAGATGAGTCTGATGAATGGGTGTTAAAACAATATCAAAAGAGATGTCATAATTTGATGAAGGGTGTAAATGAATCATGTAGCATTTATGAGTTGCAGAAAATTAGCCAAAACTATCACAGAAACAGAAACATTTAGGTTTTGGTGAGTTGATCATTTTGGTAGGAACAAAATGGAAGATTTAATCATTTCTTCTAATAAAATAAAAGAGAATTAAAGTATAGAGGATTTTAGTTTTCAAGTCAAAGTCAGTTAAATGTGTTTTCAACTCTGGCTTTCAACCAGTTCAGTAGAATGATCCATAAACCACACAGCATGCTGCAAGCAAGCGAACACTCCTGCACTTTGCATGGGGGTCTACTGTTCTGTTATTTAAGACCTCCAGCACCTCAAAGAGTAGAATACTACTGTCAGAGCACCTTAACCACATTTGACAAGTTGCTGGTTTGAACCGGTGTTATGGTGAGGTCTAACTATGTCAGTTCAGTGCACAGCAGTGTTTGCCTCCCGGTAGCAACATTTGCATACCGAGTATCCATGTGTTTTGGAGAAAGACGTATGTAGGAAAAATCGGATGTGGAACATTTTTGTTTACTACAGGTTGCCATAGTGGTGATTTTTAAAAACATCTTTAATTATTCCCATTGACAAAATTGTCTTACACCCAAATGCCTCATATGGGCATGAGGTCACATCCTCAGAAGTCTATACACTGCTAACCTCAGTGGAGAAGTGAGAAATCCTTCCCTGCTGTCGACCCCACCCTGAGCCACTGTGGGCTTTTTGGACCCACTGGGTTCACCAGCGTGCCTTAGCTTTTCAGAACGCAGCCCTCTAGAGTGGAGGCTGGCTGTACCATGACATAAAACCCAATGATGATCATACGGATTTGATTCTGATAGCCTTTCTTAATTACCAATTACAGTTGTGTGCAAAAGTTTAAACACCCCTGGTCAAATTGCGTGATTTTTTTTTTTTTGTATCGTTATCAACACATTCTACAGTAAAAAACTTAAATATGGCTGGTTTTTTCAGACTTAAGCGCACAATTTGTATTTGTTTGCTGAGTTTAACATGATTGAAAAAAAAATCCAAAACCATAAAATGTGCCAAGCCTCGTTTTATGTGTTTTTTTTGTGTTTTTTTTGTGAAATAAACAGTAAATGTGTATTGAAATGTGCAGAGGTGTGTTCTCTGTAGAGGATGTGCTAACTTATTTTCACTTAGAACATCAACAAAACATGTCAGGGCTGGCCAAACTTCATGCATTCAGCTGTATCTCTTTAAAGGCCACGTGAATCTTCAGTCATCTGAAATGTAAACAGGGCTGCTGGAGATCATATTTATTTGAATTGTACAAAGAAATACAGGAGCCAAAATGATGTTGGAAGTCTGCCAACATTATACCTGATAAAATCATTTAAATGAGGTGCAGTGCTTTTTAAAGTATTTTCAGTGTGACAGTGTCACTTTCCAGCCCATCCCTAAATTTGGTCAATACCAGAAGTACCTTTCTCTGATAATAAAGAAAATTATACATAAAAATGAACTGCACATGTGAATGAATGGCTCCTTTGTTTCTCTCTCTCTCTCACACACTGCACTGTTCCTCCTGTTTAACACTCTATTTCTGACACTCTATCCCTCGCGCTGCTTTGCTCACTCTTTCAAGCTGCTTCTACTTCCTTCCTGCTGCGTGACAGACTCTCGCGCTTCGTTTCACGCTGGTTTCAGGCTACGGCCTGGTGGCTTTCACTTTTTTATTGCGTGGATTATATGATGCTCTGCAGACCATCCGGTTTGCAGCATGTTGTTTCAGGTTCTAGTAGAAGACTGTAAGCGATTGCATTGTGACCTTTAAGTGTGTGTGCAGGCTGCAGTGTGTGTAGAGTGTGTTGTGTTTGGTTTTTAACACCGTCAGCTTTTCCTAAATCTTCATTGTCAATACCAGATGACTCATGGTACATTTCTTTCATTCTTTAGAACAGAAAGAGTAGAATCATTTTACTTTGTTTCTGAAGTTGAGGTTATGGTTAGGTTTAGGGTGTCCACTCACTGTCCACACTATTTGACACACCTACCTTGTTGGTCCACCTTGTAGATGTAAAGTCTGAGATGATCTCATATGCTGCTGCACAGTTTGTGTTGGTCATCCTCTAGTCCTTCATCAGTGGTCACAGAATTTTTCTCACAGGGTATTTTGGTTGGTGGGCTATTCTCAGTCCAGCAGTGACACTGAGGAGTTTAAACTCCAGCAGAACTACTGTGTTTGATCCACTCAGACCAGCACAACACACACTAACATACCACCACTGTCACTGTCAGTGCTGAGAATGAGCCACCACCCAAATAGTACCTGCTCTGTGGTGGTCCTGTGGGGGTCCTGACCACTGAAGAACAGGGTAAAAGGGGGCTAAGAAAATATGCAGAGAAACAAATGGACTACAGTCTGTAATTGTAGAACTAACAAGTGCACTTATATAGTAAGTGAAGCTGATAAAATGGATAAAGAATGTAGATACAATGTAGGTGTATCTAATTCAGTGCTCAGTGAGTGTATTATAGAATATGTTTAATGTTCATCTGCATATAGTACTCCAAATCTCAAATCTGGGTTTGAGTGTCCTGTGATAACCCATACATACCCACACATGTATGACCCCATATTCTGACAAGAGAAAACCTGATTGTAACCTGGGGTACCATGGGCAGATGAACAATGAAACTGGTGATGTACTTGTTACTATGGTGGAAGTGTGTGTGTGTGTGTGGGGGTGAGGCAGAGATGCTGCTGCCTTTCACAAAGTCAAATCTGTAGCCTGTGACACAGGAAGAGCTGGAGGTGTGACAGGAAGAGAAAAAAACAAAAAGAACGAAATAGAGAAGAAAATAAGCGTGTGCCGTCTGGAGCGCAGAAAGAGAGAGCAGAAGAGAAATGACAGAGATGCACGATAGACCACGTCCCACAGAACCGCTAGCCCTGAGTCCGAAAGCATCACTGTAAAGAGTGAAGGCCTTCTGATGAGCGAACATTCAACAGCGACGAGGTAATAAACTTGCTGGCAGTCTGTGTGTATGTGTGTCTGTCCGTGTGTTGGGGGTTATAATGTGTAGGGTACAGAGGCTCAGTAGTGAGGTTTTGAATGCCGTGCTGGACTCCCCTGACCTTTAGACAGTGCTAAGTTCGTTCTGACTCAAAGTTATGAAATTGTTAGAGTAAAAGGAAATGTCAGAATTCAACCAGTCGCTGTAACATTGTGCTATCAAATGTATGCCTTGTTTATGCTGTCTACACTGTAGCCCTGTTGTACTCTTAGGTAGAGGAAAGGTGCTGGATTGCTGTTTTCCATGATTACAAATCGTGAACTCCAAACAAAACAGCAGAATAAAATAAACAGCAAACTAAAATGAATACAAATAAAAATAATACACCTCTAAAACCGTGATGGAAAGAAATAAAATTATAATTCTGATTCGCTATACATTATAGCCTCTACATACGTGACTCATAAATGTTATACAAATGATACCAGTAACTCATTAGAGCTGTATTGGAACAAGAGGGCTACAATCACCGATTCTATTTTGGTAGGCAAACAGCAGCACCTCAGTCTGACTGTTAATATACTGCAAATAAGGAGCTGCAGTAATGAGCATAATTACAATCACAGCCAAATATTAAATGAAAATCTTTTTTTTTTTGAGAATTTGATGTTTGAGGACCAGCTAAACACCTAACCTGTTAAATGCTGCCCAGGCCAGCTCTAGTATCTGGGGGTCTCTCTGTCTTATCTGTCCTGCGTGATGTTGAGCCCTCTGTGAACACTTTGGGTGGGCTAAGAAGGAGGCAGATTGTTGTGACTGTCCTTGAGGTGGCGTGGTCAGCGGATAGGTAGGGTACACAACTGCATCACAGCCTGTGGTATGTTATATTACTCTGTTATTAAATCCAAATAATAATAATTTTTTTTCTTGTCCACTAAGGGGTCAAAAAAGAGCCAAAAGAAAGATGCTGTATACATTTATTATTATTATTATTATTATTATTATTATTGTTATTATTATTATTATTATTATTGTTATTATTATTATTATTATTATTATTATTATTATTATTATTATTATTATTATTAAGTAGTAGTTTTGTTGTTTGTGATAACTTTGTAAGAATGTATTCAAGTTAAAATTTAGTTTTTAAAATTAGATTTTCACTTAAATAAACTCATTTATTACTTGGAAATTATAAATGGTTGCAAAGGAATTAATTAAATTAGGCAAAAAATGGAAAAGTTAATATGGCAAAAAAAAAATTACATCTGAAAATTCTGTGCCCTCTCTCTCTCTCTCTCTCTCTCTCTCTCTCTCTGTCTGTCTGTCTGTCTGTCTGTCTGTCACACTCTCTCTGTCTGTCTGTCTGTGTCTCTTTCTCACACTCTGTCTGTCTCTCTCTCTCTCTATCTCTCACTGTCTGTCTGTCTGTCTGTCTGTCTCTCACACTCTCTCTGTCTGTCTGTCTGTGTCTCTTTCTCACACTCTGTCTGTCTCTCTCTCTCTCTATCTCTCACTGTCTGTCTGTCTGTCTGTCTGTCTGTCTGTCTGTCTCTCACACTCTCTCTGTCTGTCTGTCTGTGTCTCTTTCTCACACTCTGTCTGTCTCTCTCTCTCTCTATCTCTCACTGTCTGTCTGTCTGTCTGTTTCTCACACACACTCTCTCTCTCTCTCACTCTCTGTCTGTCTGTCTGTCTGTCTGTCTGTCTCTCACACTCTCTCTCTCTCTCTCTCTCTCTCTCTCTCTCTCTCTCTCTCTCTCTCTCTCTCTCTCTCTCTCTATCTGTCTTTCTTTCTTTCTTTCTTTCTTTCTTTCTTTCTTTCTTTCTTTCTTTCTTTCTTTCTTTCTTTCTTTCTTTCTTTCTCTCACACACTGTCTGTCTGTCTGTCTGTCTGTCTCTCTATGCCGTAGTGTAGCCTTTCTAATCTACACCACAGGCCAAAGGTTTAGAGACAAGAGCTTCTCAAAGTGCTTTACAAAACACAAGGTTGTTTATTGACACGTTTATCATGTATATGCAGAGGCCTTTGTATTGCTTATGCACATTAGACACAGCTTATGGGGCCTTGAATTTAGAAACCAACTTCCTTAATTATTCCTTAAAGAAGAATTGCAGTTTTTCCAAAAGTTCTCTATAATTTAGTCCTTAGTGATTGAGATGTACACAGAGTCATTGTTGCCAATTTAGATCTTTGCAGTGGTACTGATAGGAACCAGGGGTCACATTTTGCCTCAAATGCCTTTCATGTACCCCTCTACCATCAATGGCTTTAAAAATATGCTTTAGGCCAAATCTTTACCTCAAAACTTTCATAAAGCAATGTCTCAGACAATCAGGCAGCATCTTTGTAACCATACAGCATAATAACTTTCTGTGAGGGAAGCATTTAGAAGCATCAAACAATTCAGACGTCTGGTTTCTATCATCACCACTCTGAACAATTCAGACTCTGTGCGTTTCTCTAGAACCGAGCATTTCACACACAAAAAACCTCTTAGAATGACTTTGTTTATATTATCACCCTTTCATTATGCAGAAATTTTGAAAAAACATTACATAACCACTGAATAATAGCTGGAATATAATTCATATATTTTTGCGATTTCAGTTGAAATGAAAGTATTACTGAGTTTTAAATGTACTTTACACCATTTTAGAGGAGCGCGTTCAAATATGAGGCAGAATGTATGTATGTATTTATTTATTATTTAAAAATGCCCACATTGAAGATTTTAAGAAAATATAAGATATTTTAACACACTGTGCAATCAGTATCAAAGACATTATGGGATTGAACAAGGTTTTACTTTTATCCTTTAATTTTTAGCAGTTTTTATCCTTTTATTTTCTAAATCATTTTATCAATCATTTTTATTCATTTTCTTATCCATTTCATCCAATTTCCTTAATTGTTTAAGCAACACTTTATTTCAGTTCTATTCACTTTATTTAAGAGTAAGTTATTTTATAATGATTAATTCATCTTTCCAAATTAATTTAACAATTTGCTATATTTACTATTTTGCAATAATAATTATAATAATTTGTTGCTATATTTACTGCAGTATTCACTGTAAAGCTGCAACATGTAAAGTAAAAAACATCTTACAAGCTTCAAATTCCTTTTTTAAACCACAGCTGCCATCTGTGATGTTAATTCTAGTGAGGGAAAGTGAATATACATCAGTGTTGGCTTGACACTAATGTAACATTCTCACGTAGGCCATAGTGGATATTGTATGGTTTTATAATGTACATGTAATGAGATTACTGTCCTTTTTCTGTAACCGTAACATGATTTAGTTCCTTTTGTTTGTATCTTGATCATGTAATACATGCATGCAGAATATTATACAGTATATCGCTGCTGTCATAACAAACCGACAGCTTTCAGTTTTTGGCATAATTTGAAAATGCCTGTTGACCTCTTACATTTGGTGTAAATATTATGATGAATGGACCAAAAAAAGCCACAAAATGACAAAAAGTCTGGTTCCGTTGACTTACATTAAAAGTAAATTAGGTTTTTTTTCATTCTCCAGTTACCATTTTGAAGATATGATGTTTTGTTGTGACAGAAGGATAGCAGCAAGAGTGAAAGGGAAGGTTTACAAGACAGTAGTGCGTCCTGCTATGATGTATGGTTTGGAGACTGTGGCTCTGTCTAAAAGACAGGAGGCTGAGCTGGAGGTGGCGGAGATGAAGATGCTGAGATTTTTGTTGGGAGTGACAAGGATGGACAAGATTAGAAATGAGCAGATCAGAGGGACAGTGAAGGTGGAGCAGTTTGGAGATAAAGCCAGAGAGGCCAGGTTGAGATGGTTTGGACATGTGTTGAGGAGGAATAGTGGATATATTGGTCAAAGAATGTTGGAGATGGAGCTGCCGGGTAGAAGGAGAAGAGGTAGACCTCAGAGGAGGTTTATGGATGTAGTGAAGGTGGACATGGAGATGGTTGGTGTGAAAGTAGAGGAGGCAATGGATAGGGCAAGATGGAGGCAGATGATCCGCTGTGGCGACCCCTAAAGGGAGCAGCCGAAAGAAGAAGAAGAAGATGTTTTGTTCTGACAACAGCAATACATTCTGTTACTACACCAGTCTGTATAAATCATGAGGGGAGGTGTTAGTAGTTCACATAGTTGGAAGCCCATTTCCAAAATCAAATATAAGAGGTCAGCTCCCAAAAGCTACCTTGTCAGCAGTAAGCTGAACCTTTCTACATCCTTGCAAAAATGTAAATAATAAGTAAGAAGTAAATAATAATAATATCATTATTATTATTATTATTATCATTAAAAATGTCATGCCTGACGTGATGGTATTCTTTAGCTTTGCATTCTTGATGTTTTTTTTTTTTTAGTTTGCTGCCTTTTTCCAAATTTGTTTTGTACATTTCAGCTGCCTGCTTTTTTGTCATCTTTATTGGGGTAAATATGCTTGTTAAGAGTGGATGCATGCTTTATAGGGAAGTTTAGCATTGGTTGCTGGGTTTATGTTAACCTGTGCTCTCGTTAATGTGTGTGTAATCTTGCTATGCTTTGTCTTGATTGGAAAAATAATGCATTTATAGGAGAGACATGCCCAACACTGCAGTTAGTATGCTGCCACTTTGGTCCTGCTCAGCCCTCACGTGCATTGGTGTCCCTGACTGCTCTGAAAAAGGTAGCCATGTACAGGCCCACCAAATATTTGTACCCAGGGGCCAATAACTTGATGATATGGGCTTGATTGTTATGAAAATGTAGTATAAGTTACCAAAAATAACAACTTGAGTAGAAGTACAAAAGTAGCAGGTCAAAAAACTACCAAAGTACTGAGTAACTAACAAAACCAGCATGAATCAGCACAGGAGCAACAGAAACAGTTTAAATTAGTGGTTACCAACAATGGTCCTGGAGATCTACAGTCCTGCAGAGTCAAGTTCCAACCACAATCTGGCACACCTGTTCCAGCTAATTAACTCCCTCAGAAGTCCTTGATTGCCTGGATAAGACACATTAGAGTAGGTAAGGAGGAATTTTTAATACATTTTTGATGCAGGTTGGAACTCAACTCTGCAGGACAGTAGATTTCCTGAAGTAGGGTTGGTGACCACAGGTGCCCTCACTCATGTAAAAGAATGAAATTAAAGGGGAAAAAAGTTAAACTAAAGAAATGAAATATAGTTGAGTGAAAAGCACTTTCCTCACTAATACGCTTGAGTAAAAGTAAAAATAGTATCATTAAAAAATACACAAAGTACCGATTCATCAAATTTTAGTGAGTAAATTGAGTTACCCATCTCAAACAATACGGAACTAAACATCTATAATTTAGCATGCAGTTATTACAGCATTATTGTAATCCACCTATTAAGCATTACACACAGTCATTAACACCAACATTGCTGTATTCCTCAAAAATCTTCCCTTATTTTAGGGATTATTTTTTTCTTCAAACCACTGTCCCACCCCCACCCCCCGCCCCCCCACCCCAAAACACTGGCAGGGTGAAGGCCTTTCCTCCATCACAACTTTTAAAACTGCTGCTAATGCAACGTCATTGGAGAACTCAACACGCTTGGAGGAGAACAATAGTAGCACTGAGTGATGGACATGGGGGCCTAGTAGGGGATTGGAGGACCATACTATCCACCCAGAGAGAGCTCAGCCAAATGTGCTATATTGGACTCCCAGCCACAGATGGGTGTGGGGGCTCAAACAGCATTGCTGATACTGCTTTATGCTGGCTTTGCTACTTTGTTAAAAACCCTACTAATATAAATGTACAGTTACAGACTCAGTCACCCATCCATTCATCACTGGCCAGTTTATGAGCTTTTACACACCACAGCATCACTGCTAGGTTGAGAGTGGTCCACCACCCAAAATATTCAGCTCTCTCAGCTCTGTAGTCAGAAACTGTAGTCTGACCATTAGTGAAAGGTTTTAATAGTATTGCTAAGATAAACTGTGTATCAACAGAAGAGATACAGTCCCTAACTGTACTCCAACAAGGTGGAGCTACAAGGTATAACGTGGCCAGTGAGTGTATTGACATCAGCTCTCAACAAGTGGATATTAATAAATCTTTGAGGCAGAGTGATGTCTGAAATATTGATAATGAGGAAATTAATGTTAAAGTGCTTTTCCAGAAACTGATCAAATGTAACTCAAATGAAGTCAGTATTAAGAATGTTCACACCAAATGAATGTTTTGTTAATTATTGTGAAAATAACACATTTTCTACAGAGAACACACTTCTGCACATTTTAATACATAGTTACTAGTTATTTGCTGAATTTAACAAAAAATAAAGCATAAAATGTGGTGCATTTATATTTTGTTTTTTCCCCCCAATATATAAAACTCATCACATAACTAGAAATTGTCCACTGACATTAGGCCCAAAAACATATCATTTAAGTGTGTCCTTGGTTGAAGATGTGTTCAATTATAAAATCAACAAAATGTCATTTGACTGGGAGTTTTCATACCTTGGAATATGACTGTATACTGTTCTAGTACTAAAACAATCAACAAATTTAAGGTCACCTTAATGTGGACGTGTCTGTTTTTGAATATTGCGTGTCGTTACCATAGAAACTGAGTGTTTGTTGATGCATGTGGGTTGTGAGGTTTGCAAGGTCTCCTCTGTCTAGCTCTTACACGCCTTTTAATTTCCTCCGTACTCCAGCCGTGTTTGTGTGTGTGTGAGTGTGTGTGTTTGAAAAAAAATGGGCTTTCATGGAAGAAAGTGCAGCAGAGCATGGTCAGCGAGTCTATAGATATGAAACAGCTTGAATTTTCTAAAGTGCTGTAAGGCTTATACACACTTTTAAAAGATGGTTCTTTTAAATGATGATTCTTCGGTAAAATGAATGAATTTAGAACCGTGAGTTCTATATAAAGTATTTGCTTACTTAAATGGTTCTTTGGAAGGTGAAATGGTTCTTCAGATTGAGGGAGAATGTGTTGTGTATGTTTCTATATAGCACCAAAACAGATTCATAATATGTATTTTTACCTACTTGTTTCACTGCGATTCCTTCAATAAAGAACCCTGGCATAGAGTTGCTGCCACTTGTACACCCAGTCAAGGACAAATTAAGGCTAATTCCAGAGCCTCATACAATTGGTTCCATCCAGCCATCCATCCATCCATTTTCTAAGCCGCTTCTTCGTCAGGGTCGCGGGACAATTGGTTCCACCCACTGAAAATAAAAACCTGATTGTTGTTTTCTACTGTCACTTCCTCATCATATTATTGGTTAATCTGACACGTTAGACCTTCAGTTCAGCTTCTGTAGTCCTAACCAATGGGCGAGTTAGCTTTGCTGTGTTCCTGCAGATACCACAGAGAAAATAATAATTATTGCTCTGCTACAAGAATACTTTTAGTATGTTGTCCATGTTGCTTCACTACTATTTAGAATTAGTTTATTCATTTTAGTTATTTTACTGTTAGATATTATTTATCTATACTAATTATTACGTGATTTTTAAAAAATTATATTTAAGCTATTCAATAATTTACAGAATTTATCTACGCATATGTGTTGTCCCACTGGTTGGTTAACCGACTGCTACCACTGAAAAGTACTGAAAAGCACTGAAAAGTAGTCCTATGCTGCAAAATACAGGAATCCCGCAGAAATGCAGGCATCTACCTGAGGGTTCCCCTCTGACACCAATGTTTTTTCTTGCTTTCAAACAAAGAGATGGACCAGAAGGGACACATTTGATGAACAAGTAGCAGCTTGGAAAAGTACACTCACGGACATACAATACATACAGTATACACTCTGGGATGGAGAGGAACTTACAAATTCCTTGGCAGGAGGACTGCTACATGGATCTCAAATCCACTTCTCCAAAATCAGAAACTCGCAAGAAGATGGAGGGTAAACACACACACTCCCCACTTACCCTGTGTCTATTAACAATGTCATTTCAGGTACAATTGCTGAAATTCTGGGATTGGTATAATTTTTCTGTGTTTGTGTCCCTGTATCAGATGCTGGTTGGCTGCTCAGGCATCAGAAATCATTGCAGCGTTTTGTCTCTGTCTCATTATTGATGGATATGGTCAACCACATGAGGAAGTCAGAGCAGCTGACTGCAGAGGACGCAAGCATGATTCAGGGCAGGGGGTCTTTAGAGGATAAAGTGCACACGCTGGTTGAGCTCCTGCGCATAAGTGATCCACAGGGCTCCACCCTCCAGGCTTACCTGCAGAATTCACATCCTGATGAGTACAACCTCGTAACTCTGCACGGTGAGTGAGTGGACTTTTTCAAAAATCAAGTCAACTCCTCTTGAACCAGGGTTCTGATAGAAAACTGAGGACAAGCCAAGACCTGTTTGATGTCCAAAGTTTGCTTCTGTAGTTTGGCACTGGAACTATAAGGCTAATATCACTAACAAGTTATAGATAAATGTTCATACAAATGTCAGGCTTGACTTGCTACTAATATTTTTAGCCAAAGGGCAACTTCTGTACATGTGTACAGTGAACAATACAATAGAACAATATAGTATCAAAGACCACATAAGCTGGTTTATTTGAGATTGCATAAAGTGGTTTGGGATAAGTGTGTGGTGATTTAGGCATATAGTTTACACAAAGTTCATCGGTGGGGTGTAAGCTTCTACATATGCCTCTTATGCTTATTAATTCTCAGTGCAGCAAGCTTTTGACAAAACATGGACATATTTTCCTTGTATCACTTGTTACTTTTGCATAACTAGTAAAGCACAGAAGCACTGATGCATACCTTTTTGTATTTGTTTCTTACTTTTGGTCCTTTTTATCCTTTGTCCCTCTGTCTCCTTAGATTCTGTTGTTCAGCAACATAAGGCTGTCCTCCGGAAGCGAGTAGACACTGAAAGCCTCACCCACCAAGTTACCAATCATAGCCATGGCCCAGCACTATTACTGGTTGAGGGGGTGTCTGACCTGCAGCAAAGAGAGCATGATCTAATTCAAGTGTCTGTCAACAGAGGGACAGCACCTTTGCATGGTCGTCCACTGGGACTGGATAGACTGCTTGCTCCACTGACAAGGGTCAGCACTGCCCCTCGTGTGACACTGACAGTAGGTGTGGCCGGCAGCGGAAAGACCCGACTAGTTCACCAGTTTGTCCGTCTATGGATTTCAGGGAAGATATTTCCAGATCTGAGCTTAGTGATTCCTGTCGCTTGCTGGGAACTGAGCAGTTTTGATCGGCTGTCGGTTGAGAGAATGCTTCGGTCAATCGTTCCATATGAAAATGTTGATGTGATTTTGAATGGTGGCATCTGTAAAGTACTGCTGATCTTCGATGGGTTGGAAGAATTCCGTACCCCTTTGGACTTCTCTGAAGCACCAGCTACCCCTGACCCTCGTCGGGAGCTACTGGTGTCAGACCTCATCACAAATATTGTCAGGGGCAATCTTTTGCCAGGGGTGACTCTCTGGCTTCTGTCAAGACCTGGCGTGGGGTCAAAAGTACCTGCAGGACTTGTGGACCGTGTCACTGAAGTCCAGCCTTTTACACACACTCACATCCAGGATTATCTTACAAAGTCCCTCACACGCTCTCAGGAAAACTCTTGCATGCCTTCCCGACCATCCACTCCATCTGCTCCTCGCTCACATGCATCAGAGGACACTCCTCACCAGGTGTGGGATCACCTGAGTTGCCAGAAGCCTGTGCTAATCCTGTGTTCGGTACCTGGCATCTGTCGCATTGTCACAACAACACTGTCCCACCTTGTAAGGGCAGAGTTGGAGGACATACCTCTTCCACGGACCCTGACAGAAATATATGCTCATTATTGCTGGCCGCACCTCACTTCCGCAGATCCTTCCAGTGGAAGCATCCGAAAACCATTGGCCACTCTTGGGCGCATGGCCTTCTACAGCCTGTTACGTCGCCGTCATACATTTAGTGAAGCTGAGTTACGAACATATGGTGTCGATGTCCCACCACCACTGGGAACTCTGGGACACCGGGTCCTCCAGCGTGAGCAGAGCTGGTCATCAGAATGTGTATCATGGCGGTTTGTACATACCTCTGTGCAAGAGTTTCTTGGTGCACTCTTCTACTACACATCTTCTCGACGAGGAATGTTTGATCTGTTCTCTGAAAGTAGTGTCTCATGGCCCCGTATTGGCTTCCCCAGCCATTACCGTGCTGCCTTGCAGAAAAGCAACAGTGCTGCAAATGGTAACCTGGACTTCTTCATGCGTTTCCTGTCTGGACTATTGTCTTCAGCAGTGGGGGGTCTGCTGGGTGGAGCTTTGGGAGTAGGCCGTGAGGAGCAGGTGACCCAACGCACCATGGGGACGACCCTACTTCAGAACACTGTGGTAGGGTCAGGGGGCGAGGCGGTTAGCATGCGCAGCATTGCCACAGTGGCCTGCCTGGCAGAGCTGCAGCAGGGAGAGTGGATACGGTCAGTGGAGGAGGACCTTATAGGCTGTAGGCTGCGGGGAAAGCTAAAGGGTGGAGTGTGTGCAGTGCTGGCATACTTGCTGCAGGTGTCAGATGCTTGTGTTGATGAGACACACCTGTCAAACTGCTTAGACTCCGCTTCCCTCAAGAGACTCCTTCCACAGCTCCTGTACTGCAGCAAGCTACGGTAATGCTCACACCAATGACATAAACTACTTACAAGTTAGACAAGCAAGTCTGCTGTACAATATTTAACAAGTAACCTCTCAACGAACTTTTCGTGTGGAAGCCAGCCATTCATATTTTCACACTTGCACTCTGCTGTGAACCCTCAGACACTTTTGGTTGAAGTTGAGACATGAAGGGACTAAGACCGTTTCACACCAGGCTTGATACAGTGTGCATGTTTTTAGAGCTAATACTAGTACAGTGTGTACTTAGGCACAATCTAACCACAATAACATTTAATGTAAGAGAACAATTGATAAGAATTTGTAGGTTTGACTGTATATCTCTGTTTCAGGATGGAAAATAATGAATTTAAGGACGATGCAATGGAGCTTCTGGGGAGTTTACTGAGTGCCAAAGACTGCCGTATTCAGTCCCTGAGGTATAGACATACAGCAATTCACACACAATTTCCTATTGATGATGTGACCAGAATTTCAGTTGGGGTGGAGGGCTGGTTACAGGTGGAAGGCAGGGTTTGGGAGCATTGTGCTCTTAAAAAAAAAAAAAAGTGAGTGACAACAACTAACTAGGCTTTTTCATTATAGTTACCATATTTAAAGAGATTTTAAATTCAAAAACTGTCTAGCTTACAGTATACCACAGTGAGTATTGGCTGCTTAACCACTTTCTCTAGGTATTTTCACAATACTAGGTGGTTGATGTCTAGGGCTAATGATTAAAGACCAAACAAGATGGTCTTTAACCATTTTTGCATGGTTGTTTTTGTTTGTTAATTATTATTATTATTATTATTATTATTATTATTATTTAGTACTATTATAATTATTTTCTTTACAAACGGTCAATTGTACTACATACATAGCGGCAAACTTATACTGAGATCCCAGAGTGATGCTATGTGTACGTGTTGATGTTGAAAAATGGTTGGTGAAAAACTGATGATACATGACTATTGGCGGCATGCTGCCATGGTGATGGCATCCACCAAAATTGGCGATGACATAAAGAGAACTTTCTTTGTCTGTTTTATTTGTTTAAGGTGGTAAAGACATTCCTGTTGACTTGTATTAATAGAGTGCAGCACAAATTATGGTAATACTTTTCTTGGACAGCCCACTGCAAATGCTTATCTTGCCTTCAACTTAAATTCAACTATTTATATATTAAATTCACCTTAATTTTCCCTAACCCAAAACCTTTATTTATCCCTTAACCTCAACCCAACCTCAACCCAAAACCTAAACTCTTACCCTGATCCTAAACATAACACTGGTACTAATCCTAAGCCAAGTCATAATGCTATTGAGAATCAGCTGATTTTCATTAGATGGTTTTGATCACCTATATATAATATGCTGGGGGCTATCCAAATAAAAAGAGACCCAAATTATTTTTTGTAACACTTTCAATGGCAATGAAAGAATTTTATGCTGTCAGAAATCTAAGGGCTTCCAACTGAGGGCCCTAGGTCCCCAGGCCACCCCATGGCCATGCCCTTGTCTTCATATTTACTACTTCTCAAATACTTCTTCTTCTGTAATTTCTTTATAGTCACTCAATAGTTTGAATGTTGCTGTACTTGTAATAAAATACCTTTCTGCATGTATGCATGCATGCAGGGTAAGAAGCACTGTTCAGACATAACTTGGCTGAGGAGTATGTGTGTTTGTTCTCTCTCTCTACCTCCCACTCTCTCTCTACCTCTCTCTTTCTCTCTACCTCTCTCTCTACCTCTCTCTCTACTTCTATTTCTTTACCTCTATCTCTCTATCTCTAGTTTGGCAGAGAATTCCATTAGCAGTAAGGGGATCAAGCCACTAAGTCGAGCTCTTTTGGTCAATCGCACACTCACCGTACTGGAGTGAGTCCCCTTTACAGTGTATTTTGTGTCTGAGTATATGTGTGTGTGTGTGTGTGTTACAGTGAAATAATGAGTGAGAGACAGTGACATGCAAACACATCTGTCTCTGTATGTTGTCTTCAGACTAAACCGTAACATTATAAAATGGCTTGAGACAAGAGGAAAATGTATTCATTTTTAAGCTTTTTGTGTGTGAACCTCTTTTTATTGATAGTCTCCATGGCAACAATATTGGCACCAAAGGAGCAAAGGTACTGGCTGAGGCCCTGAAATTGAACCAGGTCATCGTGTCAGTTAAGTGAGTTTCCACTGAGAAGCATTACAGATTAAGGTATTATACATGTAGTCTGTGCTATTAAGTTGGTTGTGACTCTGTAGAGTCATTTGTATGAGATTATGTCCTACGGTATGACTAAACTTTAGTTAACAAATTGAAATAGGCTGATGCTGGAAAAGTCAAGTGAATATCCTAAATATCACAAGCAAACAATACATGTTTGAATGAAATGAATTAATAAAAAGTTAAAGGCAGTGTCCAGTAATGAAACTGGCTGATTTTAATCCAGTATATCCAATAAGAAAGTAGATTTTGTTGCATGTTACGCCACAGGAAAGATCCTTATGAGGTACAAATAGTCCTCAGTGTGACCATACAGAGTCGTGTGTATACAGTATATATGTTGTTTTCTGACTAATCATGTATTGTTGTGTGCATGTATATGTAGTCTTCAGAGTAACAGTATAGAGGATGAGGGAGCTCGAGCACTGGCCGATGTGTTGCAGTCCAACCGGAAACTCACCTCTCTGAAGTAAGTCTGGTGTGTCTGTTGAATGCAGTGCATTTAAATGAATAAATAAAATGTTTTTATCTGATGCTACAATGACATTTGTTTTTCATATGTGACCGTGTTGCACTGCAGTGTTCAGAAGAACAGCATTGGCCCAGATGGAGTGAAGAGAATTGCAGACTCCCTGAAGAAGAACCAGATTCTACAAGATCTCAAGTAGGAAGTGTGCCTGAGAGTTTGCGTGTGTGTGTGTGTGTGTGCGTGTGTGCGTGCGTGTGCACATTTTTGCAGGCATGCATGTATGCGCGTGTGTGGTTGGAGGGCGACCTGTATCCGCTGATGAAACCCACTTTACCTTAGATGTTCCAAAAGACGTAAAATTAATTTTCTAAACGTACACCTTTTAGAAATCATTGTCATTTAGTAGTGTTCTTTCCTGGTTGGAGTTAAACAAAAATGTGAATGTAATTTTTATTTATTTAGATACAATAGTAGAATTTTTAGCTATCATTTATGTATACTAATTACATATACCGTAAATGTGAGGTAACTGTCACTGAGTGTGTGTGCTCAGCTCCATCTGCCTGTATTGGGACATTTTTTTGTGTATTGTTCAGTGTGTCCAGTAATCATCTGGGGGATCTGGGGACAGTAGCTCTGGCACAGGCTCTCATGGTCAACCACACACTCTGCACTCTCAGGTAACAAACACTCAGGACTGAATATTTACAATTTACAAGTCATTCTAAAGATGGCAGTGGTGAACTCTGAGTGTCTCCATCAGGCTGCAGAGTAACTCCGTCAGTGATAAAGGGATGAAGGCTCTCACACAGGCACTGCGCTCCAACAAAGGCCTGACCAGTCTGAAGTGAGTGTGTGTGCCCTCTTCTTTATTCAGTGGGTATCAAATGTCCTCATTTTAAAAAGAAAACATTGCAGGAACGTTTTGTGTGTGTGTGTGTGTGTCTGTGTGTGTCTGTGTGTGTCTGTGTGTCTGTGTGTGTGTGTGTGTGTGTGTGTGTGTGTGTGTGTACAGCCTGCGGGAGAACTCTATAGGAGTTGAAGGTGCCAAAGCCATTGCCCGAGCCTTACAAGAGAACAACACACTCGCAGAACTAGAGTGAGTATTCATTCTTTCTCTCTCTCTGCCTCTTTGTGTCTCTCTCTCGTTGTGTCTCTGTTGGTTTCTTTATTTTTCTATTTTGTCATTTCTCTCTCTTTCTCTCTCTCTTTCTTTCTCCTCTCCTCTCCTCTCTCTCTCTCTCTCTGTCCCTCTGTCGCTGTCTCTTCCATGTAATAGTCAGTCTAATATGATAAGGCTTCTTCCTGAGTTCAGTGGAATGAGCAGCACTGTTGGAGGGAGATTTTGTGGTCAGTGCTGCAGATGCGGTATCTCCTCTGTGTGAGGATCCATATCTGAAACCCTGTGTGTCTGTGTGTGTGTGCGCGCACGCACATCTGTCTGTCTGTGTCTGTGTGTGTGTGTTTCAGTCTCACTGCTAATCTTCTCCATGACGAGGGGGTGACTGCCATCGCTGGGGCAGTGAAAGCCAACAGAGCACTCAGATCTCTACAGTGAGTCTTATATCCGTGTTCTCTTGCCTTAAGACTTAAAATGCTTTCTGAATATCACCCATTAATGCAGTGCTCAGGTTACTCTCTGGCTTTTAGAGGGATCTGTTCAAGACATGCCAAGGTTTAGTCTGTTATCATATAGAGCCCCACATTATAATACAATCTTTTGTGTTGTACAGTACACTTAGGAATGGGGTGGGGTGTGGACTGACCACTGAACAATAAGCAACACAACATGTACCAGCTAACACCCCCATACAAACATAAGCATGAAAAAAGCTTTATACCTTTACTCAGATAGAACCACAGGACAGAAACCAATAAGCTCTAATAGGAGAACTTCACATTGCACAGGCCTTTATTTTATATGTTGTAATAGAAAAAAATGTGCATTTCATGTTTTTTGTGTTAAATGTTGCAAATAAATAGAAATAGTAAGTAAGTAAAATGCATAAAAATGTCATGTTTAAGATTTCTTTCCTGTAGAACACGTGTTAACTTATTTTCACTTAGAAAATCATTAAAACATGCTATTTCACTGCTAACATTTGCATATGACTTTAAAGTTCAGAAATGAATAATATCGCATGTTCTACATCTGCATTACCGATTCACACTCTCTCTCTCGCTCTCTCTCTCTCGCTCTCTCTCTCGCTCTCTCTCTCGCTCTCTCTCTCGCTCTCTCTCGCTCTCTCGCTCTCTCTCTCTCGCTCTCGATTAGTCTCCAGTGGAACTTCATGAAGGGTGGGGCTGCTAAGGCTCTAGCTCGGTCTCTCCACAGCAACACAAGCATCCAGCTCCTGGAGTGGGTTCCTACACTTCAAACACATCTCCATTACATCAGTTTATTAGTTTTGCTCTGCTAGTTTACACTCAGAGTACTGTGCAAAAGCCTTAAGCTATATGAGATAACAATGTGTGTAGCTGTATGAGTGTTTATTTTTGTAAAGCACTAACCTTACAATCACCTTATAAAGCATTAATCTTACAAATGTACAAGCTGATAACGAGTACCATAGATCACTACAGCCATGGTGTTATTTGCTGTAAGTGCTTTATTGCTTTCTTTTTTTTTAAACATTTCTAAACAGTAAAGAAAAAAAGTTAAACAAAAAGCCCCAAACATCGTATCAAATGCGCTTCAATATTGGCAGTTCCTTCCACCAAAAAAAGATAAAGTTATGGATAGAGCCATAAAAAAAGAGTCATGATGTCAGGTTCAGCTCAGCTTTGTCAATATATGCCACATTAACCTGAATATGGTTTTGTCTTGGCCAGTCTGTAAAGTATTCCACAGACCATCGTGTTTGCTGAATTGTAGTGCAGCGAGAAGTCAGGAACCAAACTTTTAACTCCTTCTGACTGTATTCTTCTACCATCATATTAATGAACGTTAAAAGGAATCTTTTTCACTGCGTCTGTGTTTATTTATATTTCTTCTAATGTTATATAGTGTTTGTACTGGCAGAAGTGCGCTTACTGCCAAGATAAATAGTTTTGAAATAGTAAATTGTACTATTTGTACTATATGTATTTGCCCAACACTGTTGCTGTCTTAGTGGAGTAAGTTACTGTAAGCAGTTCTCTCATTTTCAGTGTTTAGCGTTTAGTGGTCTAAATCTCCAAATCTGTCATTTTATACCTCTACCAGCACTGGTACACTATATGTAGATGATGTTGTCTAATGTTACTCTATTATCAGTCTCCTATACTATATGCTGTCTGTATTGTGTGTGTGTGTGTGTGTGTGTGTGTGTGTGTGTGTGTACTGTTGATAGTTGCTGTTACTGTGTATTTATATACTGTATTTCTTTGTAGTCTGCAAGAAAACGCTCTAGGTGATGATGGTGTTGTCTCACTGGCAGCCGCTCTAAGGGAGAACTCCTCTCTCGCAGTGCTCTAGTAAGTTTAAGCAACATGTGCTCACGCATGCACACAGTGCAGTATGTGGTCTACTGGAAAGCAGCACTGTCTGTAAATAGGTCAGGTTACGGACAGACATTCATATGAACTTCCTCTGTGTTTTATCTCATTGTACAGCCTTTAACATGTTAGATGTAAATGTTTAGATATGAAGCTCATGCACCTGGTTTGTACCTCACTGACTGACACACTCCAAAGTAAGAGCGGTGCTCTGTATCAATAACACTGCATATCGTCATTAAATTGATTTATTACTCTGGTATTTCCATGATAGACCTCAGAGGTAGACCTCAGAGAAGGTTTATGGATGTAGTGAAGGTGGACATGGAGATGGCTGGTGTAAAATTAGAGGAGGCAGTGGATAGGGCAAGATGGAGGCAGATGATCTGCTGTGGCGACCCCTAAAGGGAGCAGCCGAAAGAAGAAGACTCTGGTATTTCAGTGCCTTCAATTAGGGAATGTTATTGTACTGTATTTTGTTGTGTTAAGTCAGTGGTTCCCAAACCTGTGTGTGTGTGTATGTGTGTGTGTGTGTATATACAACCCCAATTCGAATGAAGTTGGGACGTTGTGTACAACATAAATAAAAACAGAATACGATGATTTGCAAATCCTTTTCAACCTATATTCAATTGAATACACTACAAAGACAAGATATTTAATGTTCAAACGGATACACTTTATTGTTTTTTGCAAATATTCACTCATTTTGAATTTGATGCCTGCAACACATTCCAAAGAAGTTGGGACAGGGGCAACAAAAGACTGGGAAAGTTGAGGAATGCTCAAAAAAACACCTGTTTGCAACATTCCACAGGTGAACAGGTTAATTGGAAACAGGTGAGTGTCATGATTGGGTATAAAGGGAGCATCCCTGAAAGGCTCAGTTGTTCACAAGCAAGGATGGAGTGAGGTTCACCACTTTGTGAACAACTGCGTGAGCAAATAGTCCAACAGTTTAAGAACAATGTTTCTCAACGTGCAATTGCAAGGAATTTAGGGATTTCATCATCTACAGTCCATAATATCATCAAAAGATTCAGAGAATCTGGAGAAATCTCTGCAAGTAAGTGTCAAGGCAGAAAACCAACAGTGAATGCCCGTGACCTTCAATCCCTCAGGCGGCACTGCATTAAAAACCGACATCATTCTGTAACGGATATTACCACATGGGCTCAGGAACACTTCAGAAAACCACTGTCAGTGAACACAGTTTGTCGCTCCATCTACAAGTGCAAGTTAAAACTCTGCCATGCAAAGCGAAAGCCATATATCAACAACACCCAGAAACGCTGCCGGCTTCTCTGGGCCCGAGCTCCTCTGAGATGGACTGACGCAAAGTGGAAAAGTGTCCTGTGGTCTGACGAGTCCACATTTCAAATTGTTTTTGCAAATCATGGATGTCATGTACTCCCGGCCAAAGAGGAAAAGGACTGTCCGGATTGTTATCAGAGCAAAGTTCAAAAGCCAGCATCTCTGATGGTATGGGGGTGTGTTAGTGCCCATGGCATGGGTAATTGGCACATCTGTGAAGGCACCATTAATGCTGAAAGGTACATAGAGGCTTTAGAGTAACATATGCTGCCATCCAAGCAACGTCTTTTTCAGGAACGTCCCTGCTTATTTCAGCAAGACAATGCCAAGCCACATTCTGCACGTGTTACAACAGCTTGGCTTCATAGTAAAAGACTGCGGGTACTAGACTGGCCTGCCTGCAGTCCAGACCTGACTCCCATTGAAAATGTGTGACGCATTATGAAGCGCAAAATAAGACAACGGAGACCCCGGAGTGTTGAGCAACTGAAGTTGTACATCAAGCAAGAATGGGAAAGAATTCCACCTACAAAGCTTCAACAATTAGTGTCCTCAGTTCCCAAACGCTTATTGAGTGTTGTTAAAAGGAAAGGTGATGTAACACAGTGGTAAACACGCCCCTGTCCCAACTTTTTTGGAACGTGTTGCAAGCATCAAATTCAAAATGAGTGAATATTTGCAAAAAACAATAAAGTTTATCCATTTGAACATTAAATATCTTGTCTTTTGTAGTGTATTCAATTGAATATACGTTGAAAAAGATTTGCACATCATCGTATTCTGTTTTTATTTGTTTTACACAAAGTCCCAACTTCATTGGAATTGGGGTTTTGTGTGTGTGTGTGTGTGTGTGTGTGTGTGTGTGTGTGTGTGTGTATGTATGTATGTATGTATGTATGTATGTATCCAAGCACAAACACTTCCTGTTTCTACACTAATTATCCTTTTAATCAGCTCTACTTATCATAAAGGTTCTTCATTAATACACCACTATATCATGAAACACATGCATATATGACTGATTATGGCTGACAAATGTTTGATACTTTTAAAAAAATTCACACAAATTCAGGACCCATGATCAGAAACTTCACTGGTAATTTTGGATAGTAATAAAATAGCTATATTTGTGTTGTACAGTGTTTATACACAGTGTATAAACAGGGTATAAACATGCTTTTAGAGTGATTTCACACCTACAAGGTCTCACTTAGGTGTGCTATAGTGTAGATGGAATCGAACTTTTGAAACACTTTTGGAAACGTTTTTGTGTTTGTGCAGTCTTCAGGGAGTATCGGCGGGTAAAGCTGGAGCTGTGGCCTTGGCTGAAGCTTTAATGGTCAACCAAACTCTCCACACATTGGAGTGAGTCAGTCTCTCTTGTTCTTTCTTTCTCCTTGCTGTCATTTTCCTTCTTTGATGCACTGTCCATCCACTGTATTAGAAACACCTTGTACTTTCACCCACAGCCACTTTATAAGCTCCATCTGCCTGACAGATCCACTGTATACAGCCATCTCAATAATTATTGGCACCCAGGAAGAAATTGGGCAGAAATAATCATATAAAAATAAACAAAGCACATAATGATTCAAAAATATATAAATTAGCAGTCAGTTCAGTTACCCTTAAATAATAATCAGGGTGACGTTATTACAACAGTTAAAAAATTTCCAGGAAGATGATGCATGAGCATCCCACACATTGTGTGTATAGAGGATGGTAAAAGAGACGCAGTTCAGTTTCTCAAAATCAACTTTCAAAATCCACTATCAGAGACTTCCATTACCAGAAGCTTTTTGGAAGTGTTCCACAAAAGAAGCCTTTCCTAAAAGCAAGAAACAAACTGCAGTGCCTGAGCTTGTCAATGTCATTGAAGCTACTCATGAAATGTGGTCAGATGAGACAACCTGAGACCAGTTGAATTTTTTGGTCAAGCACACTATCATCACGTCTGGCAAAAAACAGGAACTGCATACAATGAAATGCATCTGATACCCACTTTCAAATAGGGTGGTGGATTATTGATGCTTTGTGGCTGTATTGCTGTTGGTGGTTTTTATTGAAAGTTTAAATTTAAAGGCATAATACATTCCACAAAATACCAGGAGATTTTAGCCTAAAATGTGTCGGCTTCTACCAGAAGGCTGAGGGTGGAGCTTTCTGCATTATCTTCAAGATAATGACCCTAAACGCACATCAAAATCCACACAAAAAAGGTTGCAGGAACACAGAATGAAAGTTTTGCGGTGAGCTTTGCAGTGTTCAGATGTGAACCCAATTGAAAACCTGTGGTGTATAAAGAGGGCAGTCCACATGCAAAAGATCAAAGGATCAAGGATCTGAAAATGTGTGGAAGTGAGTGTCCAAGATCCCTGTTCTCCAAATACCCCCCCCCATAAAAAAAAAAAAAAAAAAACTACTAGTATGGGATGTAAATCCCATTTTTGTTTTCTAGAAAAAAATTTGTTGCTAAAGCAAACCTTTTTTGTTCAGTGTAATAATCCAAATATTTAGCTTACCCATTTGTTTAAGCCAGAAAATTCACTTAATTCATGTTTGGTGTATTTAATATATTGAGTAGCTTATTTTCATGAAGGGTGCCAATAACTTTGGATTTGACTGAAGGTGTACAATTATAGGCTTTAGCCCATCTCTCACAATCCTCTACCCCACTACAGGATTACTAACACAAACTGTGCATCAGATGGACTACAGTTTCTAACTATACATCAGTAAGATGGAGCTACAAGGTGTTTCTAAAAAAAGCCATCTGTGAGTGTATATGAGTCCTAATTTGTGTGTATAATTTGAAGTGAATCTCCTCATGTTCTCAGCCTCCGTGGCAACTCCATTGGAATGGCTGGGGCCAAGGCTCTCTCCAGTGCACTGAAAACCAACAGGAGTTTGAGAAGTTTAAAGTGAGTGTATTGATTTATGAGTGTTTATAAGTGTTTCTCATTTTACAAACTTTTCACAGAATGAGTGTTTAATTTTAAAAACATGACCATATTCCCATGTAGTCTTCAGGAGAACTCTTTAGGAATGGATGGAGCTATCTTCATCGCCACTGCGTTAAGAGGAAATCACCAGCTCACTTATATCAAGTAAGTGTCTGTTAGTGTTGATCAACTTGCTAGAGGCAAAAGTGGAGATGTCCTAGCACACAACAAATCCAAGTTGTGCCACATGCTGTGCCAAGAGCCCTGCGGAAGTGCACTTGATCACATTCCCTGCTAGATGGCCTGAAAGTTCTTGGAGTGCTATACTGAATAGTAAGGCTAGCCTGAATAATTGAGTACTTGACTATTTGTTTATTACATTAGTAATAAACAAATTTAATAAACAAATAAACAAAAGTACATTATCTCTCTTTAGCACACAGAGAAGGCTAAAAATAAACAAAGTACAGTTGGTTTGGTTGAATGCACCATAAATTCAAGCCTGGCGTTCACGTCACCTCACCTGAGAGTGCAACAATCTACATCACTTTCTAAGTGACCACTGAAGCTACAAGAGCAAAGATGTGTCACACATGTTGAAGCACAAGCTATTGGAAGCAAATCATGTGTTGGAACACTTTATCAGAAAAGAAGAAAAATGCTCAGTGCCAAATTTATGATAAGAGGCTGGTATTTCACAGAGGCATGGCTAGTTTGAGGATTCATCTCAATTATGTAAGGAATGTTCTCTGAGCTTGTTGTGGGTCCAGCAGCTGTGCAGGGTACCTACCAGGCCACTTCCACTCTTTGTAGAACAACAGTGAACAAGAGGGATACAACCACAGATTCTATACCAACATTCAGCTGGGCTTCAGCCTGATTAATACATAATTGTAATAATACTGACTACTGGATATACAGTATTTTGTTCTGAAGTTACAAACTTTAAATTATGGATAATTGTTTATTATTATGGATAATCATGCAATGCAATTATTCTTGTTATTAAGGGTGATATTGAGGCTGAGTAAATACCAACAAGTATTTAAAGCCTGTAAAATGATGTTTGGGCTGGCAGTGCTAGTTGATCTTCAACATGTCATGTTTAAGTCATGTAGAATGTTGAGTCTCTCCTGGGATGCTGATACATCTGTGTGACATCTGTGGTTGGTCTGGCCTAGTGGGAAACCGCTGCTCTCCAAGAAGCAGACTTGGGTTTGTTTCCCTATCCCACACTACAGCAATAAGAGTCCTTGGGCAAGACTCCTAACAGTGCATTCACCTACATCTGCAACACAATTAAAGTGGCTATGATCAATACTGTTAAAATGAATGTGCTACCTAGATTTTTATATTTATTTCAGAGTCTTCCTATTTTCTT
Organism: Pygocentrus nattereri; assembly: GCF_015220715.1. Classification (NCBI taxonomy): domain Eukaryota; kingdom Metazoa; phylum Chordata; class Actinopteri; order Characiformes; family Serrasalmidae; genus Pygocentrus; species Pygocentrus nattereri. The sequence goes on along the minus strand of NC_051213.1, from coordinate 37,253,719 downwards.
AACCAGTTCTTTCTTTAGATCTTTGGATGTACTAATTTCAGACTTCATATGGAATATAAAGACTCCACATCTATGGAAGTGTATATTGCAAAAACCTCAATCCCAGGGTGGTATGCCGCTGCCGAATTTTCGATTTTATTACTGGGCTGCCAATATTAGGAATTTGCTGTACTGGATGTATAGGATGAGAGTATAGAGGAGTCTCACACGCCTAAGTGGGTAATCTTAGAAAATTGATCCTGTAACTCCGCCTCCTTGTCAGCATTATTATGCTCCAGGCTCCCATGGGCAAAGCCTATCTCCTATTACAGCAAGAATCCCATTGTTATATAATCAATTAAAATCCGGAACCAGTTTATACGGGCTGTCTCTCTATTTTGTGCCTCAGTTCATACTCCAATATGAAAATATCATATGTTTACTCCTCAATAGCAGATGGAGTATTTAATATCTGGTCTAGGAATGGAATTTCATCAATACAGGATCTATATAGAAATAAACATTTTGCATCCTTTGAACAGCTGGTGAATAAATTTAATATCCATAGGGAACATTTTTTCAGATATTTACTGCTGCGAAGCTGTAAATATCTGAAAAATATCTGACCAAATCCCAGAAGACATGTGGCATAGAATTATTTGAAAAATACATTCATCCTCTATTTGTCAATGACATTGTGTGCAGTTTAAGGTAGTACATTTTTTTTTGTTTATTTTGACATAAATGGCTGCAACTGTAACAACTGCAATTTCCCCCTGGGATCAATAAAGTAATCTGAATCTGAATCAACTTTATTTGAGTAAAGTAAAATTTGCTAAGTTTAAACCAAGTCTGGATACAACATGTGATAGATGCAAACAAGATTCTGCAAGATTCTTTGGACATGTCCAAAACTATACTAATATATAATTCTGGGAGTCTATTTTCAACACTCTTACTGTGCTTATGCTGCATTATTTGGTGTCTTACCATTACACTCTCATCTAAGTACATATAAAGGCAATATGTTAGCCTTCTGCACTTTATTAGCCAGGTGACTGATACTGTTCAGGTGGAAAGATCCTCATCCCCCTTCTTACTCTCAATGGATCAAAGAGTTTACACAATATCTCAAGCTTGAGAAGATAAGATACTCTCTCCAAGGGTCTGTACAGAGATTTTATACAATCTGGCAGCCCTTCTTAGTTTTCCTGGAGAATATGGAGGCTGAGAATCTGACCCTATAATAGGTATTTATTTTATTTTAAAATGCTGTGTGTTTTAGTTTTATATAAATATTGCACAGTGTACAAGGTTTTGTTACAGGTCTGAAGGCTGGGTGGGAGTGGGTGGAACTTGGGAGTGGGATTGTTTGTATTTTGCGTATTATAAAACTTCAATAAAAAAACTTTGATCAAAAAAAAAAAAGAAGTTGCTATGGATAACAGCATCCAGTTCAATGCAAGTACCATTCAACAAAATGAGAAAAGATGAGCTAAACTGTTTTAAAGAAAAAATGCAGACTGAACAAAGTCTGAAAAACAAATGGGCCTGTGTGTGGACTTGTGTGATGTATATGTTTTGTCTTTGTTTCCTTTTTCTCAGTCTCCAGGGTAATGGAATCGGTGAGTCAGGAGCGAAGGTTGTTTCGGATGCCATAAGAGCAGATGCATCAGAGTGTGTGGTGGACATCTAAGACACACACAGCCACACATGCGCGCACACACACTTAACATTTATTTATTTCTTTCTTCATTTGAGTGTTGCTATGTTCACGTAACTGTAAGTGTAACTGTATAATATATATATATTGTATTTTATATTTAAAAAATTATACTTAAACGTTTTTTGTTCGACTTTGTCATAATAAAACAAAGCTGAAATGCAGCATTTCATTGCAGATTTTATTACATTTATTGATCATTCTAATATATATTTACATTCACTTAAAGGCATAAAGTTTGTATACACAAAAACAGTACAGGAATGTTACAGAATCTACAAAGTTCAGTACATATTTCTGGCAAATGGTATGTGCATGTTTGTGTGTTAATAACGTGTATGAAGTCGCACTGTTGCGTGTTAGAAGTCATTGTCACTCTCCTCCAGTATCTGAGGGTGCAGTGATCGGCCCGGGAGGCTGGGGTTGGAGGCAGAGCCTTCTAGACTGTCATTATCTTCATCAAGGTCCTCGTTTGCCTCGTCTTCCTCTTCATCATCTTCATCGTCCTCATCAACATCGATCTCGCTGTCCTCCGACTACACGCAGCAACACATGATGCAATTTGTAATGCACACAAATGCAGATATGGAATATGCACACAAACATTAATGCAGCAGGTGTTACAAAAGGAAGGAGAAAAGGAAACTGAAAAAGATTCTAATAATAAACTGACACTCTATACACAACATACACAAATACATATATTTATAAAATATCTCCCTGCTCAGAGGTGGGTAGTAACTACTTACGTTCACTCAGTTCCATGCGACAGTTGGGTTAAAAAGCTTCCCACTTACCCCCAATATAGTCAATCAGCCAAGACGTAGAAAACTAGAGATTATTTAGACCAGAGCTGCAAGCTTAATGTAGATAATAAGTAATGGAGGGTTATACCACAGCATATAGCATCATGTAAAGTACATTCTTGAAAGGCCCATTTCTTGGAAAACCATATTATCCTCTTTTTTCTTTTTTTAAATAAATGAATGTGATGTATATGCATACTGGACACTCCCACGTGCATACAGTCAATTACAAAATTTAAGCTGCAAACAACAGTCCATTTTGAATGTTCTGTTCCTATGATGTCATAGAAAGCAAACCACATATCACACTGAGGTGGGGCTAGTCGCATGACAACTTTAGTTTCAAACCAATGCTGTAATAAAGCAGGTCTATTTTTTGCCATTATATAAACACTGTGTTATCCTGCTCTGAGACAAAGCTTCCTAGTCTCACAGGGCCAGACCTGGTCTCGTAAACAGAACTTCTGGGGACAACCATGAGAAATTTCGGGCTAGATCTTGGCGGTAATGTAGACTTATGGTGGGACAAACTGAATTTGGACAGAGTAATTGAGCGTCGCAGGAAAGTCCCTCCAACAACTCCAAAAAAGCGTGTAGGTGCCATATGTATGGAGACAAAAGCAGTTCGGTTAGCTAAAGATAAAGCTTTTCAAGCTCACAAATCTCTAACTATTATTGTATTCTGGGCATTAAAAAATCCCAGACTAGAGGAATTCGAGGACAGGTTTCAGAGGGTATGTACTCTTGTTTGCAGCGAATTTCGGTGCAATCCAGTGAACGAAGCTTAACAAGCTGTTACCAGATGTGTTTTCTCGTTACGAGATCACATCTGGCACTGCAAGAACCACACCTCCCTCCAAGTACACCACTGGCTGGATGTGCTAAGAAGCTCCAAACCAGTTTTGTAAGGAGCTCAGTACCTTTTTTGGACCTTTCTTTAGATACATCGACCTACATCATTATATAATATAACAACACTTCATCTGGGTGTATTTTCAGGCTCCTCTACCCACCTCTGTCTCTACTGATGGTTTATTTTCCACAAATGACAAATACTGTTAGTGTTCTAGTCCTCTATGATAATTCTACGGATGCTACAACTGCATTTCTACACACCCACATAGACACACACACACACACACACACACCTTTCCTTTTTTCCGCTTCCGGCCAGCGCCGGGCGGACGGAGTGTGTCCTTTACTCTGGGCTATATGAACAAGTGAGAGTGAAAGAACCAGTGTGGAGGATAGAAGAAAGTGAGCAGAAAAGAGCAAGAGTTGTTTTCAGAGAGAAAGATAAGCATGTGTGATGACAGAACTGACGGGCAGGATCTGTATTTTAAAACGGTGTGAAATTTCCAGAGCCTGAGATGTTAGGAAAAAGCAACAGACCATCATCACAGCTTAACACATGACTTACTTTATTTGTGTTTGTCCTCACTCACCTCATCACTGTCTCCTCCCTGCATGTTGCCAATGAGTCGCCCACCAGCTCGACCTATGAGAGGAAACAAACAAGTGTGTGTGTACGTGCAATAGAGCATAGCTGTGTCCTGTAACTGCAGTTTTTGACTATTATTATTATTATTATTATCATTATTATTCTGTATATTCTCAAGTGCCAAAGTATACTGAGTATAAGTCAAGTATAAGTATAGTGAGAGCATTTACAATGCATACTTAGAAATGGTAAATTTTTTGAATGCACCTCATTGGAGAAAGAGGAAAGCTGAAAACATGGCAGATGCTGAGCTGAGCTCTTATGGCGGCTCAAAAAATAAACACAACACTTTTTTAAGATTGTCATTACAAAGTAGCCTACAGTACTTTTATGGTGCTGCCTGAAGTTGTTCAGCACTTTCAGGTATCAATATCCACTTCTTAATTCTATTCTATAGTCAATCCATCAGCATCAGTGAGCCAAAAAGCATGTTCCTAATTCTAGACTGCTGAGTGGCTGTCTACATTCCATTCCATATGCATGTTATTTAGGTCAAATCTTCTGGATTGTCCTCCAATCAGTAGTGATATTTTGCATACTAATGTGTTAAACTATTAAACTGTGTAATTTACACAGTATATCCCACATAGAAGATGTCTCCAATCTTATCTGCAAAAGGCTGTGGCTCAAGGTTTTCAGTTCAACAAAGCAGGAGAAAAAAATGACTAAACACGTAGGGGTGATTCTGGTTGTTTGGAATAAAGATAAGCCTGGTCACTCCTAAATAGGAGTGGGTGATATGCTAAAAATATCATATCACAGTACTTTGTGACATTTTTACAATACATGATGTATGTATCACAATATTTTGATACAAGCACTGTGCATCAGTAGAGCCACATTTAAAAACAATCATCAGAATCTATGAATACAAAGATTCTTTGTAAAGAGTGTTTTGTTAAGCACTAGTGACATATATGCAATTGCATATTGTTGATCATAATATCTAAATTATTAACAACTGTTATAGCACTCACCCTTAACCTGCTTTACAGCATTAGTGTATACACTTGGGCTGTATATACAACTGGACTGCATCCAAAGACAAAGTGGCACAAGGCAGTGTTATTATAGTTAACTAAAAATATTACTAAAACGAAAACTAGCAGTGAAAAAGGTGCTTGAGAAATAAAAGTAAATATGACAATTTTCAAATACATGAAAACTAAATCAAACTATAAATATCCACTGCAAAACTAAAATGAAATAGAATTACTGAAAAAAAACGTTAGTTTTTGGCTTTTCAGTGTGTGAACAAGAGTTTAGAAGTGGACCTTCTCCGTGTTTGGCTGCCTTTAAGGAAAGCTCGAGCTGAGCTGAGCTCAGTCTACTGCTGTGTTAATTTATTCTACCCTCATCAAAGGCCTACAATTGCCGTGTTTCTCATAATACTTAAAAACCTAAACTAAAACTAAATAAAACTAATTAAAATTAGAACTTTTCTGAAATTAAAAACCCAGCAGTCTTCGGGCGGAAGGCAGGATACACCCTGGACAGGTCGCCAGTCCATCGCAGGGCAGACAGACAGACACAGACAGTCACTCACACACTCACACCTAGGGGCAATTTAGCACGTCCAATTGGCCTGACTGCATGTCTTTGGACTGTGGGAGGAAACCGGAGAACCCGGAGGAAACAGGAAACCCACGCAGACACGGGGAGAACATGTACCCCCCCCCGCGACCCTGACGGAGAAGCGGCTTAGAAAATGGATGTATGGATGGATGGATGGATGAAATTAAAAACAGAACTAGAGCTATTCATGCCCCCTTAAGATTAACGGAAACAAAACTGAAATCAAAAACCAAGCTGACAAACTAAATACAAATAAAAACTAATGAAAATTTCAAAACTGTTATAACTCTGGTACAAGGTAATCATATCTCTGCTTGATGCTTGGGTACCTGTTATCTGAGTATGGCGTGTGGGGAATGGTTTGGGTGGTCTTCCTTCCTCTATATCACTGTCTGAGCCCTCATCTTCTGGGATATCCATGTCAGAATCTTCCTCTTGCACTATAGGAGAAAAGAAGAAAACTGTGGTTCACATCAGTTTGTGTGTTTGTGTGAACAGATGATTATGTATTACCCACTACACAGTGAAACTTTAAGTGACACACTGCCTTCTTAAAAAAATTAAGATTAGATTTTCACTGTTACTTTTCGATTAAGTAAAAAATATGAGTTGCACAAACACGTTGACAGTTTTCTGAACTATAGCTCACAGCACATATGAAAAATGTTGTGTCCCAAAGGCGTAAATAAATGTGTATTCTTTGGCATCATTCCCACTTTTGCCAGTTGCTCCTCCAGTTTCGCAGTCTTTGCAAAGAAACATGGTGAGATCTAAACAGCTTTTTATTTCATGTGTTATGTTATTTCAAACCCAATAAAGAAAATATGCTCACTTATTTAAACATTTTGTAAAGCTAATAGTTCCTATACAATTTTACAGGCAATGTGCATGTGTTCGTACCTCCACTCCTCATGAGTCTCCTGTCTTCCTCTTGTAGCTTATTCTGCATCATTCTTATGGAATTTTCAGTTTCCTAGACAGCACAAAAACAATTTGTTTAATGATTGACACAAAAAAGGCCTGTTTCAAGCTACATTATGTATGATTTGGGATTTGGGCATTTTTATAACATCATTGTTGCTTCAGACCTCTTCCTCAAGCAGAAGAATCTGGTGATTGCATTTGTTGAAAGAGTATTCAAAGAGAACTTGGTGAACAAGTCAATGAACTATTAAACATAGTTATTTTATAATAACGTATCAATAGAACGTTGATTTTGCAATAGGGACCTAATATTGAGCTGAACTTTCTTTTTGAGCCTGTGTGACTTTAAGATGTATAAATGTGACATGGTCCATGTTTTTTTCCTCAGTAATGCTACTTCTTTCAGTTGTCATAAAAATATACATGGTGCAGCTTTTTAACAACCTTTGTTATCAGATGTATTGGAAGTTGGAAAAGAACCAAATTACCAACTTGGGGTCGTACAAGAACTGGATTGCTGGTTGTACCTCAAAGCGTTCCTGCTCCACTCTGTGGTAGTCCTCCAGCTGCTGCTCCAGGAAGCAGAGATTGCGGAACTTCTGCACGTATGTTTCATATTGCTTCTGCAACTCCTCCTCGATTTTCTCATATTCCTCCATGAACGCAGGACTGCATGTAGCATGAAAACATCAGTGAGAGACAGTAACATCACAGTGACATGTCTGGGTTGCGCCTTCATGCGTGTGTGACTTACCGTACGCTCTGTAGTGTTTGTAAGCGCTTTTGATTTCTCTCCAGCTCTTGTTTTTTCTTCTCAATTTTGGCCTCTAGGCTCACCTCATCAGACGATACATTGTTCAACTGCTCCTTAGTCTTCTGGACATTCTCCTATATATGCACACAGTTAGTTGGCTGCTTACCTGAACCCCAAATCCCAGCCCAGGTTTCATATTTCAGCTTTGTGATGTACAGTCTCAACCACAATACTGCACACACTCCTTTGAAAGTGAATGACCAAAACCAATTAGGGACAAGTAGTCATTCCAAAAAGTGTGTCCAGCACAGTTTGATGGTTCTTCCTCTCACTGAGCTCAGTAATTAGTTACCAGATGCAGTTGGTAACCTTCCAGAGCCAGAATTGGAGACCTAGATCTTTATGGCATTATAGTAATGCTGAGTGATAAGGCTAAAAATATACAATTTACATACATATTTTTGCTGCAATCTGTTTTACCAAATCAAAAAATGTTTACTTTGGAAAATTATAATTTTATTGTACTACATTAGAGTTCATGTGTGTATGGATGTGTTACCATCGCGTCTTTAATAGCTGCTCTAAGAGCTCTCTCTGTCTCCACTATCTCTAGCGGTCGTGCGATGGCTGCTGTTCTTCCTTCTCTCAGGTTCTCTTCATGCCCCAGAAGATCATACAGAGAGGCCCCCTTCGCCGTAATCTCAGAGCCAAGCTGACGTGCAGCCTTTAGATCTGCTATCTACACACACATCAGATTTAAGAAAAAGAAAGACACTCATAAAGCACAAAAAATAGTGTGTTAGAGTAAACATCCAAATAACATAGTAATTGCTGTTCCACAGGGAAGCTACTCATGCTGCAGAAGAACAAACCTGTATTCAGTTCATTAAAATGTTGCCCTTAGTACAGAATCATAATCATGAATGAAGTCCTAGGACTGGTGTGTGTGTGTATGTGTGGGTGTGACTCCTGCATAAAAGTGTGTGTTGTCAGTATTTGCGGTCATTTAAAGTGGCGCTCCAGCCACTCCATCTGTTGTAAACATGCTAAAACGCTTCCTACAGTGGTGCTGCAATAGCGTCTATAGTGAGGTTTTCTGATTAAAGATTAGAGAAACATCTTCTTGATGATGTATCTCAAAGGTGGGAGGAGCTTTTAAAAACTAAAACTGATTTGGGACTGTTACTTCAGGGTGGGCTGTCTGATTTGATCGCATCTGTATTTAACATCTGTCTTGTATTCCAGTCAGGAATTGTGTTTCTCTACGCTATCTAAGTGAGCACTCTGATTGGTGAACTGAAAGGAAGGCCAAAAGAGCTAGAATAACCATCCGCTTCTCCGGGGTTCGGGTCACGGGGGCAGCATCCGTCAGCATAATTATGAAGTGATTGAGGAATCAACCAATCATGTTTTAAATTTCGACCTGGCAGGAAAATCTTAATTCGAAAAAAACACCACTGTAGGCATTTCTGTAAGTCCTTGATGGACAAAAACTCCAAAAGTATTCAAGATTGTGAATCCTGTCAAATCAATGAGCCTGAGGCATGTGAAGCTGCACTACAGAATATTGCATAACATGACAAATAATATATTAAATGCTGCTTTTAGGCTGGAATTCCCCTTTAAGTTCACTGTTGCCATCTTTTGCTTTGTTATGAGCATCAGGCATGTAGTTTCTGTAACATTACAAAAGCTATTTCTGATAACAGTTGATTTGAAAATTAGCATGAAGTCTTATCAACCAGCTTCTTTCAGCTTTCGTTGGCCTCTGTTCTCTCACCTTTGATCCCAAGTCAAATTTGAACTTGCTGCTATTTTCATCAAGGTTGTGGTCTCCAGCGGAGCTCTCTTTGGTCTTCATGGCATTGTAGAGGACGCTGGTGATCTTCAGCATCTCTTTCACTGCATAACCGTCCGCCTGATATAAGCGCTTGAGGTTCAGTTTAATGTGTGCCTTTGTCGCCTAGTGTAACACAAACAGTACAGCCACCTTATAGCGCAGTCTGGAATTTGATTGAGCTTCATGTTAAATTGAGTTTATCAACCAAACATTGATCATTACAAACAAACATAAGTGTTGAATCACACTGACATGCAAAAATTATGGGTGATAAATATAAAAATGTAATATTACCATGAACTGGGCAACAGCTTTGATAAAGAACACTCTATCAGACTCTGTGTCCACATCACTGGGGATGTCCATCTGTGGCTCATACCTGTGTGAGAATGAAGAAGTCATCATTACTCGTCAATATAACACATTCTAACTGCTGAAAGACACTGCATGACTGCATTACGTTGACAAACGGGCCCTTTCTTCATATAAGCAGAATTGGCAAACACTTAGGGCCTCTGAGCCATACGGGACCCCTCCTGAGTACTTTTCAACATGTATTCGACATCGTTTGTAGAAAAGGAGGCCTAAGTGGAGAGATTTTTTTCCTGATCAAAATTAGTTCATTTTTACTTATATGAAGTATTAAGATTTCAGCCCCAAGTAGGATGTTGTATTGATGTTCAGAAACAGCACACAGTCCTACACAAAAGTTTGTACACCCCTGGCTACAAATGTACAGAAGTGTGTTCTCTGTGGAGGATGTGTTAACTTATTTTCACTAAGAAAATCAACAAAACATCATTTGACCAGGGGCACCCAAACTTTTGCATATGACTGCAACTACTTACTGTAAGAGTCCCTTTATTTTTGATAAATTTCCACATTTTAGAATATCAATGAAGACAGTAAAATGATGAAAAAACATGTAGAATTGTCCAGTGACTGAAAAACTTTCAAATCTCCAGGGAATCCCCCCAATCTCTTAACTGCATTTCTGTACGTTCTTGGCATTCACTCAAGCGTCTTCATGAAGAGCAAGGGATGCTTTTCCAACAGACAAGAATGAAGTTCTATCTTTCATCGCCGTGCAAAGAAAAATTTCCAAAATGTAAAACGTTCTTAACAATTAATGTATGTTACGCCTTTGGAAACAAAGGTTCTGTGCAGGTACATTTCTCATTCATCAAGGTATGAACAATGTAAATGTACCTTCAAAGGTACAACGGTGATTTTAAGTCCAATTGTGCACCTTCAATATATCTTTATAGGTGAAAAGTATATACATATGCATGTATATGTGGTGGTTGGTTAGTGTAGTGGTTAACACCTTAGCCTTCTACACTGTAGACTCAATCCCCGACCAGGGCAAGCACCCTACACTATACCAATAAGGGTCCTTGGGCAAGACTCCTAACACCACCTTGGCCTACCTGTGTAAAATGATCAAATTGTAAGTCGCTCTGGATAAGAGCGTCAGCCAAATGCCATAAATGTAAATAAATGTAAATGTAAATATATGTCTTTATTCATAAAACAATGTTTTAAAACAGAACAATAAAATAAAAAGCCTTAGAAAACATAATTTCAATGGATTTTGTTACAGTTATGTTCCCTAACTAAAGGTACTGAGGACTGAGGATACTGCCCCAGTGGCAAGAGGGGTAGTGTCCCAGTGACAGTCTCGTACTCTTTTCTGTGAGCGTAACATAAAAAGTTTTTATCATTAAATTTTAATGCAATGTAAAAGACAGCAGATATGTTCAAATAAAAAACGGAGATACATGTTTTTGGACAGCAATGATACCCTGAGCAGTTGCTGACCGCTGACAACTACTGGTAAAGAGGCATTTTAAACAGTGCATGTTATTTATGTTCTAAATTTTCAAACATTTAAAAATGAGCTTATAGATTGACATCTGAGATCAGCATGCATTCTGTCAGGAGTGCCCTTGACTGGTCTTTACATACTGGTTTAACAAACTCTGCCCACACTCGTTCCCTCTGAAATACACAGGCTTTCATTTGTAAAGCTGCATCTTAAACTTTGTTTCATCCATGTCAGCATTCTCGCAATCACAAGCACTGCTACTTTACTTCACTTTGACACATTCACTCCCTCATACACACATACACAAAGTGAAATGTTTAACCTCTTGACAAGCCAGATGAGAATCTCTGCCACTAAAGGAAAGTTTGGAACTCTGAAGTTCTCCATGGAGATGAGTCGAGGGTATCCCAGTGCTCGCATCATTTCTGTAAAATCTACAGAAAAAACAGGCGAGTGGAAAATCATTCAATACAATGCAGAAAAAGAATCTGAGAAGAGATTCTGACAAGAGTGTATCACCTCAAGGACTGAGCTGTGAATATTTGGCATGTGCGGCATCTCTAATTACATGAAATAATCTTAAAACCAGACTTTGGCCTTCAGCATTTAATCTACATAATCATGTTCATCGTGGGTGCATTTACAAACACCTCAGACAATAACAAAATAAATATACTTGCTTACTTCTCAGATCTCTGAAAGACATGACTGCCTTTCCTCCTTTTCCAAATATATCTTTGTCCGAGTAAGTGTAGACCTTCCTTAGTCTCCTGTGGAATAGATAGAGCAAATTTAGTAACAATTTCAGGCCCATATGGATGCCTAATCTTGGACTTAATTTCACTCTCAAAAAATCTGCCAAGCTAGTTAGTTACTCATTGTTGCATATAAAATTACTTTTTTTTTTCAGCCTGCTTCTTTTGTGTTTGCTGCTGTAATTCATGAGATACTGTTCCCTTTCTCCTTAGGTTAAATGTGTTCAGACAAAAAAGAGAACTTTTTTTTTTGCTCTTTTGTAGAAGGCCACAGTATATTGTCGGTATTTTACGTAGAATATGTAGAATAATGGAGCTACTACTCTGTTGTTCTCTATGAACATGAAATATAAAGTACTGTGCAAAAGTCTCAGTCACTCTACGTTATACTTAAAAAGTTATTTAACTCCACTTTTATTCAATAATGGTTGCATTATTACAGTAAGTATTTATTCCCAAACTTCTCCTTGAGGCAGCCCAATATAACTTGTAGTCATCATTTAATACCTGGTTTGGCTTATCAAAAATTTTAAATTAAATTAAAATTAAATACTTTCACACTGAATTAAATCAGTTCTGCTGCTGATGAATTTAAAAATGTGCAGGACAGGTCACTGACTAGAAATCCAGTGTTCTAGTAAACAAGCTCACAGAATCCTTACTACTTTCTGAAAACAAGAAATTCTTGTTCTTTTTACTCTATTTATGTTTATTTGTATTACCTCTAATATTATACGTTGTTTTAATGTTACTTACTGCCCAGGGCCCAGTTTGGCATAAGTATCTTAGCGTTAAGTCCATCTTACCTTGTTTAGAGAATGTTTAGTATGATGCTCAGAATACATATGTGTAAAAAGATGGTTCTTCAGGGGATTTTGAGTAAAATTTTTTTTGAAAACGTTTCTATATAGCACCATTTTCAAAAAGGTTCTATATAGTGGTTGGTTAGTGTAGTGGTTAACACCTCTGCGTTCTACACTGTAGCAATCCCCCACCTGGGTAAGCCCCCTACACTATACCAATAAGGGTCCTTGGGCAAGACTCCTAACACCACCTTGGCCTACCTGCGTAAAAATGATCAAATTGTAAGTCGCTCTGGATAAGAGCGTCAGCCAAATGCCATAAATGTAATGTAAATGTAGTGACAAATCCAACACATTCTCTATCAATCCGAGGAACCACTTCAACCAGCAAAAATCATCCATCCATCCATCCATCGCCTAAGCTGCTTCTCCCTCAGGGTCATGGGGGGGTGCTGGAGCCTATCCCAGCGGTCATAGGGCGGAAGGCAGGATACACCCTGGACAGGTTGCCAGTCCATCGCAGACAGACAGACATACACACTCACACCTAGGGGCAATGTAGCATGTCCAATTGGCCTGGCTGCATGTCTTTGGACTGTGGGAGGAAACCCACACAGACACGGGGAGAACACGCAAACTCCACACAGAGAGGACCCTGGTCAGGGAATCGAACCCAGGCCCTCCTCGCTGTGAGGCGACAGTGCTACCCACCACACCGCCGTGCCGCCCAGCAAAAAACATTTAAACACGAAATGGTTCTATGTAGAACCACTGTCTTTCCTAAAGAACCATCTTTAGTAAGTGTATACCATTTAAGAGTCATCTTTATACAAAAATGCTTTTTTGGAAACCCAGCCAGGATAAACTGTTTGAATTACTTGCTTAGGTGCCTAAGATACTGCACAGAACGATTCTAATGAGCTGTCAATATATTCCAAAATATACACAGTTATAAACATAATACACTGTAACACATTTTCAGTATATTAGCTTTTGTATATGATATTTCACTGACTGATTTCTGAGAGGTTAGGAGTGAGCTTGCTGCTGTGCAATAAAGCTCTTCAACACATGTCCATGTTTCAGTAATACTACAACATCTATGATCTAGAAGAAACTACTCAGGAGCTGGAGTCCCAAAGTTATTATTCTCAATTATTCTTACGGTAAATTTAGTGTAGGGAATTAAAGGATGCATCGCTGCTAACATGTAACTAGCTGGGAATGTAATACGCAGTGTGCAGCTTTTTATCTCTGGATGACCACTGGAATTCTCATGTCCGTCCCAAGCAGCTCTTTCTGTAGGTACCATAACTAGGAGACGCTTTAGAGTCCGATTTTACGAAAACGGGAACATTAAATTTGTCGATGTCTGTAAATAATTTAACGTTAAGATCTGCCAGGTAAACGCTAGGCACATAATGTAGCATAATGCTATTAGCGTGAGATAAAATGTCTACCTTTCTCTCATTACAACCAAAATAATGTCGATAACGAAACCGTTTATGAGTTTTATAATCTCATTTTAATCCGTTAATACGGTGAATAATGCTGGAAGAGTATATTTACCCGTTATTTCTGCTATAAAAACTTAGGAAGCGTCTGTCCGCGACCGTCACTATGGCAGCAACAAGCAGCTACGGCACGTCGAGGAGGACAAACGAACTAAAACTACAACAAAACGCGACACGCTTTTTTCAAGCAAGAAGAGCTCAAAACTGCGGCTTTGGTTAAAATCATTCGGAAACGTGCGGACATCATGAGCAATATATGTGTATGGTCCGTGTAAACTATAAAGACATTTAAAGGGGCAGTGGCTCAGACCTACAAAGGCATCTCCACTCCATGCAAGCATTATTACAAGGTACAACGATCAACCATAACATTAAAGCCATCTTTTTGTTTCTACACTCATTGCTCACAGGACGCTGTTAGCTGGATATTTTTGATTGATGGACTATTGATGGACTCTCAGTACAGCAGTGACACTGAGCTGTTTAAAAACTCTAGCAGCACTAACGTGTCCCTGTGCAAGCTCTGTGTATTTTGATTCTAACGGAGGAAAATTGCAATAATCGAGATAAGCTGCCCAGCTTAATTGTTTCTAAGTATTCTAAGTGTTCTAAGTGTTAAGTGTTTACTGCAAAAAATAATAAAAAAATAAAAATGATTAGATACTTTCAACTACATTTCCCAGAATGACGCAGGCGACGCTGCGTCATGCCGTTTGAAAGCGGCGGCTGCTGCAGCGGGAGGCGACTGGATTTTGTCAACAAAATGTCAGGCGGAGCACAAGAAGCACTTTAACCACAACAGACTTTTGTGAATGAAATGAAACTGTTTTATACTTCAAGTCGTTTATTAATATTTTGCTGAGCATTAACGGACCAAACGAACAAAAAGCGGCAAGTTGTAATTTATTTAACCTGCAGTTACTATGAAATTTTAAGCTAGCTTTTGTTAGCTTGTTGGAATCACCAGGAGAAAACGTCCCAACCGTCTGCTCAACCACTTGCACAGGTTAACGATGTCTTCCAGAGGTAAGATTAGCACAGAGATATAAAAATAGCGGACACTTTTAATACTTCAAATATGTTGCATTGCATGTGTCTTGCTCTGTTTCTCTCTATTACTCGCTATCTTAGCTAGGTTAGTTGAATTACAAGTTGCAAGTTAATGTATTGATGCTACTTAGCGTTAGGTTACCTTGATTACAGTGGCAGTTACAGCCATAGGTGGATAGTCACTGAAACGTTCACTCAGCTCTATGTGATTAAATACAAGTTTGATTCATAGTTTATGCAGTTGCAGTTTAGTCCTTTGCATTTAGTCCTTAATTCATTTCTCAAGTTTAATGTCATTCCGTACTTTTGATTCAGCACCTGGACAGCTTTGCTGTTGGTGACACCCCTCTCTAGACCAAAAGTATCACAAGGAATCACGGTTTCATTTAACTTGTACTTGAAGATGATTTTTGGTTTCCCCACTCTCCTCTGATAATGCTCAGCAAGCCGTAGTCTGTTAGCTGCACATCGGCTTTAATGAAATGTATATGAAATGAATCAGTTTGACTTATATCTATTGAAATCTATACAGGGAGAAAGCAGCTTGTCCCTGCATAAGATTTAGCTATAAATTGCTGTTCAGGTGTTTCATTGTTTTGCCATTATTCCTTTCAGTGATTCTAAATTTCTCCGTCATTCCCTTTTTCCGCCCTCCTAGCGTGGCAGCATCCTTATGTAAATGTGTTTAAGCACCTAAAAGTGGATGAATGGAGGAAGGCCAGCAAAGAAGGAGATGTTACAACCTACATGGTAAAATACTACTGAAAAATCAAGTTTATATATTTGAAGTACACCGATCATAATTTTCGGATTCTTTGCAAATTGGATGGTGGATGATTTTATTAGCTTTTTATTAGTTTTTGAAATGATTTTGATGTTTTGTATTAAATGTTTGCTTCCTAAACAGAATTTCAGAAAAATGACTTTCCACCCTGTTTAATTGCATCTCTTCGTTTTTGTTTGTTTGTTTATCTTTCTGTTACTCTGGAAGGATAAGACCCTGAAGTGTTCAGTGTTCCGTATACGGGGCTCCATTCCAGCCAGCAACTTCATCCTGCTTCCCAGAACCAGCAGCCAGTCATTGGGCTTCACAGGCCGCTACCTCTACCTGCTCTTCAGACCCGGCCCCAATAAGTATTTCGTAGTGCATCTGGACGTTGCTGCGGAGGTAAGCAGCGAGATACAGTGAGATATAATTAAATGTAGGTGATATGAGTGGGGGAAGAGCAGGCATGGGCACAGATATCTCAAGAGTGGTGTTAAAACTGTAAATGATTATATAAGAGAACACAGTAATGTAGCATTTGACAGGACTTTTACACACATTAACTGTGTTCCAAAAGCTAAGCTACATTTTTCCCATTTTTATGTGGCTTCCATTGCTTTAGGGGGTTTTGCCATCTGGCCTGGGTGGGGTGGGGGGGTGGCGAGTTCTCGAATTCACCCTGGCTCGTCCTGTTTCATATTACCACTTTGTACCTCAAGAGGCGATAGTGAGTTGC
The DNA here is from genome assembly GCF_015220715.1 of Pygocentrus nattereri. Classification (NCBI taxonomy): domain Eukaryota; kingdom Metazoa; phylum Chordata; class Actinopteri; order Characiformes; family Serrasalmidae; genus Pygocentrus; species Pygocentrus nattereri. The sequence goes on along the minus strand of NC_051213.1, from coordinate 37,237,165 downwards.
TGCTGTAGCATCAAGTCTGCAATCAGTGCCCCATGACAGGATGAAGAAGTAGTGCTGCTGCAAGGGCTTACTCTTCCCTCTTCTCAATCCTGTTGAAGGTACAGACCCCAGTTAGACCATTTAAGTAGCCAATGAAAGGAATAGTAAATGCAGCGATGGCTGAAGCACTTGGCAAGCAAGCTTCATCACCACTGCTGCCCGCTCCAGGCAAGACACCATGTTTGACAGCAAAAAAAAAAAAAAAAAAAAGCAGTGACGTAAATAGAAGCAAAACAAGAGTTGACACTTTTGCTTTCAATAGCTGGTAGAGACAGCTCTTGTCAAGTAAAGTTATGAAGTTTGATGCTGAACTTGCAACATTTCTTCTAGACTGGTAAAGAAGGAGCAGATTAAAGAGGAAGGAGGGACTCTTCATTTCCTTGTTTCTACCAGTAGTGGTGGATACCATAACATCTGATGATATGTTTTCTCCTATTTGTTTGAGATTTGAAATATGAATTCGACTGGTTGGCCATAGCTTAACAATTGGGAGGCTCATCCTTGGGAAATACTCCTAACTCTACAGTTGGCCATCTCTCTGCCATAAACTAGATAAATTTTAATTATCATTCAGATTGCATTTTTCCCCATTTTTACTCCTGTAGTTTGTGTTTGGACTTGAGGAAGAGCCAGAGAAAATAGTTGATGGATAAGTTTGGGAAATACATATGAAAATTAGGATAACTGTCACATCTCTCGTCTTTTCTCTTGGCTTCGGTGGACCAGGAGGGTCAGGTGATCCGTATATCATTCTCTAACCTCTTCAAGGAGTTTAAGTCCACAGCAACATGGCTGCAGTTCCCCTTCCAGTGTGGAGCAGCGCCTGGCTCTGTCTATGAGAGCACGACCAAGACTGCTAAACATGGTACGCTCTTACACATACACTACACACAGTGTGCCTGTAGAAGGCCTGCTATCTCTATGACTTAATCTCATGTTTTCATTGAACTTATTCTTCTGCTTCCTTAATCGCATTAAGCGTTTGTGATGCATTCGTTTTTTGTCAGAGCGTTATACTGTTGATCAGACTCTTATGTGTTTTAACATGTAAATTAACAAAGAAACATAATGGAAAATGAAGGAAATCTAGTAACCTCCTTAAACTCCAGGCCTTTAATTGACTTATAATCTTAATGTTCAATTCTACCTTTTCAGAACTTTCATTGTTCAGAGAATTGGTGATTGTCTGATGCCTGATATTGTTTTGCAATAGTTGTAAGGGTCAGATTTTGGCCTAAAACAATTTTCTTTTTCAATGCATACAGGAAAGAGAGATACATGCAGGACAGTGTAAGGCAAAATTGCACCCAATGAGAACTTATTTCATCAGATTGACACTTATCAACCATTTGCTGCTGTGGACCATAATCAGCATTACATATAAAAACTCGGAAGATTCACTAGTTCACTAGTTATCTTGGATTGTAAATAAAATGTCCAGATTTGTTTTGTAAACATTCCTGATTCCTATAACCATCATAAAAAAATCCTTGTTGGCAAGTTTCTCAGCAGTGGAACATTTTACATCAAACCATGCTTAAAGACGTTGTTCACATCTCAACAATTGAATTTTGAAAAATTCAGAATGGTTTGTTGTGAAATGGTTCAGGAACTTTTGAAGGCATTAGACTTCTCAGACGTCTGGTTCCTACATCAATGTAAATAATTTAGAATCTGTAATTTTCTCAAGGATGGACCATTTCACATCATACCGCTCTGATGACTTTGTTTAATTCTGAATTATTAAATTATACAGAAATTTGTAAAAATCTGTGGAATTCCTCTTCAAGCTGGTTGCTGTTTGTGTTTTAGGTTTGGTGGGTCCAGCGCCGGTGTGTGTGCGGTGGACATGTCTGATGATGGACCTGCGTTATGTGCTTTCTGTCTACCTGAACAAAACACACAGCCACCTGAAGAGCATCAAACTGTGTGCCAACATGGCCATCAAAAACATCATGACCAGCGATCTGCTGCTAGACCCAGGTATGCACTCCCCCTCACACAACCACATCAAACTTACACACTCTTAACTTTCTCTCTCCTCTTTTTATTCTTAATCATTCTCTTTGTTCCACTTTTTCTTTCTTTCTCTTTATTTCTATTTTATTCTCTCTCTCTCTCTCTCTCTCTCTCTCTCTCTCTCCCTCTCCCTCCCTCCCTCCCTCCCTCCCTCCCTCTCCCCCTCCCTCTCCCCCTCCCTCCCTCTCCTTCTCGCTCTTGTGCTCTCTCACTCTCTCTGTCTTTCTTTGTAGGTTTGTCATTTTCAGAGTTCCGGCAAGCTGGTATGGTGTTGCCCGAAGGCACAGCTCCCATGCCCAGAGAGATGTGTTTTCCTGTGCCAAAGGGCAGCAGCTGGCATCAGCTCTATGACTACATCAGGTAAACTACACACCCTGCTTACAGTAGACATTGATTGGGATTAAAAGTCACCCTTTTTCAAATAATGTCTATACTTTTCCACATATCAGAAAAGGCAGAATCATTTGTACTGTACAATATCTTAAGCAGGGCTGAAACTAACAGCATTTTTACAGGCTTTGAAAATGATTACTATTTCTAAGAAGTGATCAAATACCCTAATGACCAGAAGTGTTTTTAGTTGTGCGTCTGACAGACAACACTTTCATTTAAATTGAAGTTTCAGTTCACCCCAACTGTGCTAGAAATGTGTCTTACATCCGTTTGAACACAAGCCTAAACTCCATAAAGATCCAGTCAAATCTCACATTCTTACTTTCTAACGTGTTCGAAAGTATATGTAAAATAATAATTAACTAAATTGTGATGATCTTGCTTGTTTGGGAGTTACAGACTGCAGCCCTGCACTAATGGTGTGTGGAGGAGACTCTTCACTAATACAGCAATAAAAACGTATTTAGTCTAAATCAACTGAAGTGCTGTTTTATTTGTGAAAAAAATAGGTGAGCCAGAGCATGGATTGGATGCACGGCAGCACTTGGATAAGAATCACTGTATACTTACATATTTGAGATGATTCAACCGACTGTTCCATTTATTAACAATAACTGTTCTATTTAAAGACGTTTGCAGATGGAATGTATTTTAGACAGCAATTTGTGTGGCTTGAAAAAAGCAGAAGCTGTTGAAAACTAAATAGAGGAACATCAAAAAAATTAAACTTGCATCATGTCCAGTCAGATGCATAATATTTTAAAAATACTGTATAACTTTTCATTTTGTCATTGTCATATCCAATATATATGTCTCAAAATGTCTCAATTTTCCAGTATATGTCTCAAAAGAGATTGAGTAATATACTACTAAAAGATTTTATAACTGTCATGTTTCCTTGGATTACGTGTAGTAGTAGTAGTAGTAGTAGTAGTAGTAGTAGTAGTAGTAGTAGTGTCGTTTTCTCGGTTTACACAGGTTTACACTACGTCTCTGATGCTTTATGGAACTGTCCCTTTACATACAGTAAATTAAGACATGATCTTGTGTGTTTTCATAGGTTTCCCTCAGATGGTGTGAAATTGCCATTTGATTCTATACAGAAAGGACTCAACCCAAGTGAGTGTTAAATAAGGGCAGGTGCACTAAAGTACACACTGGACCCATAGTAATGTAGACATTGTGTACAAGCGTGCTTATTTCCTCTCTGTCTCTCTTTCTATATTTCTCTTTCTCTCTCTTAGGAGAAGAGGCTGTGGTTGACGAGAGTCCCCATCGAGAGGAGAGTCGCAGTGTGAACATCAGCAGACCTGTGCAGGACCGTGTTTCCCTCATCCAGCAGATTACCACACCCAAACCTGTTAGTGTGAGGGAGAATGTGTGTTACAGACTACTGCCTTTGCTGTTTTTATTATTTAAGCACTGCAGCACATAAAGGTGCTGAATGAAAGCTGATTCTGGCCATGTGACAATGAATGATGGCATGTAGTCTATTATTTTTGTATGTTTAATAACTTTTACTGATGTTGTGTGTGTTTCTTTAGCGTGCTAAGCAGCGGTCACTCCTTCTGACCTCAAGTCTGCCTGAGCTGACCTCTTCACACTCTGGGGATAGAGAGAGCCCAAGTCAGAGGTCACAGGCCTTTGAGGAGGACAGGGTAGTGTGTGATGATGGAGAAGGAGTGCATGTGTTTGCTCACTACAAGGACGATGATGTCAGCACACATTTGACAAACAGTGAGGAAGTTGCTGTGAGTGACCCAAATCTACTACTGACACAAACGCCCTATTAGGAGTGTATTAAATTATCAGGACAGTTTCTATAATACAATATGTACACATTAAAATGGTCAGAACGGTTCAGAATGGTCAGGTGTTTGGGTGTTTTTTTCTATACTAACTCAGATGTTTGTATATAGAGACACAGAACTAAAATTGTCAGACCAGAGGTCAGGGGGAAACGGTGGGTAATTCAGCCTGGAATTTTCTCTGGAGAGGAGTTAGAAAAACACATGGATGCCTGTAACAGAGGAAATTACCCCTGTCTAAATTGGGCTAAAGACAGTATTTGCATTTTGTACAAAAGAATAATTGATTAGGACTCTTTAGGAACTATGCACAGTGCACAAGGCTATTTGGCTTATACGAGTAGAAAATGAGTGCAAAATTTTTTCTTTAGGTGGTTAATGCTGCTGTTCCACGCCCGCTTTCTTTGCCTTCAGCCAAGCCCGCGAAGCAACAACAAGTAAGAAGCATTTCCTGGAACAAAACAGTAACAAATACAGTAACCTCCTATCTTGTAGCTCCACTTTGCTGAAGTGCTGCAGAGACTTTAGTTCAAACTGTAGTTAGAGACTATTGATGCACAATTTGTTGCCAGGAAGTGGAAGTACATGGTAAATGCTCCTTATAAAGTGCATCCTATTAAATACATGTACTCACTTTTTTTGTGCATGTGGTTTTTTTGGATAGAAATAATTGGTAAATAAAAATTGGCAATTGGTTTTCCAGAAGTTGCACCCTGACCCCATATTGAAGCTGAGTAGAATCATCGGTTTTGGTGGAGCAACAATGAGATGTGTGAGTGAAACGACATGAGACACAAATAAGAGATGCAGATTCTGTTCCCTTTATTTCTCTAATGAGCTCTCTCTCTCTCTGTTTCTCTCTCTCTCTCTCTATTTTTCTCTCTCTCTCTCTCTCTCTCTCTATTTTTCTCTCTCTCTCTCTCTCTCTCTCTCTCTCTCTCTCTCTCTCTCTCTATCTATCTATCTATCTATCTATCTATCTATCTATCTATCTATCTAGGCTGTATGGGCTAATGATGGGGAGGAGGTGGTGTATCCATGTCACGCCATCATAGTCAGCATGAAGATCTCTTCTGGACAACAGCGGTTTTTCATCGGCCACACAGACAAAGTGTGTAGCTTACTCAGATTTGTGTTAAATGTGTTTTTCAGCTAACACTTGCAACTAAGCAAAAGCTGAATGATATTAGAGGACATCATGGACTGTGTGTATGTTTGTGTGTCAGGTGTCTGCGCTGGCACTGAACGCGCGCTCATCTCTCCTAGCATCGGCTCAAATGGGCACACACTGTCTAGTTCGGCTCTGGAGCTACAGCAAGGGACAGTGTCTGACCATGATCAAAACACATGCGCACTCACTCAACACTCTCAGGTAGACACACACACTCACACAGTCTCTACTACCTATTTAAACTCCCACACTTTAACCTTTGATTGTCTTAATTTGTGTTGTATTTCCAGTTTTTCCTATAGTGGGGGTGTTCTGTGTGGAGTGGGAAAAGACAGCCACAACAAAACAGTGAGTGCCGCTAATAATGATACAAGAGATCTGCTAACTGAAGATTAATCTAAATGTTACTGAAGATTAGCACTGGCCTTGGGCCTTGAAATTGATAGATAAGTGAGCATTCTTCTCTCTGATATCCCAAACTCCAGTCCTGGTTTAATTCATGTACACACGCATGCCCTGTGAGCAGTGGTGCGATTGAATGGAACACTGTTGTGCTGTCTCATAAGAAAGATGCCCTCAGAAACAGTTATTAAAGTTTACTTAATCATAATTTTTTTAATTTTCATAGTGTAATTTGTGTAGTTGTCGTAGGTCTTTTCACACCAAGTAAATTTGATGGAAAAGCAGGTTTGATTTTGAATGCACTGAAACCTTTTAACACCGAACTGTTAGCTGTTAGCATGCGGCCGTACTATCTACCTCATGATTTCTTGCATGTTATTATGATAACTGCATACATTCCTCCCTCCGCTGATGCATGCACGGCATGTGACGTCATCCACTCAGTCACGAGCAAACTCCAAACACAGCATCCACAAGCTCTCATCCTCATTTCTGGGGATTTCAATAATGCTTCCCTGTCCTCCACACTTCCCAGCTTCAAACAGTATGTGACTTGCAACACAAGAGACAATAAAACACTGGACCTGTTTTATGCAAACACCAAGGATGCATATAACACATCACCCCTCCCACCCTTGGGCAAGTCTGATCACAATCTGGTACATCTCCTGCCTGTCTACAAACCCATTGTTCAAAGGTGTCCTGTCAACACAAGACAGGTGAGAATTTGGTCCGACAGGGCCTATGAGGCTCTGAAGGACTGCTTTGAAATAACAGATTGGGAGGTTCTCCGTGACCCACATGGTGAGGATGTTGATGGTCTCACTGATTGCATCACAGACTACATATATTTCTGTGTGGAGGACATTGTACCCACCAGGACTGTATGGTGTTTTTCCAATAACAAGCCCTGGGTACTCCAGATCTGAAGGCCCTTCTGGAAGAAAAGAAGAGGGCACTTAGATCTGGAAACAAAGCGGAAATGAGAAGAGTACAGAAGGAGCTGCGGAGGAAAATCAGGGAGGGCAAAGACCAGTACAGGAAGAGAATGGAAGAGTTTGGAGGGGTCTTAAAGCCATCTCAGTCTGTCCTGCAATGGACAAATTACCTCAATTTCTTCAACAGATTTGATCTGGTAGCTCACCCTCCCTCAGCCCAGCTTACACCCCTGCTTTCAGCTCCCAGCATTCAGCCCTGTGCTGCTCTGCCCCTAACCAGAGAACAAGTGAGGAAGGAACTGAGGAAGATGAAGGTGAGGAAGGCAGCAGGTCCAGACATCAGTCCTGGGATCCTGAGGCACTGCGCAGACCAACTGTGTGAGATAGTAAAGGACATTTTCAACCTAAGCCTGAATCAGGAGAGAGTGCCAGTACTCTGGAAGACATTGTGTGTAGTACCTATCCCAAAAACTGCACACCCCAGTGATCTGAATGGCTACAGACCCGTGGCACTGACCTTGCATCTGATGAAGGCTCTGGAAATACTTGTTCTTGCCCATCTTCGTCCACTGATGGGACCAGTTATGGACCCTCTGCAATTTGCCTACCAGCCAGGCATTGGAGTGGAGGATGCAATAACTTACCTACTCCACAGATCCCTCGCTCATCTTGAAAAGGCGGGAAGCACTGTTAGAATCATGTTCTTTGATCTATCAAGTGCTTACAACACCATCAAGCCCACTCTACTAGGGAGCAATATGGAGAAGGCAGGGGTGGATCACCATCTCATCACAAGGACTATGGACTACCTCAGGAACAGACCACAGTATGTGCGACTTAAGGACTGTGTATCAGAAACACTACTCTGCAGCACAGGGGCCCCACAGGGAACAGTCCTGGCCCCATTCCTCTTCACCCTCTACACTGTGGACTTCACCCACAACACCTCAACCTGTCACCTTCAGAAATCCTCTGATGACTCTGCCATTGTTGGCTACATCTCAGACGATGATGAAAAGGAAAAAGTTACAAGAAAAGTTACAAGGAATTTTGTGGACTGGTGCCACCAGAACTGCCTCCAGATCAACACGGCTAAAACCAAAGAGCTGGTGGTGGATTTCCGCAAGACTAAGTTCTCCTCACCCACTTCAGTGAACATCCAGGGAAGGGACATTGAGATTGTCAAGACCTACAATTACCTGGGTGTTCAACTAAACAACAAACTGGACTGGTCTGACAACACCTACACCCTGTATAAGAAAGACCAGAGCAGATTCCACCTGCTGAGGAGGCTCCGGTCCTTTGGAATACAGGGTGGACTTCTCCACTCTTTTTATGACTCTGTGGTGGCATCAGCCATCTTCTATGGCATTGTCTGCTGGGGAGGTGGCATTACAGCAGCAGACAGGAAGAAACTGGTCAAGCTTATCAGGAAGGCTAGTTCTGTCCTGGGCTATGTGCTGGACCCAGTGGGGGAGGTGGCAGAGAGGAGGATGTTGGCCAAGCTTGCATCCATAATGGACAACCTCTCTCACCCACTACCGGAGTCAGTTGCAGCACTGGGCAGCTCCTTCAGTGACAGGCTTCTCCACCTGCGATGCAGAAAAGAGAGATATCGCAGCTCATTTTTCCCCACTGCTGTTCAGCTCTACAATCAAAACCTCCCCAAGCAGAGACTCGGACAGTCTCAGTCATAAACACACTATGGATTCACACGTCACTCTATCATAGTGCACTCCATCAAGAACACACCACATAGACCTATATCTTATCCTACCTCTAATTAATGTGCAATATCTGCTGCTGATAGATTGGTACAAGTGCAATACATACGCAAGTTCTGTGCAATATCTACAATTTCTGTGCAATATCCAGTCATTACCTGCTCAGAAATGTGCAATATCCATACAACTACATGTCTAAACTGTAAATTTGTATAGTTTCTTAATTCTATTTTTATTTTTTATATTTTTCTGCGAACAGACACCTTGTTTATTTATTTAATATCTATAGTATATCTTATATTTTGTATTTTGTATGATGCACATCTTTGTCTACTTACTGCTCTTTGTCTGCTTACTGTGTATTCTGTTGTAACAATGCAAATTTCCCCGAGTGGGCTAAAAAAAATGTATCTTATCTTTATAGGTTGTTGATATTACGCCAGTTATTTTTGCAAATTGCAAGTCATAAAATCTGTGTAATCAGTTATAGCTTTTTTTGTGCATATGACTTTGGTTCAGTGTCAAAAAATAAGTGTGAATGCTAAGAGACCAAGAGCTATAATGCAACAGTGTGTCTGCTTTGATCTGGATGAAGGGAACCAAACTACAAATATAAATGAACCTGTAATGAACAGGCTGTAAGGTTTGGGCAATTGAAAATTGTTCTAGATGTATTGAGTGTCTGTACAAAATACCCCATAGCTTTAAATATTTAAAATATCAATATTTATCAATAGTTCTGTCCTGATTTAACATTTTCCACCCAAAATTGCATATAGTTCCAGCTGTGCTGTAGACAGTCTGCAAACTCAGAGCTAATTTTCAGATGAGCATTTTCTTGTTTGGGTGATTTGTATGCCGATGTCTATGAGTGTTGTCTTTGTTTTTTGTGTATGTAGATGGTTGTTGTGTGGAACACGCAGCGTGTGGATAAAGGGGGTGTGGTCACAGTCATGGCTAAAGCTCACACAGATGTTGACATCCAGACCATGAAGATAGCCTTTTTTGATGACACACGGTATCCAAAATACACTTGCACAAACGCTTATTTGGCTTGCCATATATACAGAACACCCAACATAAACTCCCCCAGCATATATTCTTACATGCTCTTACATTTCCACTCCCTAATGATGTAATGCAGAACCACATGAATCTCACATAAACATTAAAAGGCTCTCTTTTAAATCTGCTCCAGGTTCAGTTACACTGTTTGCATGTCCTTGGTAGCAATAATAATATTTCTGTGGTTTCTCTGTGCTACCATCTATTCTATTATTGTATAAAAGACGCACAAGGCTTTCTTTTTTGTTGGATGCACTGTGATTTGTTTTTGTTTTGTTTTGTTTTTTTTGTTTCACATAGTTACAGTTTTCATACATTTACAGTGTTTCAAAAAGACAGTGAATTAGCTGTTTAGTGTAGTGAACATTGAAAACTACTAACATTGAGTACTAACATGCTTTTGTGTTTGCGTGTGTAGTATGGTGTCATGCGGTGTGGGCAACGTGCGTTTGTGGCGCGTGCGTGGTGGCTGTCTGCGCTCATGTCCTGTTAACCTGGGGCAGTATCACAACCTGGAGTTCACTGATCTGGCCTTTGAGCAGGGACACACTCCTGACCGACAGCTGGATGACCGTACACTGTAAGGACACGAACACAAACTTACAAAGTCCAAAAAAAAAAGTCCAAGTCCAAAAACCTTGAGACAGTGTGTGAAGTGCTAATAAAACAGAAAGCAGTGATTAATCAGTTTTGTTTCACCTGTATTAAATTGAAAACAGTACAAAAAGTTTTTTTAACATTATGAATTTAATGACTTTTTATAAATATAAACTCATTCTGAATTTGATGCCTGCTACATGTTTCAAAAATTTGGGATTGGAGCATGCTTACCTTTGTGATACAGGCAGCATTTGTTGCCCCAAAATGTGTTTAGTGTTTATGGTGCTTTCACAGATGTGCAGGTAACCCACTAATACCCCTCCATTACCATGACAGACTCTGGCTTTAAACTTTATACTGGTAACAATCAGGATTTTCCTTTTGTTCTTTGGCTTAGAGAAAACAACGTTCATTTTTTCCATAAACAGTCGGTTCCACTGTGTATCAGTCCATTTCAGATGAGCTCAAGCCCAGAGAAATCGGCAACATTTCTGGATGTTTTTGGAATATGGCTTCTGATGTGCACAATACAGTCTTAACTTGCATTTGTGGATGCAGTGAGAAATGATGTCTATTGCTAGTGGTTTGTCAAAGTATTCTTAGTTCTATGTTGTAATATCCATCACAGAAACATGCTGGTTTTTAATGCAGTGCCGTATGAAGTGTGATTGAAGGTCATGGCCATAGATTTATGATGTTAGTCCTTTGCGCACAGATATTTCTCGAAATTACATGAATTATTTGACAGTGCACACCATAGGGTGTGAAATTAGAACTGTTTAGAACTGTTTAAGATGTTTTTGGACATTTCAGAGTTCTTGGTCTTGAATTGCTCCTGTTTTTTTTTTTTTTTTTTTTTTTTGGGAATGTGTTGCAGGCATTAATTTCAGAATGAATGTATACTGTATTTACAACAAATAAATGAGGTTGATGAGGTAAAACTTTACATATCTTTTCTTTGTAAAGTTTTTTTTCAAATACAGGTTAATGTGCTTTTATAAATCACTGATTTCTATTTTCATTTGTATTTTGCCTACTGTTTTTTTTTTTTTTTTGTTTTTTTTTGGAATTGAGTTAGGTAGTAATCATTGTATTTGTGAATGGTGTAGGTTTGCCAGCAGTAAGAGTGGCCACATCCTGGACATTGACTATGTTTCTGTGGGAATAAAGAATGTCAGAAGACTCCTCCCAGCTCAGCAAAGCCACTCCCAGCGCAGAGAGAAACAGACCTTCAGCACAGGTGAGAGAGAAGGAGAGAGTAAAGATTGAGGGGGGTGCTTTGGTGCAGGGAGGGCAGCCACTGATTGTGCAAGTTCTCCTACTTAGAAAGATGAGAGAGGTCTGTAATTTTCATCATAGGTACACTTCAACAATGTCAGACAAAATGAGAAAAAAAATCCAGGAAATCACATTGAAGGATTTTTAAAGAATTTATTTGTAAATTATGGTGGAAAATAAGTATTTGGTCAATGACAAAAGTTCAACTCAATACATTATAACATAACCTTTGTTGGCAATGACAGAGGTCAAACGTTTCATGCAAGTCTTCACCGGGTTTGCACACACTGTAGCTGGTATTTTGGCCCATTCCTCCATGCAGATCTCCTCTAGAGCAGTGATGTTTTGGGGCTGTCGCTGGGCAACACAGACTTTCAATTCCCTCCACAAATTTTCTATGGGGTTGAGGTCTGGAGACTGGCTAGGCCACTCCAGGACCTTGAAATGCTTGTTACAGAGCCACTCCTTTGTTGCCCGAGCAGTGTGTTTGGGATCATTGTCATGCTGGAAAACCCAGCCACGTTCCATCTTCAATGCTCTCACTGATGGAAGGAGGTTTTGGCTTAAAATCTCATGATAAATGGCCCCATTCATTCTTCCCTCAACACGGATCAGTCGTCCTGTACCCTTTGCAGAAAAACAGCACCAAAGCATGATGTTTGCACCCCCATGCTTCACAGTAGGTATGGTGTTCTTGGGATGCAACTCAGCATTCTTCTTCCTCCAAACACAACGAGTTGAGTTTTTACCAAAAAGTTCTATTTTGGTTTCATCTGACCACATGATATTCTCCCAATCCTCTTCTGGATCATCGATATGCTCTCTGGCAAATTTCAGACGGGCCTGGACATGTACTGGCTTAAGCAGGGGGACACGCCTGGTACTGCAGGATTTGAGTCCCTATCAGCGTAGTGTGTTACTGATGGTAGTCTTTGTTACTTTGGTCCCAGCTCTCTGCAGGTCATTCATCAGGTCCCTCTGTGTAGTTCTGGGATTTTTGCTCACCGTTCTCATGATCATTTTGACCCCAAGGGATGAGATCTTGCATGGGGCCCCAGATCAAGGGAGATTATCAGTGGTCTTGTATGTCTTCCATTTTCTTACAGTTCATCTCACAGTTGATATATTCACACCAACCTGCTTGCCTATTGTAGATTCACTCTTCCCAGCCTGGTGCAGGTCTACAACTTTCTTCCTGGTGTCCTTTGACAGCTCTTTGGTCTTGGCCATGGTTGAGTTTGGAGTCTGACTGTTTGAGGCTGTGGACAGGTGACTTTTATACAGATAACGAGGTCAAACAGGTGCCATTAATACAGGTAAAGAGTGGAGGACAGAAGAGCTTCTTAAAGAAGAAGTTACAGGTCTGTGAGAGCCAGAAATCTTGCTTGTTTGTGGGTGACCAAATATTTATTTTTCACCATAATTTACAAATAAATTCTTTAAAAAATCCTACAATGTGATTTCCTGCATTTTTTTTTTCTCATTTTGTCTCATAGTTGAAGTGTACCTATGATGAAAATTACAGGCCTCTCTCATCTTTCGAAGTAGGAGAACTTGCACAATCAGTGGCTGACTAAATACTTTTTTGCTCCACTGTACATAAGTAAGCCAGTAATGGAGCAGTGGTTTGTAAATGCATGCCATTAAGTTACCTCAGAACATGTTTCTGTTATTGTCTTTTCTGCTTATAGAACATAGACATTCATCAGATCTATATATCTTTATAAAAGTACTTTTATGAATGCAAATCAGACAAATGCTTTATTTCATTGTGTTTCAGAGACAATGGAGCAAAATATGCCACTTGTAACGCTGGAGAAATTGACATACTAATGCATCAGAAAATACATGATATAATTCCTGCTAAACGAATAGTTTGTTTTTGCTTTTTAGTATGGATGTATTCTAACTGCCAGTGTACGGTTTCTTCATATTTTATGTTTTAATTGCTGTTTGTGTATATGTGTTTGTGTTGTTTGTTGTTTGTGATGCTTTAGCATCCCAGTGTTGTTTACCTCACTTGTCAAGCTTCACCTCCAAACTTGGTTGCATTGTGTGATGAGTAGACCTACCTAGTCGATGGAAGTGAATTTCATTAAATTGAGGATGTTATTGGGTAAAAAAAAACAAAAAAACCAAACACACAACAATAAAAAGCCCTGATATGTCTGTGTGTCCAGGTCCAGGCATTGCAGTGAACAGCGTTAGTGTATGTGGCTCTTTCTGCGCGACGGGTTCAGAGGATGGATTCCTGCGTCTTTGGCCTCTTGACTTCTCTTCTGTCTTGCTGGAGGCAGGTAACTACCAGCTATCAGTCTCCTACACAGCCCTTGATTAGCATCTGGTTACTGCTTTTTTATTCAGTGTTAACCTGTAAAGCTATGTAAATGATGATTGTTGGTTTTGTTTCTCTGTTTGTGTAGAACATGAAGGGCCAGTCTGTTTTGTAACTGTGTCCTCGGATGGTCTGAGTGTGCTGGCTGCCACTAGCACAGGAAATCTTGGCTATCTGGATGTCAGTAGTCGTGGTTACCGTACATTGATGAGGTCCCACACAGCAACTGTGTTGGGCTTTAGTGTGGATGGAATCAGAAGGCAAATCACCACGGCTTCCAGAGACTGCACTGTTCGGGTATGGGCCATGGACTCCACGCAGCAGGTCAGTAGCTCACAATCCTCAGAGGAGATCCTAGGGCTTGCTGAAACCTGAGAACCGTTTAGAACTCCCACTAGTACTCCTTCAAATAAGTGACTTGCATTTTCATAGATAACATATGAATGTCATTATCACTTAAACAGTCAATAAATTATTTCCAGTTCCACAGAGTGTGCTTGACTAAAAATACACTGTCTCGTCTCGCTGTCATCTTATGATCAAAACGCAAGAGACCGATGTGAACAGGGCCTCTCTCTCTGTGTCTGTCTTTGTCTTTCCTCTGCGTGTAGCTGTATGACTTTGTGTCTGATGAGGATGATGATGCGCCATGCTCAGTGGCATTCCATCCCAGCCTGCCAGTCTTTGCCTGTGGTAGCAGCTCTGGAACTGTGAGAGTGTTTGACATCCCCACATCCAGCTTACTGGCACAGCACAGGTACAGAAGCACACACATACACACACTAAGAGCACATGCAGGTAAAAATCCACAAAAGTTTTGGTAGTGTGGTAATTTTAAAAAAAATGAAGAAAACATAAATGAGATCAGCTGTACACTCTTTGTACTATACACTCTGAAAACATGTTGCACTGTGCTTTTGTATTACGCTAATAAAACAGTAATGACAACCACCCAAAAGATATACAACCCCAATTCCAATGAATCCTTTTCAACCTATATTCAATTGAATACACTACAAAGACAAGATATTTAATGTTCAAACAGATAAACTTTATTGTTTTTGCAAATATTCACTCATTTTGAATTTGATGCCTGTAACACGTTCCAAAGAAGTTGGGACCGGGGCATGTTTACCACTGTGTTACATCACCTTTCCTTTTAACAACACTCAATAAGCATTTGGGAACTGAGGACACTAATTGTTGAAGCTTTGATGGTGGAATTCTTTCCCATTCTTGCTTGATGTACAGCTTCAGTTGCTCAACAGTCCAGTGTCTCCGTTGTCGTATTTTGTGCTTCATAATGTGTCACACATTTTCAATGGGAGACAGGTCTGGACTGCAGGCAGGCCAGTCTAGTACATGCACTCTTTTACTATGAAGTCACGCTGTTGTAACATGTGCAGAATGTGGCTTGGCATTGTCTTGCTGAAATAAGCAGGACGTCCCTGAAAAAGATGTTGCTTGGATGGCAGCATATGTTGCTCCAAAACCTGTATGTACCTTTCAGCATTAATGGTGTCTTCACAGATGTGCAAGTTACCCATGCCATGGGCACTAACACACCCCCATACCATCAGAGATGCTGGCTTTTGAACTTTGCGCTGATAATAATCCAGACAGTCATTTTCCTCTTTGGCCCGGAGGACACAACGTCCATGATTTCCAAAAACAATTTGAAATGTGGACTCGTCAGACCACAGGACACTTTTCCACTTTGCGTCAGTCCATCTCAGATGAGCTTGGGCCCAGAGAAGCCGGCGGCGTTTCTGGGTGTTGCTGATATGTGGCTTTTGCTTTGCATGGCAGAGTTTTAACTTGCACTTGTAGATGGAGTGATGAACTGTGTTCACTGACAATGGTTTTCTGAAGTTCCTGAGCCCATGTGGTAATATCCGTTACAGAATGATGTTGGTTTTTAATGCAGTGCTGCCTGAGGGTTCGAAGGTCACGGGCATTCAATGTTGGTTTTCTGCCTTGCCACTTACTTGCAGAGATTTCTCCAGATTCCCTGAATCTTTTGATGATATTATGGACTGTAGATGATGAAATCGTTGTTCTTAAACTGTTGGACTACTTGCTCACACAGTTGTTCACAAAGTGGTGAACCTCGCTCCATCCTTGCTTGTGAACAACTCAGCCTTTCAGGGATGCTCCCTTTATACCCAATCATGACACTCACCTGTTTCCAATTAACCTGTTCACCTGTGGAATGTTCCAAACAGGTGTTTTTTTTGAGCATTCCTCAACTTTTCCAGTCTTTTGTTGCCCCTGTCCCAACTTCTTTGGAATGTGTTGCAGGCATCAAATTCAAAATGAGTGAATATTTGCAAAAAACAATAAAGTTTATCTGTTTGAACATTAAATATCTTGTCTTTGTAGTGTATTCAATTGAATATAGGTTGAAAAGGATTTGCAAATAATCATTCTGTTTTTATTTATGTTTTACACAATGTCCCAACTTCATTGGATTTGGGGTTGTAAGACAAAGATTACCTAGTGCAGTAGAAATCATCTCATATGCTGCAATAACGTAGCTCAAGCACTTTTCTTGGAAATAATCACAAAATTCCATCATTCTACTATCTTAAAACTTAAAAAAAGTACATTTATGAAACTATAAAGCTGTTTAAGATTTTACAGATATAGAGAGCAATGCATTTTTTGCTCCACCCCAGACTCCGCCTGTGAGGACAACCATTGGCTCATTAGCCTGCTGAATGCTTTCAGTTTATTGGCTCACAAGGGAAATGTCTGCATAAATTTGGGTGTGTATGTAATGGTGAATCCTGTCCTGCAAATGATATGTGAATATCAGTTGAGTCTTATTTGTTTCCGCACACTGAAGGTGATTTATCAGTCATGCTCAGATCTGTGCTTGTTCCCACGTCTCAGTTTCATGAATCAGATGTGAAGTACGCCATTACGATCAAGTCAGAGCTTGTTCTAGCGCAACTTTGATGAATAGAGACTGCTGTGAATTTAGGCTTCCTCTCTTTACTGGCCTGTTTAATATTAACATTTATCATATTTTATACAGGTGTAGATAGAGCAGGTGTTTGTGGTGTCACAATTGTATGTGGTATGATAAACACAAGTAATACGCATGTGCTTCACACACAGACATCTTGATTTGAACAGTACGTTAACTGTCATTTGTGATTGCAGACAGCACCGTGGTGCAGTAGTGGGCCTGGTGTTTTCTCCTGATGGTGAACATCTATACAGCGCTGGCTCTCTGGGATACCTGGCTCTCTACAATGCTTCCCAACCAGAATACCATGTCCTTCGAGTGCTCGGTTAGTTGGCATTCCATAGGATACATTTTGAAGACCAATATAAATTCCTTCATGGCTCCCCAGAGGGTCTACATTTTTGCTCTATCCCTAAGAGTTGTGAAATGGATTAGAGCAAAGATGTGGATCGTCTTTGAGGATCTGTTTGACAACCATGGTAAATTAGACTATATATACACTGCAGCTGTCCATCTTTCCACATTGTTTATTCAGAAGACAAAGTTCTTGTTTTACCATAATTAGGGAATTGTTAGATAAAAAAAATTGCAGTTAAAGATTCAATTGTCTTTTCTGGTTTATTGACTAAAGCCTACAATGGGCAAATTGGCTAAGATTGTACTGTTGTGCATGCACACTCTGTAGTTACACAGAATCATGTGTTGAGTCAAGCGAAGCTACACAAGAAAAAACACGCATTCTGATAGCATACATGGTAAAAATGATAGCTAACAAATGTACCAACATTACTCAGTGAGTTGTTATTGTATCTGTTGTAAATATGCAGTGGTGACTGCAGTTTGTGAGTAAGATGTCTAATGTTAGTGGTCAATGTGTTGCTAAGGTAACGTGGTTGCTCGAGGCACAGATCGAGGCCCTGATGCTCTGGCGGTGAGCTCAGACAGTTGCTGCCTGGCGTTTGTTGGCCCCACAGAATTCACCGTAACCATCATGGATGCGCACTCGCTTGATGAGGTGCATTGTCAACATCTCAAAACCCTTTATAATACTTTTTGAGTTGAACTACAATGTGCCATTTAAAGCAATGTTTGTGTTTTTTTTTTGTTGGTTTTTTTTTAAAGAAAGGGTCCTAAAATTCACCTTTGTGGAACCCCTTTATATTGTTAATGATATTCTTTCATGAATATTGTGTATTGCAGTTGCTGCGTGTGGATGTGAGCGTGTTGGATGTTGAGAGTACGACTCTGGACACAGCACTGAAGGTGTGTTTCTCCCCATCTTCTCTCTCCCACCTGCTCATCACCACATCAGCCAATAAGATCCTGTGGATCAACAGAAACACTGGACGACTGCTGAGAGAGGTGAGAAAGATTTTACTTATTCAGGTATTTTCTTGAACGTTAACAACCGACTAAAGCAGCAAGTGTTCCCTCGGACTTATATTAATACTGCTGTGGATTTCAGCTTACAGTTATCAAAGGGCATGTGCCCATTAAAAGAAGAATTTTGCTCTTTTTTTAAGATAAAATTGTTTGATATAGTATGTAAACGCTGGTATGTTTCAGAATGTGCCCTTCGCTTTGTGGTCTATACAGGCCATATATGGGACCTAAGTTGCAAAAACAGCCTGTTTTGAATTTACAACTTTTGTGATGCCGGGCAAACCAACTCATTTTCATATAACTGGCTATTCAGCCTACAGCAGTTTAGCCCTGGCCATTCATGTTGAAGTTATAAGGAGGGTTTTAGCCCATACTGATTTTTTGAATGAGGTACAATTTGGGGCATGCGGTCAGAACAGAGCTTATTTCCATTAGTCATAAAAGCACAGTAACATAAACAGACTATTTAATTGTAAGAGACAAAGAAAGCAAATAAAGATATAATACAAACCTACACAAACAATTTAATTGAAACTCTGGTAAAACTACAATGCAAAAAAATTTTTAAATATGGGCCCTTTAAAGAAGAAAAAAAATCAGTCCCCTCTGACTTGTGTTGAGATGCTTACTTAACTAGAGCAGTGTTGTTACAGCTGTGCGTGTCAGTGTTTTGCATTATGTGTTTTTCGCAGGTGTCTGAGGTGCATAAACATCAATGTGCCTCTCTGGCTGTCAGTGAGGATGGACGTTACCTGCTTACAGCTGGACACAATGCTGTGAAGGTGTGGGACTACCACATGAAATTGGATGTAAATTCGCAGGTGGGTGGACCTCTGTTTTATCTCATTTTGGCTCATTTCGGGTTTAAAATGAAATAGCTTAATTAACTTTTATTCTTGTCTCTGTCATTTCTAGTTTAGACAGTGGTTCTTCATTGATGGACATTATTGAAGGCTACTTCAGTGTCGCGTAAGGCTAAAATGTGGTGTTAGCATACACTGGAGCACAGCTACAAAAGTCATGAAGTACACTATACAGTTAGGTTCATAAATATTTGGACAGAGACAACATTTTTCTCATTTTGGTTCTGTACATTACCACAATGAATTTTGAACGAAACAATTCAGATGCAGTTGAAGTTCAGACTTTCAGTTTTAATTCAGTGGGTTGAACAAAATGATTGCATAAAAATGTGAGGAACTAAAGCATTTCTTAAACACAATCCCTTTATTTCAGGGACTAGTAATTGGGCACATTAAATAATTGCAATTATTTATTATTAATTATTGCAGTTCATTTCTAATACTTGGTTGAAAACCCTTTGTTGGCAATGACCATTCAAGAATATTCCACTTCTTTGCTTTAATAAACTCCTAGGTTGCTTTGGCTTTATGTTTTTGGTCATTGTCCACCTGTATTATGAAATGCCCACCAATCAATTTGGCTGGATTTGAGCACACACAATGTCTCTGAATACCTCAGAATTCATCCGGCTGCCTCTGTCCTGTGTAACCTCATCAATAAACACTAGTGACCCAGTGCCACTGGCAACCATGCATGCCCAAGCCTTCACACTGCCTCCGCCGTGTTTTACAGATGATGTGGTATGCTTTGGATCATGAGCTATATCACACCTTCACCATACTTTTTTCTTTCCATCATTCTGGTAGTGGTTGATCTTGGTTTCAACTGTCCAAAGAATGTTCTTCCAGAGCTGTGCTGGGTTTTTTAGATGTTTTTTTAGCAAAGTCCAATCTAGCATTTTTATTCTTGAGGTTTGCACCGTGCAGTGAATAGCACTGTATTTCCTTTCATGCAGTCTTTATGGTAGATTTGGATATTGATACGCCTACCTCCTGGAGAGTGGCATTCACTTGGTTGGCTGTTGTGAAGGGGTTTCTCTTCACCATGGAAATTGTTCTGCGATTATCCACCACTGTTGTCTTCTGTGGGCGTCCAGGTCTTTTTGCATTGATGAGTTCACCAGTGCTTTCTTTCTTTCTCAGGATGTACCAAACTGTAGATTTTGCCACTCCTAATATTGTAGCCATTTCTCGGATGGGTTTTTTCTGTTTTTGCAGCTTAAGGATGGCTTGTTTCACCTGCATGGAGAGTTCCTTTGACCTCATGTTTTCTTCACAGCAAAATCTTCCAAATGCAAGCACCACACCTCAAATCAACTCCAGGCCTTTTATCTGCTTAATTGAGAATGACATAATGAAGGAATTGCCCACACCTGCCCATGAAATAGCTTTTGAGTCAATTGTCCAATTACTTTTGGTCTCTTTAAAAACAGGGTGGCACATGTTAAGGAGCTGAAACTCCTAAACCCTTCACGCAGTTTTAATGTGGATACCCTCAAATGAAAGCTGAAAGTCTGGACTTTATGCCCATGTCCATTATATAACTATAACTTGAATATGTTTCAGTAAACAGGTAAAAAAAAAAAAAAAAATTGTGTTGGTGTCCAAATATATATGGACCTAACTATGGCCAAAAAAATAGTTGGGCTGTTGGGGGGGGGGTGTTGGGGTGTAGAGGTGGTGTGTGGCATCACAATGGTGCCTCAATCTATCAGCCCAACCCTAGTTAGCCCTCTTTTATCCTTTCTTCAATGGTCGGGGAACCCACAGGAGAGCATGTATTATTTGGTTGGTGGATCATTCTCAGCACTGTAGTGTAGTGGCACAATAGTTTGTCTTGCAGTGGGTTTGCATTGCTGGTGTCCAAATTTTTCTCTGACCCTGAAGATTTTTAGATGTCCACAAGTCATCTAATCATATGAAACCCACAGCCACAAAGACAAGACTATTTTGTCTTTTCTTAATCAGTTCAAAAGAGAATGTTAAAAAGATTTTTCTTTATTGGGTAAATATACTTCTATGTTGAACTTCAAGAAATTATCATTTTAAATACTCTATAAAAATTCTATATAAAAGTTAGTACACCCCTCACATTTCTTCAGATATTGTATTATATATTTTCATGAGACAACACTATAGAAATGAAACTCTGATATAACTTAAAGTAGTCAGAGTACAGCAGTATAGAGTATAGCAGTATAGATTTACTGAAAATAACTCAAAATAATTAATGTCTAAATAGCTGGCAACATAAGTGAGTACATCTCACAGTGAACATGTTCAAATTGTGCCCAATTGTGGCGTTGTCTGTCCCTGGTGTCATGTGACTTGTAAGAGTTTCAAGGTTCCAGGTGTGAATAGGGAGCAGGGCTGTTAAATTTGGTGTTTTGGGTACAATTCACTCATACTGGCCACTGGATATTCAACATGGCACCTCATGGCAAAGAACTATCTGAGGATGTGAGAAATAGAATTGTTGCTCTGCACAAAGATGGCCTAGGCTATAAGAAGATTGCTAACACTCTGAAACCGAGCTATAGCACGCTGGCCAAGGTCATACTGTGGTTTTCCAGGACAGGTTCCACTCAGAACAGGCCTCGCCAGGGTCAACCAAATAAGTTGAATCCATGTGTTCAGCGTCATATCCACAGGTTGGCTTCAAAAAATAGATGTATGAGAGCTACCACCATTGCTGCAGAGGTTGAAGAAGTGGGAGGTCAGCCTGTCAGTGCTCAGACCATACACTGCACAATGCATCAACTCGGTCTGCATAGCCGTCATCCCAGAAGGAAGCCTCCTCTGAAGATGACGCACAAGAAAGCCCGCAAACAATTTGCTGAAGACAAGCAGTCCAAGAACATGGATTACTGGAACCATGTCCTGTGGTCTGACGAATCTAAGATAAAGTTGTTTGGCTCAGATGGTGTCCAACCTGTGTGGCGGTGCCCTGGTGACGAGTACCAAGACAACAGTCTCTTCCCTACAGTTAAGCGTGGTGGTGGTAGCATCATGGTCTGGAGCTGTATGAGTGCTGCTGACTCTGGGGAGCTGAGCGAAACATGAGTTCCAACATTCTGAAGCAGAGCATGATGCCCTCCTTTCAAAAACTGCGCCACATGGCAGTTTTCTGACACAATAACGACCCCAAACACACCTCCAAGATTACAACTGCCTTGTTGAAGAAGCTGAAGGTAACGGTGATGGACTGGCCAAGTATGTCTCCAGACCTAAACCTAATTGAGCACCTGTGGGGCATCCTCAAGCGGAAGGAGGAGGAGTGCAAGGTGTCTAACATCCACCAGCTTTGTGATGTCATCATGGAGGAGTGGAAGAGGATTCCAGTAGCAACCTGTGCAGCTCTGGTGAATTCTATGCTCAAGAGGGTTCAGGCAGTGCTGGATAATAATGGTGGTCACGCAAAATATTGACACTTTGAGCACAATTTGAACATGTTCACTGTGAGGTGTACTCACTTGTGTTGCCAGCTATTTAGACATTAATGGCTATGTGTTGAGTTATTTTCAGAGGACAGTAAATCTGTACTGCTATACAAGCTGTACACTGACTAAGTTATATCCAAGTTTCATTTATATAGTGTTGCTTTGTGAAAATATACAATAAAATATTTGCAGAAATGTGAGAGGTGTACTCACTTTTGGGAAATACTGTGCATCATCTGACATTACAGGAATTAATGTAGCTTAGGAAGACTTTCACTTTCTCACGTTACTCTGCCCCCGCCTAGATAAGTCAGCAGATTTATGGTAATATCCACTGACGCAATCCAAAAAAAAAAATAAAAATTTGGGTGCCACATGCTGGTGCTTCACATCAGTGACACTTTGTATCCATGTTCAGCTACAGGTGCTTGTTTTTCAGGCATGATTAATTAGCCTGCCCCAACACCCTCCCCCAAGCCCTACTTAAGCATCTTGGACAACATAATGGAACAGTAATTACCCAGGATCACTGGCGGGGGGACCCTTAGCAGTTGCTTATGTCTCAGGTAAAGCCAGCTCTGCTCTGGAGCAGTGGAAACATTCTCTGGGGTGATGAATTGTGCTTCACTATTTGGCACTCTAATTGATGAATCTGGGTTTAGCGGATGCCAGGAGAATACTACTCAGAAGATGCATTCTCAGAAGAGTTGAGGCTGTTACAGAGGCACATTAATGCCCTTGGGTATGGAATAGGATATCCAGCAAGGTCAAATAGATGAGCATTTTGTATTTGTTGGTTTGAATTGCTCTGGAGCTTTATGTTTAAGCCAACTGTTTAATTGGTAGCCGTTATCTGTTAATTTTTGTCTGTCTGTATGTCTCTGTCACAGGTATTTATCGGCCATTCTGAGCCAATCACGCAGGTGAGCTTCACACCTGACCAGATGGGTGTGGTTTCAGTGGGGGATGCCATCTTTTTCTGGGACTTCTTGGCTCACCCGCAGGAGGTGCCAGCCTGCAGGTAAAAATTAGAGAGAATAATGGGCAGATTGATAAATGTTTTGCCTCATCACAAATGTTTACCATATAAGTATGCATAAACACCCATAATAAGACCATAGAAGTTGTCTCTGCTCTTGTGCTTTTGCCTGATGGCATATTCATTCAAAGGCGTTTCTCTCTCAAAATGCAAAATACTGGGGGGAGATTATTATAATGAACTTTCTAATTCAATTAAACAAGTCTAATGTTAAATACTGAAGATTATGCATTCAATTAAAAGGGAATTACAACCTTTTAAATTCTGCGTAACTCATTCAAGATGTAAACAAATTCCTTGTGAGTGGTTTGATGTGAAGTGGTGCATTTTAGTGAAACTAGTACTGCTAATCTAGACTGGCGCATTTTACAGCAAACCACTCTGAATGACTTTGACTTTGTTGATCTTTTGGGGGGCTAGCACAGCTTCCATTGTTGCTCAGAGGCGCCTCTCTAACAAAATGAAGATGAAAAGTCAAACTTTCTACATAAACAATAAGGACATACAGCTGCTAGAAACAAGTTATGAACACATACGTTTTTTCCCCTTACTGGTGGAAATGGGCTTCTATAAAAAGTAGACATGAGCAGAACTGGGCTTTATATTGTGCTGGTTATAGGCTGATCAAGAAGTTGTGCCTTTGCACATTTTCATGAAAGTTCTTAGTAGATAAAATTACAAATTTGCCACCCCCACTGCATAAAAATTTCTGTAGACTACCAGTAGTTAGCACATTTTTAGTAAGTCTGTATTCCAAGCGCAATCTTGCTTTTGTTGTTCCTCTCTTTTCCAGTCTCAGCTCTTCAGCTCTTGTCTCTTCTCCACCTAGAGCAGGTAAAAGTATGGATGACTCTCTTCCTAAGGCAGGTAAAGGTGGAAGACATTTAATCTTTTTTTTTCCTTTTTTAAATAGATATTGTGAATAGTAATTTGGAATTAAAGAGAAACCTGTCATTGCATTAACTTATCATTTCAGCAGTCCCCACAGAGCAGGCTAAGGTGGAGTTTAATAGAATGTCATCCAATGGGGTGCCTCGAAAGGCAGCGCCCCGTCCCTCCTCTTCTCTACCCATTCTGGATGTCAGCTCCATAGACAAGATTGGACCTGGAGGTGAGTGAGTATATGTGCTGTTAGTTCTGAGCAGTGCAAAAGTTTGGCAACCCCTGGTCAAATTTCATGTTTTGTTCATTTTGCAAATGAAAATAAATACACATCTTCAGAAAACATATCACCACACAAAGAATACACATTTTAATTACTGATTTTGACATACTAAGAAAAACATAAAATATGGCCTGTACATGTAATTGGATGGGGGGTGGTGAATTTTTTGCATTCAGCTGTTTGTGTATGTTCGTCATAGGATGACTTTGAATGCATTTTAGCAGACAGCTGCATTGCGTATATCCTGTTTGTGTGCATTATATACATATATAAGTGGTTCTTGGAAAATAATGTTCATATGTGTGTGTGTGTTTGTGTGTGTTTAAGACTGGCTTCACACAGTGAACCTTAGTTGCGTGAAACCTACAGGAAACTCAGTTGCAAAATGTAAACCATCCTGCTGCAACAGTTGCAAGCATCTCAGTTTCTTGAAAGACATATTTCATAAAACGGCCAAAAAGATACAGAAAATAAAGAAAGTACAGAAGATGCAATATTCTGTGGTTAAAAGGTGACTCAAGGGGGGTAGTTTTTCATTTTGTAAGTGTAATTTACCCCAGACCCCAGATTTATTTTGACTCCAAAGTATGAAATTTATTATAGAAGGGGACACTGAGACAGTGTTGTCAACTCCTCAGTAAATAAGCACAACCCCAATTCCAGTGAAGTTGGGACGTTGTGTAAAACAAATAAAAACAGAATACGATGATGTGCAAATCCTTTTTTAAGCTTTATTCAATTGAATAAACTACAAAGACAAGATATTTAATGTTCAAACAGATAAACTTTATTGTTTTTTGCAAATATTCACTCATTTTGAATTTGATGCCTGTAACACGTTCCAAAGAAGTTGGGACAGGGGCGTGTTTACCACTGTGTTACATCACCTTTCCTTTTAACAACACTCAATAAGCGTTTGGGAACTGAGGACACTAATTGTTGAAGCTTTGAAGGTGGAATTTTTTTCCATTCTTGCTTGATGTACAGCTTCAGTTGCTCAACAGTCCGGGGTCTCCGTTGTCGTATTTTGTGCTTTATAATGCGCCACACATTTTCAATGGGAGACAGGTCTGGACTGCAGGCAGGCCGGTCTAGTACCCGCATTCTTTTACTACGAAGCCACGGTGTTGTAACACATGCAGAATGTGGCTTGGCATTGTCTTGCTGAAATAAGCAGGGACGTCCCTGAAAAAGACGTTGCTTGGATGGCAGCATATGTTGCTCCAAAACCTGTATGTACCTTTCAGCATTAATGGTGCCTTCACAGATGTGCTAGTTACCCATGCCATGGGCACTAACACACCCCCACACCATCAGAGATGCTGGCTTTTGAACTTTGCGCTGATAACAATCCGGACAGTCCTTTTTTTCTTTGGCCCGAAGGACACGATGTCCATGGTTTACAAAACCAATGTGAAATGTGGACTCGTCAGACCACAGGACACTTTTCCACTTTGCGTCAGTCCATCTCAGATGAGCTCGGGTCCAGAGAAGCCGGCAGCGTTTCTGGGTGTTGTTGATATATGGCTTTCACTTTGCATGGCAGAGTTTTAACTTGCACTTGTAGATGGAGCGACAAACTGTGTTCACTGACAGTGGTCTTCTGAAGTGTTCCTGAGCCCATGTGGTAATATCCGTTACAGAATGATGTGGGTTTTTAATGCAGTGCCGCCTGAAGGATCGAAGGTCACGGCATTCACTGTTGGTTTTCTGCCTTGCCGCTTACTTGCAGAGATTTCTCCAGATTCTCTGAACCTTTTGATGATATTATGGACTGTAGATGATGAAATCCCTAAATTCCTTGCAATTGCACGTTGAGAAACATTGTTCTCAACAATGTTGTTCACAAAGTGGTGAACCTCGCCCCATCCTTGCTTCTGAACGACTGAGCCTTTCAGGGATGCTCCCTTTATTCCCAATCATGACACTCACCTCCAATTAACCTGTTCACCTGTGGAATGTTCCAAACAAGTGTTTTTTGAGCATTCCTCAAATTTCGCAGTCTTTTGTTGACCCTGTCCCAACTTTGGTACGTGTTGCAGGCATCAAATTCAAAATGAGTGAATATTTGCAAAAAACAATAAAGTTAATCTGTTTGAATATTAAATATCTTGTCTTTGTAGTGTAATCAATTGAATATAGGTTGAAAAGGATTTGCAGATTATCGTATTCTGTTTTTATTTATGTTTTACACAACGTCCCAACTTCATTGGAATTAGGGTTGTAGCTATTGGCTGTCCTAAAAGTTGCTAGAAGTCGGTAAATGACATCACCTAATTTGCATAATCATCAATTTGCGTGTATTTGAAGCTGTATAACAAAGGAATAACATTGTGGGAGAGATAAATGTGAGTAAAAAACACCCTAAATATGTTAGAACTATAGATTAACTTCTTCTGTTGATTTTGATTACTTCTCAAAATAACTTCATGACTTTAATACTTTGTCTAGACCCACATTACATAAATCATTGTTACGCAAATTACATAAATCAATTTTGTCCTGTGTTGTTAAATGTTAGCATATTAAATTTAATCAAAAGACTGTTAATGCTATGTGGGGTGTAACTGCTACTCTACGTTCAACCCTCCTCCTTTATTGGGACCGGCAAAGTGACCTTAAAAGAGACACTTTGGCAGAGTTACTTAGTATATACTTAGTTAAAGATGCAAAAATGTAGTAAAGAACTCTAGATGGACAGATAAGTGATGTGTGTATTGTATGATTGTGACAGATGATAATTCTGCAAATATGTAAACATCACACCTTGGGGACTTTATAGCGAGAACAATACAATGCATTAAAAAAAAAAACAAGCTGCTAATTCGGCTAATGAGTTAATTACATTTGACAGTTTGATTATTACATCTTATAAAGTTTTTTTACTTTAATGTTGTTTATTGTATACATCTAAATTGTTGTTAATTGCAGTGCCTCTTTGTTTCCATGACAGATTCGTCTCACCTGTCGCGTGGTGGTGGTGGTGATGATGATGACGACGATGATGTTGAAGAGTTGCAGCCTGTTCCTGCCCACTCTCCTGCTTCTAGACATGCCTCCTTCCTGCGAGTCACTGAGAGAGCTGCAGCTGGAAGCTCGGTTGATAGTCTGGCCAATCAGATCAGAGTGGAAGAAAATGGCGAGGATTTGAAGCCAGTTCGTCCAGACTGTTACAAACACTTTACTCCTCGTTACAAGATGTCAGTGCTGGACACAGTATGTATTCTCTTCTTTTTCTTTTTCATTCTGTCCATGATTTTGTTCCGCTTAATATTGTTATTGCCAAAAAACAAAGACAACTTTACATTCGTATGTATTAAGTGTATGTGTTTACACTTAATGTTAATACATTTTACATTCTTATTTTAAATCCTAAATCAGTAGTTATCATTGTGTTTAATTAATATGGTGTTTATTAAATAATGTTCTTTCCATCCTCCTCAGAGTGCTGCAACTCCGCCTCCTGGACAGGAGGGCCTGAGTCTCAAAGCCGTGGTCGGCTACAATGGCAATGGCCGGAGCAACATGATCTGGAATCCAGACACAGGTAAACAGGTGATTTGATGTGTATTAATGTTATGTGTTTGTTATTCTGCTTGTGTGTGTTTGTGTGTGTGCATGTAATTATGTAACTTACTTTAATGCATGCAGGGCTGTTTGTGTACTCCTGTGGGTGTGTGGTTGTAGCGGAGAATCTTCACAGTGGCTCACAGAGGCACTGGCTGGGTCACAGTGAGGAAATCTCAACCCTCGCTGTCACACATGATGCACAGGTACTAGTGTATAAGGTTGTGTGTTTTTCTGGGAATATTTGAAGTGAAATGATGCAGCTGTCCTAGTCTGTGTTTACTATGTCACCCATTACCATAAATATAAAATTAAGCATTATGATCATGATTTAGACTTTAGAGTTGTCGTTTAAACTATGACTAATTTGATTATGTTAGTAAGTAATTTGATTATGGCATGCAAGGGGAGGAAATGTTCTTTGTCAGCTTGTTATTAACACTGTTATTAAGGCAAGAGGGAGACTTACCAAACACAAAGAAATTCTGAAATTCATAAAAACATATAGAGATAGCACATATAGAGATATCAAATTATCAAAATTGCTTTCTAACATGTGTGCCTCCAAGAATCAGACACTGCTGGAATTTGGACAATATTATAGTTATACTGGTGCACAGCTTGTTTTGCACATTGATGCAGCTGATTGAGTCAGGCAGTTTCCCAGCAGGTACATAAGAAAGCGTGGCAAGTGCTCTTGTATCTGTGTTACTCTAAGACTAACCATAAAAGACTGCCATTCCTATGTGTCCACTGTCTCGGAAACTTTAGATATAACAGCCTAGACAGTGGGAGGTGATTGAGAGACCACTGCATTATTTGAAACATGACTGAATTATCCCTTATTCAGCCGTTCAGCTAAACCAGATAACATTAGCATGTTTGTATGTCAAGTTGTCTGTGCTTATTTGTAACATATTGGTATAAAGGTTATGTCAAAACTCTTACTGGAGAAAAAATTTAAACCGGTGTACTACACTTCTAGCCTAGCAAAAATCTTCTCAGCAAAGACCTTTAGAAGAACATAGAATAGAACAAAATAATTATTAGAAATTGTTAAAAAATAAAATAAATAAAAATACAGCTTTTTAAAATTTGAATGCATCATAAAATCATGCCAGTCATCCGCATCGCCTCAAACTGCATGACTTTTCACACTCCATCCATCCATCCATCATCATCCGCTTATCTGAGTCCGGGTCACGGGGGCAGCTGCCTATGCAAAGAGGCCCAGGTCTCCCTCTCCCCCTCCACCTCCTCCAGCTCTTCTGGAGGGATACCAAGGCATTCCCAAGACAGTCAAGAGATATAATCCCTCCAACATGTCCTGGGTCTTCCCCGGCGACCCTGCGGAGAAAGCTCATTTCACTCCCGACCTGGACAGAGCATTCCACCCTTTTCTGACTGAGGACCATGGTCTCAGATTTAGAGGTGCTGATTTTCATCCCAGCCGATTCACACTCGGCTGCAAACTGGTTCAGAGAAAGCTCGAGGTCCCGGCCTGATGACGCCAACAGGACCACATCATCCACAAAAAGCAGACGTGAAATCCTGAGACCACCTTGCCAGACACCCTCCACTACTTGGCTGTTCCGAGAAATTCTGTCCATAAAAGTTTGAACAGAATCGGTGACAACGGGCTGACCTGGCAGAGTCCAACCATAACTGGAAAACAATCTGACTTACTGCCCGCTATACGAACCAAGCTCCTGCTCCGTTTGTACAGGGACTGTACACCCCATACTCCCGGAGCACTCCCCACGGGATCCCCGAGCGACACGGTCGAATGCCTCCAAATCCACAAAACACATGTGGACTGGTTGGGCAAACTCCCACGCACTCTCCAGGACCCTGGTGAGGATAAAAGGCTTGTCCAGTGTTCCACGACCAGGGCGAAATCTACATTGTTCCTCTTGTAGCTGAGATTCGACTGTCGGTCAGACTCTCTCCAGTACCCCTGCATAGACCTTACCGGGTAGGCTGAGAAGTGTGATCCCCCGATAGTTGCAACACACCCTCCGACACCCAACACAGCCTCCCAGCCCCACTGTACACAGTGTTGGTCAGGAACCGATTTCCTCTCCTGAGGCACCTGATGGTTTGCCAGAAGCTTCTTGGTGCCTGTTGATAGTCTTTCACCATGGCCTCACCAAACTCCTCCCACACCCGAGTTTTTGCCACAGCAACCTCCGAAGCTGCCACCTGCTTGGCCCTTCGGTACCTATCTTTTGCCTCCAGAGTCCCACAAGCCAACCAGGCCCGATAGGACTTTTTTTCTTCAGCTTTGATGGCTTTCTTTACCCGAGGTGTCCACCAACGGGTTCCACCACGACAGGCACCTACAACCTTGTGGCCGCAGCTCCGATCTGCTGCATCGACAATGGAGGCACAGAACAGGGCCCACTCAGACTCGATGTCACCGGCCTCCCTCGGTATGAGGTCGAAGCTTTGTCGGATGAGGGAGTTGAAGATCTTTCTGGTAGGTTCCAATATACAGGCGCTGAGCCAGGGAGCTATGAGTAAGCCCACTCCTGCCCGATGCCTCTCACCCTGGACAGCTCCAGAATGGAATAAAGTCCAACTCCTCTCGAGAGACATAACTGTTAAAGCTAAAAGAAGAAAGATGCATCAGAAAGAAATTGTGTGGGAGCACTTTAAATTATCAGGCATTATAAAGAATTTGGCATTCCACAGAAGCATGACAAGTTTGATGAGTCATCTTAAATATAAGTAGTAATCCTGAGTATCACCATGCACCCATCCCTGTTGCCTGTTACTCAGCTCTGTTACATAAACACTTCAAGTGAGAACATAAGCTCTTTTTACTCCCTTTTTAATTTTCAATAGACACCTTTTCGGGCACACTACACAAATAGCATTGTTTATTCACTAAAATTCACAACTTTTACTGCTGCATTAGAGAGGATTAGCCTCCACACGCTTGTTAATACAGCACAGGAGCTGCTCTAAAACTTCAACACCAATAAGATCATCTAATTGAAGTTAATGATTATTTAAAATATGTCTTAGCATGTTATAGAATGTGGGAGAGCGTGATTTGACAGAAATAAATATGAATCAAATAATTATGATATAAGATCACATGCTTCCATGTTTTAAGCTTGTAGAGTATGTTGTGGTGAGTTAATTGGTTAAATTCCTTCACATTAATGTTGCCCTAATAATGACATCTGTCCAGATTGTGGCCTCTGCATCAGGAGGTGGGGCCTTGTCCAAGAGCCTCATCTGCATATGGAACATTCAGGATGGTTCCCGCAGGAACAGTGTTTCTTACCACAAGGGTTCGGTTCAGAGCCTCGCTTTCTCCAGAGATGACCTCTATTTCCTCTCTGTGGGTCGGTGCAATGTCAGCCTGTTCTCTGCATTTTAGTGTTTTTTGAAGGAATATTTTACTGTAGAGAAATTCTGATGACATTATATCTGTAAATCATAGAAACCATAGAATCATATAATCGGATCATATACAATCGGATAAAGTAATGTTTTGTATGATGTAATAAGTTTGTCAGATATATTATCTGTTTGAACAGAGATTTTGTGGAGGATTCAGTGATTTATGATTTATACAGCAGTTACTTCTGATGGCACAGTCTGATTGGTTGAAAAGCATTCTTGGAAATATTTTTTTTTTCGTCATTCCGTGAAGTAAAAACTGCTTTGTAGCTTACCATTAGTATGTTTCTACTTTACCATGTACAAACACAGAAAATGTATGAGTATGTGCTTACGTATATAATTAGATTCTGTTGTGTTATTTGATTCTGATGTGATATCCTTTTGTCTGTGCAGGTGATTTTGAGGAGTCGGTGGTGGCGTTGTGGTGCACACGCTCGTTTGAGCTGCTCTGTGCGGTCAGTGTTTCTGTTCCTCTGCATGAGGCAGCGTTCTGTCCCAGCAGTGCTGACCAGCTCACCTTCACCGGCTCCAACGCTGTCTTCTTCTGCTATATACGCACACGCGGCCGTGGAGCTGAGCTAGAGGTGAACATGCGTGCAAACTCTCACAGACACAGGGCAAAGGAGCAAATGCTTAGACACATAGCCACTGAACAAGGCTAGAGGGATGTATACGCTTGAACAAATGCTGGGGACACCCGGCTAAAAATTAAGCTTTATTCAGGACCCTATGAAGTTTGATTCCTACATCTCTCAGAGATAATTTGAACCGTAGCGGCTGGTGGGAGGTGTGGCTATATCAACACTGCACAGCATGACCATGCACAGTCATCTACCGTCATCTATCATTCATTTTTGTGGAATTAATAAATGTTTTTACTCTGAATCAGTCATTATGCTGACTTGTGTTGTTGAGTAGCATAAATGAGGAAGGACTGTTAAAGATGAAAGTTTAAATTGCTGCTGAAATATGTTGCGACACTACAACTATTATTGCACATTTTGAAGGCAGTGTGTTAGTGTATGGTTGTGGATACAAGCCAGTTTTTTCAAAACTCTGGCATGATTCAGCACCTTCTAACACCAGAAATATAGCCACATGTGGCTGTTCCCCTTTAAAGTCTAAATCATAATCATAACACTTCATTTTATATTTATGGTAATGGGTGACATAGTAAACACAGACTAGGACAGCTGCATCATTTCACTTCAAATAATTCCCAGAAAAACACACAACCTTATACACTAAACCTACTCTTGTAGAGCCCACTTGCTTGCACACCATTGAAAATGCAGTAAAATGAATAAAGTACTGACATTTTAGGGCAGTAACTCGGCATCAACAAACCTTGTGATTTCCTGGAGTAAAATAAGTACATCATTATATCTGTTTTTAAACATTGGTAAAATCTAAATCTGTTGATCAATATCTGCTGATGCTAAAATGAATCTGATCTCATTGGCATCCCTACATTTTACACGTTTTAATGTTTGTACACTTGAGATAGGAAAATACATATCAGCATGATTTGGGCTGCAGAGAAAACACATCTTCTAGTTCCTTTGTAATAAAAAAAGTGAAAACTCCCTTTTTTCACAGGATATGATATATGTAATGTTATTACAGTTCACAGAGGATTCATATAACCTGATGAATTTCTACCCTTTCTTTTATAGTAGGTTAAAGCTGCCAGAATCTTTACTGATGGAGAAGCATGCAATCTGTATAAATGACATGGTGAATTCAGACAGGACTAAAATCACTGAGAAATACCAATAAAATTATGTTACCCAAGCACCACTAAACCCATACAAAATAGTGCTTTAGAGATGTTGAACTGACGCACTCACACATACACATGGCTGTGATGTTGAAACAGGTGAAAAATATAATTAAATTTAAAGTACAATAAAATAGTTTGAGTCTGTGCATGCAGCAGTATCATCAGAAATGTGCGCTCATTCAAAACAAATCATACTGCTTTTCCTCCAGGTACAAAAGGTAGCAGTGCCAGAGAGGATTGGGGAGGCAGAAGTTTCATGCCTGTGCTATAATACTAACTCTGTCCTGTTCACGGGAACTAACGGTGGACTTGTGTGTGTATGGGACTGCAACACACACTGCTGCTTCATGACATGGGAGGCTGATGAGGGAGAAATTGGTGAGGAAAAGATCTGTTTGTTTGACTGTGAAACGATTCTGCTGACATGCATATTTTTAAATTGTGCGCTGTAGATGGGTAAAAAAAGCAAAGAAAAACCTGATAGCATGAGTGGAGAAACACAACGGTAGCAGAGTGGTGGGAGAATGTAAATCACATAATATTACAATACTTCACATAGTTTTCACAGTACACGTCCCAGATACCATCCTGGTGTCTTTGAGGATGACCGTGTCTCCTGCATTGTAGCTGTAATAGCTGTTTGTGGTAGCCCAACACCTCACTAAGACACTCCATCTTGGTTTTTCATTTATGACTGTACATCTTTATATTGCATAAAAGCAAATAGGTTTCATGTGAATTAATGTTTTTGTTTGTATGTGTGTTTGTGTAGGTGTATTGCTGTGTCGTGGTAATAAGCTTGTCACAGGCAGCAACAGTAAGAAGCTGAGATTGTGGTCAGTAGCTGCTGTCCAGAGTCTCAGATCTTCAAACAGCAACGCGACTGTCCAGCAAGATCGGTAATAACTAACACAGAGAGAATTTGTAACTAAACATACTGATGCAGAGAAATGCCATCACAACTCCTTTAATAGCAAGAACCACATTTGTATGTCTAGACTTCAGTTTTTCACTCTCATAACTACCTAACTTGTAATCATAAGTTTGGGTCCCTATGGTCAAACGTGGGAAAATTTTGTTGATTTCTAAGTGAAAAAAGTTTAACACATTCACAACAATAAACACACTTCTTAACATTTTAACGCACAGTTACTGTTTAATTACTGAATTTAAAATATGAGGAAAAAAACTAAATGTGGCCAGTGCAAAAGTTATGGCACACTTTTTATTTCATGTTTTTTTTAAATATGTTAAACCTATCTAATCTAATTGTGCACTACAGTTTGCAGAAAATGCCATTAAATGCCATTACTTTTTGTTCCCTGGAGAGCAGGGATGTCATGTCAAAAAAAAAAACAAAACTCCACAGCACAGCTCCTGAAACTGGAAAAATATTTTGGTCAGCCTATTTTGGATGGTTGATTAGCAACGCTGTTTAATGTGGCAAGGTTTCTCAGTCAAATACAGCATTTGTGGGTGAAGAGTTGTAGACTGAATAGTGAGAGTGCCAACATTGCTTAATGCAAGGATCAGATACTTGTGCTAATACCACAAATATGCCAACTCATTCATGAAAGCATCATTCAAATGTGGCAGAAGGAAACATAAAGCTAAAGTTGGCCAGCATCTTATTTGAATTTTCCATTCCACCTTAAATGCAACAGTAGTTACATGCTAGTGCTACTCCATTTGAGGTAAAGCAGAAAATTGTAATAAGAATCTGGTGAACAAGAAGCCAACCTCAGCCTTTTACAGAAAATCTCAGCAGCTACTTCTCCTCATAAGTGTTGAAACTTTTGCATGTTACATATTAGATTCGTTTCATACCAAATAAAGCTCAGACATGACAGAATAACACGTCTTAAGCTGAATACCTGAACAGTAAGACTAGGGTTCATGGGTTTAAAACAGTCTTATCTCTCTGTCTTTGCACACTGGCCGATCACTCAGGGATGCTCAGGTGTTTTTGGAGCAAGAGATGCTGTTGGACGGGACAGTAGTGAGTGTTGCGTTCGATGATGTCATGGACATGGGGATTGTGGGTACAACCGCAGGAACTCTGTGGTACATTAACTGGGCTGACAACACCAGCATTCGCCTGATCAGTGGACACAAGAGCAAGGTATAAACAAACAAAATGATCCCACTAGTTTCATGGACACACACTTAAACACACTTTTTTGCATATAGATTCTCATCTATACACTGCATATGTGCACATGTAGGTGAACGGTGTGGTGTGCAGTCCAGATGAACGTCACTTTGTCACCTGTGGGCTAGATGGTAGTGTGAGAGTGTGGGCGTTGCCTAGCAACGAGCTATTGGTCCAGTTTCAGGTTCTCAACCAGGTAAGATGCAGCCAATCGCAATACTTCTCTTATTAATGACCTCTCTCTCAGTACTGCTACAATACTTAAACAACGATCTGATGTATATAGAATGGGTTTGGTTTTGAGACATAATAATGCTGTGTGATACACGGTTTCAGTGTAGTAAACAGTGCTGTCTTAAAGTTCTACACCATAGCTTCTCAGAACTATTGTAAAACAGAATGACAGGTATTTTTATTTTATTGGTAATCCTTTAATACTGTTTTGTGAGGCATATTTTAGAAGCATTAAACACTATCACTGCCAAAAAGTTTGACTTGGTAAATTTCTCTAGAATGGAGAATTTCACAACAAACAACTGAATGACTGTTTACATCTTAATCATTTCATTGTACAAAAAAGGAGGGGTTCGTCTTTCATTTTTTAATTTAAATTTAGCAGGCATAAAATAACACAATTTGCTTGTGTGTAATCCTTGGAGTAATACATTAGTAAAAATGCTTGCCTGGTGCATGATAAATTAGTTTTCCATATTTGACATTTGAAGTGACATTTTCCCTTTAGAAAGTTCAACAATGGTGAGGTGGCTCTGAAGAGTGGGAGGACCTCTATTTTATGTGTATTGAGAGACAGAGAAAAACAGGGAGGAGAGAAAAAGCAAGCAAGAGAGAGTGAAAACAGTGTAAAAGGAAATTGGTAGGATAACATTTCTAAATAATAATAAGAACAAAGTATTATGTGTCATATTGAACTTTATCTTTCTGATGTGCAGCTTTAGGAAGTATTTCTAAACTAAAAGCATGATATTCTTGGTTATTATTATTATTTCCTGCTTGCTGGTGCTTAGTGATGTAATCAAAAATGACACGATTTAAGGGTGAGGAAACGTCACTGCATCTTAATGGAAGGTGTGGGAAAACAAGAATTTCTTCTTTAATTTGTATATAATGACAGATTTTTCTTAATATGACCTGAACTAACAAAGTGAAAATGGTCCATTTTGACCTTGTGTTGGCTTTAAAGAGGAATCTGCCTTTATAGACCCAGTAAGTTTACTTTTTCTCCATAGTCCGCAGTAGATTGAGTGTTTGTTCCTGTATTTCAGAGCTGTGAGTGTGTGTGTTGGAGCCGCCCAGTGGACGAACGTGAGCCTGGTGCTGGCGTTTGTGTGGCAGGTGGCTACAGCGATGGCTCAGTGAGGATCTTCAGTGTGGAGTCTGCTGAGATGGAGCTCAAACTGCAGCCACACCGCAGCTCTGTGTGTGTCCTGCAGTACTCACACCACGGTGAGGGGGAGCACATTCTCTGTGAATGTTTGGTGATTTCCGTGCTTTAACACCTGATAGCTGGTTAATTTTGTATTTTATACTTTTGTTGTCTCTGTTCAGGGCTGGAGTGTGAGCTACATTCAGCCCTGGACTTTGTTAGAATGAGTGGATGCATATT
Source organism: Pygocentrus nattereri (assembly GCF_015220715.1). NCBI lineage: Eukaryota > Metazoa > Chordata > Actinopteri > Characiformes > Serrasalmidae > Pygocentrus > Pygocentrus nattereri. The sequence continues at coordinate 37,199,986 of NC_051213.1, read as the reverse complement.
TTCAAACAATAGATACGGTTAATCTCTTTAAAATACACGAGTGTGAACACATCAGAGACACTCTAGCTTGGATGAGAACTGGAGTGTAGCTAGCTAGCAAAATAATTAGCCAGTGTTTTATAGTACCTTAACATTAAAGTAGCCATCTGTAGCCTAAGTGTATATATAGACTGAATGAACTGGTTAACTTACTGCACCTGCACGTTAGCCCTGCAGGTCCTCGCTCTGATATCTAAACAAATAATGTATTTTGCTTGTTTAAATAACTTTTATTTTTATTTATTCACTTTAACATCTCCAATCTCTCAGTATACCTAAGGATTAATGCCCATGGTCATGTTCTAATACGTTAACACATCCTCTACAGGGAACAAACTGAAATATGGCAAATTGCTTTGCAAATTAATTGTAATTAGAAAATCAACAAAATGTAATTTGACTGGGGTGTCTAAACTTGCATATGACTGTGTAAGTAAATGAGTTCTGTTCTAATTGGCTTAAGTTTGGAAAAGAAAGTTATTACTTTAGTAAAACCTACTTTTCATACCAAGGAAGACACTTTGGAAAAAATATGAAGGGTTAAAAGTTTGCCAGAAGTGTCCATAAATATCTCTATTAAATAAATGAAACTTTTTTGCTTTGAAAAGTAACAAAGGAAGTCAAACATGACAAATTATTACAAAATTTCAAATGAAATAATGAAACTTGATGGGCAGTGTAAGAAACTCCTATTTAGGACGTTCAAATAGGTGTTGGAGTAGAGTGAAGCATGTCTGTGTGTGTTTGTACTGACCCTTTATTTGTTTTTCAGGTCAGGTATTGCTCTCAGGAGGACGAGATGGCGTCCTTACAGTGAGCAGTCCATTTACAGGCATCACTTTACGCATCATCAGTGACCACAAGGGGGTGCCCATTACCACCATACAATGCACTAGCAAACAGGTCAGAAAATGTCTATCTACAATTAAATTGAGTTTTTCGTGTGAAATGTTGATAACAGTAAAATAGTGGTAAATCTGAGAAATAAGTTTGGGACTATTTTGACTTACAATGCCCTGTATGTACCTCTCTACCATGAATGAGAATTCATCATGAAAAAGTGTGTTATTAGGCACAGTGGTCACAGTGTACTGCCTCTGTGACTTATTGCTTTATTCTAAAATCCATTCATGGTACCAATAAATACTAATAAATAGCCATGGGATCAGCCACGTCTGCACAATTCATTACTGAACAAAGTGCACTCCTGAGGTGTAGAAAGCAGAATTTCTTAACTTACAAAGCACACTATGAAGGAAAATTTGACATTCAGCCTAGATTTAATGCTACTTTAGGCAGATCTGACTGAAGCACATGCATATTCTTTTGTTTTATATTGCAGTTTTAAAGTAAATTATACAGTAAGCTCTTTAATTCAAAACCTGTGATATTTATGGAGGAGTTGTTTAGCCTGTTAGCTATCTTTAAGCTTGTGAGACAGCTGATCAGCCTAGTTCTAGCTCAGAAGGTATCAGTTTTTCAGTTTAAACACAACCAGGTTTTTACAAGCAGCATTAAACAGTCCATTAACAGCACAATGGTTTTTGGTGAGTTGGCACATACAGAATTCAGTTGTTGTGAGGCGGTTATAGATTTGTATATCGAGCATTTTACAATAACTTCGACAGTTTTATAAAATGTGTTGTAGGCCATAAGCTCAACTTAAAACAATGTTTGACACCTGGAAGCATATTTATTACAATTTTAAGTAACAGTTTTTTGTGATGAGCTTTTAGAGACATGTAACTCTTCAGACGTCTGGTTCCCATCACCGTCACTGTAAACAATTTTGACAATTTCACTAAAACGGAACATTGCACATCAAACCACTCTGAATGACTTTATTTATATCTATTCCATATATTTGTATGTGGATTCCTCACATGTTGGTTTTACACTTGTTACAGAGTCATTCATAACAGTTTATTACATGAAAATTAATAACTGAATCATGCACCTGGGCTTCATAGAGTTAAACCATGACTGTTCCGCAGTATAAGGAGTTCGGTCTGGAGGGGAATGAGCTCTGGTTGGCTGTTAGTGCTGATAGGCGTGTCAGCATCTGGGCAGCTGACTGGGCAAAGGACAAATGCGAGCTCCTCGACTGGCTCACGTTTCCTGCTCCCTCTTCACCCAAGGTAATCGGCACATACACAAGCCCTTCCTAGCTTCCTGCTTCCAATGATAGTTTGGCTCCAACTATCCAGTGAGCTCTTAGTTTAAATGTACTGTATCTGTTCAGACACACCTAACTGAATGTAGGGATAGAAAACACGCTAGTACCCACTTCTATTTTGTGATTGATTGATTTTTTTTATTAAATAAAAAAGATTAACCTGGTGCCACTGGTGATGTGCACACAGTAACTCCTCTGGCAGCAAACAAGTTGTTTCTTTTTCTTTTTTTAGCTGTCAGGTTCATGTGGTTAATGCCACTCAACTCAAGTAGATCAGCTAACAAGGTCTCAACATATTTTTCCAGCCTGTTGAAAAAGCATCCCTTGAAGCTGGTTTAGGAGAGAAAGCCATTAAGGCACATGTGTCAAGCTCCAGTCCTTGGGGGCCAAAAAGCTGAATTCAGAGCATTAGTTGAAATAGATGTAAATGCTATGTTTGACACGCCTCCATTAATTAGTTTTGGTGTATAAAATGTTGAAAATAGTAAAAATAAGTTCAAATAAGTATGTGTGTTCAAACATTAGATTGCTGTTGTAGGTTTTCTTCTAGTTTTAGATGCATTAGCTGACTGAGTTGATATTTCCTCTGCCTTGTCTAATCAGGACACTGCAAACTTGCCTCCCAGTATGGCAGCCTTCAGCCCCACAGAGAGAGGGGTGCTGGTTTACACTGGCTATGCTGCAGAGAAAGAACTAACCTTCTACTGCTTAAAGAAGAAACGGGTACATCTACAACCCACACACACACACACACACACACACACACGTACACGTACGTACAGACCCAGGGTTAACTGTTGTCTGGCCTGTAGCTATCGTTAAATCAGCACTTGCAAGCACATGCATGCATGTAGCAAGCACATAGACATGCACAAACACCCCACCCACCCCCATACAGATATCACTAGCTTCTCCACTCACACAAACCTAACTGTCTCAGTGTGCCTGCTACATTCTTACATACAGCAGTGTTTCTTTGATCCCTGCAATTAGATGGAAATGACCAGGTGACTGACCACTGCCTCAACAGTATTAAGATTTAGAAACAATGCATTTACATGCACACCAGTAATACAATAGATGATCGGATTTCAGCAGGTATCAATAAATCCAATAGACACCTCGATTTCAGGGCATTTTTACAATTACTCTTGACACACCTGTGAAATGCCAAAAAAAATATATTTCTGAAGCAACTGCATGCTTGATGAAATTTACAATATGAATATTCTTCATGTTCTAGATAATTGTCTCAGTATTTGCAGCCTACTAGACAGTTCCACAGTTTTGCCCTAACTCTGTGTGTCAGGATTTGGGATTGACCCGCAACGCCGATAGTCTGATTACCCAAGTGTGTGTAAACGCATTGAACAAATGACAAAATCAGATTTTCTGCATTTACCTGCTACTAAATAGAAGTAAAACGTACTGAATAATTAGAAACTCCTACCTTGTATTTTTACTCAGTGAGCTCCACCTGCCCTATAGCTCCACTAGATAGGAGTGCAGTTATGGACTGCAGTCCATCTGCTGATGCATAATTAATCAGCTATTCTACCCCATTCAGCATTAGTCCGTTTCTGACTACAGAACCTCTGTTGACCAGATTTTGAAAGACATGTGGTTTTAAAATTATGGGAAATATGGCAAAAATATCATTGATAATGCCAGTAATTAGCAATCTTTTTGGATATGGTATCAACCAGATTCAAACTAGGGGTCTGTCGAAAGGCAAATATTTATATGCTTATGCTAACGGTAAGCTCACTGTGAGTCACCCCGTTTAAATATATTACAGGCTGAAAATATGTATCACATATCATGGTTCAAATAACAGCACAAAATATATTCAAACCTAATTTTTGAAATGACAGTACAGAAGTTTACAGAATTAGAAGTTTAATTTGACTATTTGACAGTTAAAACGGCTAAACAGCCTCTCACACAGTTGACGACAAAGGCATTCAGAGAGAGAGCAGAGTCAGGCTATATTTTGTAATGAGCTGACAAATGAAAGTCTCTTATGATATAGAGTCATCTGTAAGGTGAAAAGCGGGCTAGGCTTACCTTTTGTTAACATATTTTTAAGTAATTTCAACTCCAGACGTGGCAACTTTACAGTTTTTTCCTATAGTCAGACTGAACAATGACCTGAATTTTACACCAACACTAAATTCAGGTTGGAGACTCTTTGATGGCTCCATCATGCTCAGGTGGTATCGGTTTTGTTCGCTTATAGCATGCACACAACAAAAGAATTTCTATAAATAAGTATACCTGTTCATATCCCACCATCCACATTCAGACCAGTTTAGGCCAGAATGTCTTAAAAAATGGAAAGTGAAATACAAATCTGAGCACGACACAATTGTTGTCCAGTGTTTATGAGGAACCTGTATTTGAATAGGTTCTCTGTATCCCAGATTACCTCTAAAACTGAGACAAAACTATGCATATGGACTCGCACCTGTTTTAACTAATACTTAGGAAAATGGCCCAAATCAGCATTGAGACTTTCAGATTTAATGTGTTTTTTGCAGTTCACATTGTCGTAAAACAAATCTGTCACAAATAAAGAAAAGTATCAAATTTGGGCAGTTTTACCTGCACTGTAAACTCAGTTTGTGTGTGTGGGTTTGTGTGGGTGTGTGTTCTAGGTATTGAGGACAGTCTCTCTGACTGACTGGGCTCTGTCTCTCAGCCTAAGCTCTAAAGGAAGGCTGCTTGCCACTGGATCAAATCGTAAGTTCCTTGTAGCAGTTTTACAATATAAGCTGATTGTGAACTGTGTGCAAATAATTTCATAAGTTGTGTGTTTCCTTTTCAGTGAGCATTTTAAATGTTTGTCTCAATTTAACTGCTGTTGTTGTCTGTCTGTGTGTCTGTCTGTGTGTGTATGTATTCTAGAGCGCGTGCTGAAGCTAATCGATTCCTCCAGCGGTCGTTTCCAGGATTTTACATGGCACAGTGACGCAGTTCACCTCTGCAGCTTCAGCCCATCAGGCACACAGCTGTTCACTACAGCTCACAGTGAGGTTTTCCTGTGGACCTTAAGAGGCCTGTAACATACACAAAAACAGACACGCACATCATTAGGACAGACATTCCATCTAGCACACATTGAAAATGTGCTGTGGACCATTTAAGGCCTGTCATACTCAGAGCCTAATACTAACAGATTCCATCGACAGAAATTCTCACTGCAGTTGAAAACTATTTACATTTCCTAGTTTCCAAGGTTGGCAGCACATCAGAGATGACCACATTGGTTCTTTGCATCTTTGTGTGATCGTTTATTGGTTTACACTCACTGGCCAATTTGTTTGAACAACCTACTATGTACTTTATGAGCTTTATCATTTCACTTTGTAATTCCCCTATATAGTTGTGCAATTACAGATTGTATTCCATCTTTTGATGCACAAATTATTGTATACCCTCTACTCTATTCATCAAGTCAGTTTTTGAGAACAGGACCAGTGTTGACCAGACATGATTTGGGTGGTGGATCAATCTCAACACAGCAGTGATACTGTCATGGTATTGGTATGGTATTTTGCACTTGTCAGCATCAGTGCTAGTGTTCCACCACCCACAAATATCCAGCCAATAGATGAAGGACTAGAGCAGAGGTCATGAGCCTTATCCCCAAAGGGCCAGTTTTCTATTCAGCCAGGTAAGAGCATATCTTATAATTGTATAACTGTTTAAAGACAAGTGTATCAGGTGTGCCTTTGCTTAATTATAACCTGCAGTCACACTTTGTGGATTATAATTAGTGACTCAAGGACCACGATGGCTAACACAAACTGCATCAGCTGATGAGCTACGGTCTCTAACTGTACACCTGAAAAGTGGAGTTAAAAGGTTTTTCTGATAAAGCTGCCAGTGAGTGTGGAGATGTTTTATCAAGAAATGTTTATTCTGGGATTTTGTCTAACTCTAGACTAGTTTTACATCCAATGCTGTGACCAAAACTTGAAATTGAAGTAATCAAATGAAGTTTTAGGTTTGTTTGACTTGAATACTTTTATACATTTTTAAATAAATTTCATATAAAAGTATGCACTTGTTGTTGTTTGTTGATTTAAAGCTACATTGAGTGTTTTTATAGCTGTTTGTCACATCAGATTTGTACTGTTAACCAGTTATTTGATTTTACAAACATGAACAACAGAGAAAATTTACAGCCCTAAAATGTTTTCATTTTTGATCTGTTGGTTCATATGTCAAAAGTCCAGTCTATACATGTTAAAATAGGAACATGCTCTCAGATCCTTTATTTGTTTTGGTTAGTGATGTCACTGTGCCATGTTACTGCATAGACAATAATAAACTGGTTCTGGAATGGGAGATGTCTCATGGGAGATGTTACTGTAAATTTGACACCATGAAGACTGGCACACGCTTGCAGGAGAACATGTAAGTGCTGTTCTACCCACAAAAACTTGAGATGCCCTCTTCACTTAGATGATTTCTTCACTCCATTGCTGATGGCTCTGGCCTCCCTACTTTGTTTTACTGACTTACATTGTGTTTCATATTGTGCCAGTGAGAAGATAGTTAAGAGATACTCCTCGTCCTCTGTAGTTTTTTCAGTACTTCTGTTATCCTTCCCATTTGGATGTATTTCATTACAACGGTGAATTTCTCAATAAAGGTAAGGTGCAATGAAGTGCTTGTCAAGTGCGGAAATGAGTGAAAATCAGGCAAGGAGAAAGTAAAGCAGTAACATTTCCTCACTGTCATTAACCAGAGCAGGTTTGAGCAAAGGCACTGCCAGTACATCATACTGTGCCAATATTAAGTCAGTTAAAGCTGCGTACGTGTGTACGTTTTGGGCATTTGGAGGCCTCTCTGAATATGTGATGGCACGCAATGTGCTGAAGAACATTTTGTAAGTCAGTCAAAACTCAATGAAGAGCTAGGCTTTCAGTTTGTGCTATAAATGTCAAAATTTAAGAAAAAATATGCTCACTTTCTTGGGAGGCTGAAGCTTTTCATTCGATTTTCCTGTTCTACCTTCAAAGCCGCAGCAGTTAATTTCTGTTGCCGAATGTACTAGAATATAACTGTTGCTCCTGTTAAGGTGGAAAGGAAAATTTGAAGAGGGCACATTAAACAGATATCTGAAGCCTTTAAAATTCATTAAAGGTTTTACTTCAAGATTGTGACTAACTAATGCTAACTCTATTAGCATAGAGTTTTTCTTGTAGCAGTTTTACAGTTACTCATTCAGTACTGTTTTCCATTTCTTACAATTTGTTGAAGAGCCTGGCCACTTCTTATTTCTTTTCTTAGATCAAAAACATGACTACAAAACATCACAGGGTGCCTGCAAATGCTCGATGACTAGAGCTAAATGGCTAAAAACGAAAAGTTAAAATAGTTTTTGAGGATTTGTCTAGGACCCATGGAAAGTGAGGGGATGTATTTTTTTTAAAAAGTATTATAAAAATTATTTAAATTTTTTTCCTTTTATCTACAGCAAAACAGGGTTTGGGCAGTAAGGTGCTAGCATTACTGCTACTAAATGCTGATTGGTTGGCATTACTGCTGATTGCTGACTGGTTGGTAAAATGATCAGCTCACTGGCCGAGTGAAGCAGCTCTCTGAGGTCATAAATGTACATAACTGGAGTTCAAAAGCACTTAAAAATATGTTAAAACCGTGGTGTCAAAATGTTTATCCTGTTCTGTGGAATCGAATGCATTCTTCTATATAAAAAATATTTAAGCATTTACTGTGAATTTGTACACATTCTTAATTTTAACTCATTTTGGATTCACTCAGGAGTGCCCTCTAGCGTTTGACAAACCCAAAAGACATAACTGAGTGTTAATTCTCTTGCCTACGAATTCTCTGATTAGGCTGCCATGCGTAATCACAGTCAGTGATGTAGGGCTTCCAGAAGGCCTAATGTGACTTACTTCCTTACGAAATTGATCCCACCTACTGGGTATCAAAACGTGAACTGGTTGATTCTGCTGTTGGGTCTAAATTATGCTGACTGTTGATGTAACATTTCAGTACTTGAAGTCCTGACCAGTAGAAAACCACACTTAGCTGTATCTACCTAAACCATGGAGAAAATAAATTCCTGATTGGCCGATTTTCTGCTTGCCGTTTCAAGGCTTTAACCCTTTTGTTTCCATCCTAAACTAAACATGAAACAGGAGTGGTACTGTAATACTTGCAGAGTTTAAACGCAAGCATTATTCTATTGAATAAAAATTTACTTAATATTAACATCCATTTTTAGTTTCCAGAAATCATAAGGCCTTCTCTGTAGTAAATAAAATGGCGATGTTTGTGCTGTAGACATTGTGACCCCTGGTCTCTATCACCACCACTGTAAAGATCATCTGTAACTTTCAGTCTGTAACTTTCTCAGCAGGTAACCATTTCATGTCTAATCACTCTGAATGACTGATAACATCTCAAGGACATACTTATTCACAAATATTTTAAAAATGGTAGAATTACCCTTTAAAATTAGTGGCAGGCTTTACTGTCAACTGTAGTGGCTTGCATGGAGATAAAAATGTGCTAACTCTGGCTAAGAGTCATTGGGAAGCAAAATCAGGGGGGTGTGAGTTTACGCTTCACTGCGGCATAGACCACTGTAGATGTGTGTCATTCTGTAGTCCGCATTATGCCCATATTAGGAATTTCGAGTTTAAGCTCCATTTCTCTAAATAAAATTGTTTGGAACCTGATACGTTTAGTTCTGTGTAAACTTTTCTCCAGAACATTACAGGATCCTCTAATGACCTCGTAATTCAAAAAGCCTTAATACTAACCAACTCAACGCCCCTCATTTAACATGAGGAGGTGCTGCTTCCCTGTACAAAGCCTTGGGCCACAATACTGCATAACTTTTCTGGTAATAATCTCACTTTAATGTCGTAATTATTGTCGTAATATATTATCATCGAAATATTACGATTTATTCTCAGTCTACTATTTTTATTTTTATTAGTGGCCCTAAAACACAGTGCAAGCGCTTTCCTTATAGATTATGATGTAAGTTTTACTGTTACATTAACATTTCACTACCACCTTAAAACTTGTGGAAAATAAGGACATGGCTGCTTGACGGTCAGCAATAGTCAACCTTGCCAGACTTATATTGTGCAAGTTGGCAGCACCACAGTAACCCCTGCTGAATAAAGACCATTAGGATTAAAAAAAAGTTTTTTGCCTCCTAATGGTTACCATTAGAGACCATTAGTTTCCAAGTAGAATTAGAAATGTATTTGGAATCAGTCACTAGATCACTTGCTAAATCATTCCTTTACATTATCAACCCATGAAGAGAAGCCAAAACGCATTACAAACTCCCAAGAACCAACAGAAACTCTTAATGGTTTCTGTGTTCTCATTGGGGAAGTTATATAATCCATTATTATACAGTAACTGCAATAGCGGCTGGCATGGAGCAGATTGTGTAGCACTGCTGAAAACACTGCTGATTGCTACCGTTATGATAGGCATTCAGACCACAAGCTCAAGTTGGGGATCACAAAACCGCAGACAGAACAGTACAAATAGCCAGAAGCTATAGATTTACGCGTATTTGTTTTTAAATGCCAAATGCTCATTATGTAAATATGTAGAAAGAATATTATTTTAGTGTTACTAGCGTTACTTTTCCCAGCAAACTGCTGTGCTATTTACGGTGGAACGGAAAAATTCGAACAAGTTGCTGGCGTATGTCCTGAGAAAATGTCCTCATAAAAAATGTCCTAAATTTCCTTCGGGATCAATAAAGTATCTATCTATCTATCTATCTATCTATCTATCTATCTATCTATCTATAAAATGTAACCAGTATTAAAATAATAATTAGGATATTTTGATAACCTAAATATGCTTATCAAGGGCTCAGCAGTAGTCTGTACTGAATAAGCCTGAGTGCAGTTAAGTTTGTGGAGCTTTTCAGATCAAGCTGTGTATAGAATGGAGAAACTTATCGTGTTTCAGTAGACACGTTTACATGCAGCCTAATAATCCGGCTAATAATCCGGCTAATAGTTAAGAATAGAATAACGTTACGTCCATGTAAACCCCTCAATAGGAATAGTCTAGTCCGATTGAAGCCATTTGGAATACAATTCCTATCCGATTGAACGGGGAGGGTAAACCTCCAAATAATCCGTTAAATAGAAGAATAATAGCCGTGTAAACGCCTGAATCCGATTACACTCCAATCGGAAGGTGGAAGAACGTTCTGCGCATGCGCGGCGCGTCATAGCGAAAGGTTTGTAACATTCAACATGGCGGAGCTGAAACTGGCCTGCAGAGGAGACGAGGTTTATACTCTGAGCTTTGAAAGACGGCGGTGGGACCGACGTCCAATTTATGTGTCCCAGAACACGACGTCTTCCTCTCGCCGCTTCCTTTGTAAGTGCATGTGAAAGACGTTTTTCTGAATCTGACATCAATTAAAAACACAAGCGCGGCAACTCGACCTCACGTGATGTTCGCTGTCATGGTAACGTTTACTCTAAGCGCTAGTCCACGCATGCGCGTCATTTTGCTTCGGATTACTTATAGTGAGCGTGTAAACGAGGATTTTCATCAGACTGTTGAACAGAGTGAGAATAAACACCTCAGTCTGAATCTGTAATCTGATTGTTTTCAATCGGACTGGAAAATTCTTTGCATGTAAACACAGCCAATGAGTATCAGGTGAAGAACAGAGAACTGCAAGGAAACCTGCTTCTTGTGTTCTGGCTTCTTTTCATCTGCCCTCAGTCTGTACATGGGAATACACATCACACTGGGAAAGCATGCTGGTATGTGCAGTTTTTAAGGAAGCTGCCAGTCTAATAATGCCAATTCAGTGCACAGTAGCATTTGTTGTATATTTAGGTTCCCCTGTTTCATTTCATTTTAAAACTGAACAACTACCTGATTTACCTCAACAGTTACGATTAGAATCACTTCTTCTTAGAATCTGAACTTAGCTTTTTAAGCGCCAGCTTCATGATCAATTTCCCATTCCACCTTAAATGGTGCAGCGACCTCGGGTACCAGAATGTTAACTGCTGCACCATTTAAGGTAGAACGGGAAATTTCGCTAGGTAGCGACCGAGACATCAGCATATTACTAGCAGTTTTTGTGTGTTATGAAGGAAATGACCACAAAACACTATTACAATGGTTATCATACGGCAACGGCAGTTAGTCTCCTCTGTTCTGAAGGACATGGTGGTCTGAACTGTGACATGCCCTTAACTGCCCTCTTCTAAAACTGTCATGACCTGGAACATAAACCGAAAGACCTGCGTTAGAGAAGCACTTCTGAAGCACTTCTTAAATTGCATTTATGGCATGTATACATATTACATTATCTAACTGTTTGTCTTATAGAACACTAGATGTCTGAGCTTTACTGCTTCTTCTGTTTGTGTTCAGTTCCTCTCCTCCCTGGCTAACCGTGTCCTAGGTTAGCATGTTGCTTCGTAACCAGTCATGCTGCTGTATCTGCTGCAATTTAGACCTCCTGGTCAGGGTGCGCTGCAGGCAACAGCCAATTAGATTACGGCATTCTGTACAGAGTGACGGGATTGGATGGGAGAGAGATGCTTAACCTCTAAATCAGTCTTCTTTTTTCTTCTTCTTTTTGTCTCTAAATTTCAAAAGCACCACCATGTGATGGATGGGCTAAAACATCCAAACTATTATTAACTTATTTACACTATATAATATATAAAGTATTATACACTATTTAGGGACATCTGGCCTGAACTTCAAATTCTTCAGCTGTTACTCTGCACACTCACCTCCAAATCTAGATTTTGTTTTCACTCTTTGTTCCTTTGTACTCAATTACAAGGTTGAAGTTATGAATCATTGTCATTTCTATGCTCGTTTACCAGGATGCTCTCATTTATCTTACCATCAGATAGTCCATCTCTGAAGTGCCGAGCCCCATCAATGATGTCATCATCCGTGGCAAAGGGAAGGTACCCGCAAACCATCCTGAACATTAGGACACCAAGGGACCAAACTGTTGCTGGACCAGCACGATACCTCTCTTCCAGAAGAAACTCAGGAGGGCAGTATTCATCTGTGCCTGAGAACATGAAAGAGGGAGAGAAATAAGCCGAACTGAGCACAGACATTCAATTCTATACTAACATTGAACAGCTAAGAAGCTCATTTTACCTTCAAAACTGTTATAACCATATTTCTTGACCAAATCGTCGCAGCCAAAGTCGATCAGCTTGACCTCCAAGATGTCCTGGTTGATCAGCAAGTTCTCCGGTTTGATGTCCCGGTGCAGGACACCTTGCTTGCTGCACTGGAACGCCGCCATCACAGACTGCCACATTATATCTCGTGCCATGTCTTCAGTGACGTAACCTCCATAGTCCTGAAGGACACTGTCCAAGCTCTTGCATGGGTCAGGGTGCTCCAGGATCAAGATGTAGTGGTCAGGCTCATCAAACCACTTGAGGAGCTGGATGACGATGGGTGGTTGGATTTGCAGATGGGTGGCTGGCTCATGATCTGGAGCAGAGCCACCTCCACAAGCATAACTTTAAACTCAACAGGCTGCAGGACAATATGTGGTTAGATCAAAAGGATGCACTCATGGTGGTTTGGGATTATTATGTGTTACCATCAGCATTTATTTCAGTCAAGATTTGGAAGTAAAAAGGGTTCAGAGGCTGCAGGTGCACTTACACTTTCGACATATCGGTCATCATGCAGTTTTTGGATAAATTTGATGGCCACCTGCACACAGTCACAAGAAATATAATAAAACTACCAGCACTGAAAGGGGAAACGAAGAGATGATGATAGTAATTTAGAATTTAGAGAGTGAAAGAGCTCAGAACCTGTAGGCCATCGGACACTCGCTGTCCTTTGAAAACAGATCCGAAGCTTCCTTCACCTAGTTTTTCTCCCACAGTATAGCGAGTGGCAAAGGTGTCTGTGGGAAACAGTGTTACAAATGAACATCAGTCAGTCATCTTTAAATAGTCTAGCATGAGTTTACTGATCATTAACTGGCTATGAGAGAAGCAGTGAGATGGCCACTGTAAATATGAATCATTATCATAATTCTAGTGCACTTAAATGGGCTCCTCTTAATAAAATAAAGCGTAAATGATTTAGGTGCTTCTGACCAGGCTTGGCGGCTTTCCTCTGTCTACGAGTCTGTCTCTTGGGCTGCTCCGCTGCCCCTTTTCTCTTCTTCCTTGCTGGAGCTTCAGTGTTAGAAAGCTCCAGCACTACAACCTGTCCTTTCTTAGCGGGATAGTTGTTTGTTCCCTGCAGGACAGTCTGGCTACAGCCCTCCTCTGACCTCTTTCTCTTTCCAACTGAATACAGAATTTCATACAACATAAGCTGAATGTCTTACAGTAATGATGATACTGGGAAGATACACTGAATTATACACCAATTTTCTTTTTTAAAGGATGTGGTGATGTCAACAGGCACTCTTGGTGATAATAAAAGTTTCTGATTAGAGATTTTTTTCATCTAAAACCTAATATTTGATGGAATATACGTTTTAATCTTAATGTAAAACAGCAAACTGACACAGCATTAATGTACAAAGTTAAACTCAGACTGTGTGGAACAACCTTTGTGTTCAGAGCGCTGCTCCATCATCTGCTGTATGAGCTGAAACAGCCTGCAGTCTCACTTTCTTCTGAAAGATTCTGAAAGATATAACTACAAATTATGTAATCTAGACGTGTGGAAAGTGTGTTTCTCTTCAACGGACTAGAAATGGCAAAATTCCTCGTGCTGAAAGTGGCGTCGTTATCCTCATCAATTATGACGTCATAATGAGGGCGCCCTAATTGGCACGTGTTGTTATGATGCTGGAATTCATGTGCACTGAATTTGTGTGAATTTAAAACTATCAAATGTTTTCAAAGAAAACACGACTCCATAGAAAAATACACTAAACCAACTCAAATAAAGATGCATTGAGAAGCCATTTGAGACTTAAAGCCATGCCCCCCTCATTGTAGCACAATGTCATTCCGTTATTCTTCACATGCGTTCGCCTCTCTCTGTAATTCCTCTTGGTGGCCAGTAGATGGCGACTGTACGTCTGATAGAACCTGGATGTCTGTAGAAAAACTGCCGCACAGCTCAGCTGCACAAGAACTGGAGCTGTTTCAGCTTCTCAAATCTAAGTGACTGAACTACATTTATCATCTCATAGCTTGGAGACCATATAGGGATATATACAGCAGTGAGAGAAAGGCTGTGGATGCTGTGCTACTATATGGATTTTTGTAGGAATGGCTCTTAAATGTGATTTACTGTTCATACTGCAGCAGTTTGAAGTCACTGTATATGTGTTTACTGATATTAGGTTTAGGATTTAGTTACAGCAGCTATAGTAATCCAGAAGTCAGGAGAAATACCCCACAAAGAGAGGAATATAAACCTCACACAATATCCCCTACAGGTACCGTGTGTAAGATGAACTCATTTATAGTTATTTTTTAAGGCTTAACACATTATTTTTCCTACATAATCAAAACTCTATTCTAATAGCAGGTCTGTGATGTCTGTATGTTGTTGATTCAGCATAATACATGTTGTACACTGATAAGTGTATAAAATGATCTCTGATGTTTTTCACACTGGACATTTACATGGACATCTACACCACACTTTGCATCCACAAAGCCACCAGCATTGTGGATGACCCCATCCAACCCTCACACAGACTTTTTTCGCTGTTGCCGTCTGGCAGAATGTACCGGAGCATCCGTGCCATCACTGCCAGACTCTGCAACAGCTTTGTTCCTCAAGTTTTTAAACTCACAAGGACTGATCTGAAAGTCCCCCACACAAACATACTCTACATACATCTTTTGATGCTCTACTTACACTTTCTGGAACATTGCTGCTACACCGTTTACTCAGGTTTTACTACGTCAGTAACTGCTGTGTTTACGTATGTTATCTGACTGCGTCACTCACAGGTCACAGCATGTTAAATATCTCTGCGCCTTATTCTCACTACCTCATGTCCAGGAATAAGTGCTGTGACGGTGCTGCGCTGTCCTGTCTGTTTACTGTCTAATATCTATTTATTGTACTGTTTCTAGTTGAATTTTTTGGTTGCACACTATGTCTGCACGTTTGCTCTTTGTACTCTTTTGTTCCATGTTGTACCTTTTTCCTAGAGGAACATGATTTCACTCCACTGTGTACTTGTACATAGATGGAATGACAATAAATGCCTCTTGACTTGACACTGCCTCACCACCTTTTTGTATTACACTAAATTTGGTGCATTTACTGGCTACAACTACCTTGTACTGCATGAACTGTGAAATCAGCTTGTCTCACTCGTATGTTTTTTGCTGAGTCGCTGTATAATTTGCTGATGAGTGAATCTTTGTTAAATAAAAAAGTAACATTTTACAGTCAGTTAAAAAAAATAAACAATTCTACAGAGAACCCAGATTTTTACAAGCTCCTGCATCACCTGGACAAGCCGGCAATGTTACAGCTCAGGATGAAATGTTTCCCTGTCTGCTGCAGACATCTCTGAACTCCCAGGTCATGACATCACATCTTCTCTATTTGAAGACATGTTTGGCTTTGTGCTGGACCACAGTTATCTCTCAGCTCAATTTGGGAATCATGGGGAGAATACTGCACGGTGAAGCTGAAACTGGCATCCAATTTACCAGCTTCTTATTTGAAATTTCCATTGTACCTTCAATGGGGTATCAGTTACAGAAGCCAGAATGCAACTGCAATAACATATAATGTGGAATGTATTATTCTAAAAGACCCTGGTGGATAAGAAGCTGTCTTTAGTTTCATTTAAGTTCTGACAGTTCTGGAAGTTGAAGATTTTCATTAAAAACAAAGGTTTCCAGTTTTTGGATCCTGTGTGTAACTACACACATAGGGCCAATGACCACCTGTAGCCCCAAGACCCCCAAGCAGCTTAAACCGCCCCGGGCTGTTTGACAACGGAGAAAGTCGTAAAAAATGTAAGATAATCAAACAAACCACTATTTAATTATTTCCAGAGCAGAGATTAAGTTTATAAGTTTATGACACTATAGATCCTCCCCAGTTTGTATATCATCGAAACCGTTGCATCGACGAGGCAGTGAACACTGCCCTTCACACAGCCCTCACACACCTGGAGGGCAATGACATGTATGTCAGAATGCTCTTTATTGACTACAGCTCAGCATTTCACACGGTCATCCCATATAAACTCTCAGAAAAGCTCCGCACCCTCAGACTGACACCCGCCCTCTGCAACTGGGTGCTGAACTTTTTAACAGACAGACCCCAGTCAGTCACAGTCGGCAGCCGCACATCCAACACAAGAACAGTGAGCACAGGAATCCCCCAGGGCTGTGTACTGTGCCCTCTTCTGTACACGCTCTTCACGTATGACTGCATGGCCAACGCCGGCATCATCAAGTCATTGGACTGATCACTGGTGGGGATGAGAGCGTACAGGAAGGAGATGGCTGAGCTGGTGGCCTGGTGTCATGACAACAATCTTTCCTTGAATGCAGGACCAAGGAAATGACTGTTGATCCATAGAGGAAACAGGAGCTGCACAAACCCTGTACATAGGTAAGGCAGAGGTGGAGAGGGTGAAAGCCTTCAAATTCCTTGGCATCCACATCAGTGAGGATCTCATCTGGTCTCACAACACACACCTCATCATCAGGAAGTCCTAGCAGCAACTGTACTTTCAGAGAAGAGGAAATTTGGTATGCCAGCCAAAATTCTCAGCACCTTCTACAGGAGTGCGATTCAGAGTGTTCTCACCAGCTCCATCACGGTCTGGTATGGAAACTGCACTGCTCAGGACAGAAAGGCTCTCCAGCTTGGGATCAAAACTGTACAGTCCATCTCAGGAGCAGCCTCACTACAGGATCATCAGATCCTGTACCAGACCAGTGTCATCAGGAGGGCCCACAACATAATCAGGGACAGTACACACCCACAGCACAGACTCACACTCCTGCCTTAAGGCAGATGCTACAGGAGTGCCAGGTCCAGGACTACAAGGCCGTCAGGCTTGTGAACACCTCACTCACTACCACTTCCTCCCTCCCACTCTGAACTGGTTTCAATTTTGGCCAACCTTGCACTCAATAACTGCACCTTACATACACTGTATTACTGCTGTCAGAACACTACTGTTTACATCTGTTACTTGCAACATGCACTTTATGAACAGCTGCTCTACATACTTGCACACACACGTAACTTTAATTTTCTCTCAACTGCACATATAACTGTACTTTTTACTACCGTAGTACTTTCTAGTGTTATTCTTATATTTTCACTTTTTTTCTATTTTTCTATTCTAAGATTATATTTGGTGAATGGAGGAACAGCAAAGTAAGAACT
Source organism: Pygocentrus nattereri (assembly GCF_015220715.1). NCBI lineage: Eukaryota > Metazoa > Chordata > Actinopteri > Characiformes > Serrasalmidae > Pygocentrus > Pygocentrus nattereri. Next base: position 37,182,384 of record NC_051213.1, on the reverse strand, counting down.
TCATTGTACAGTGTAACTGTGGGTTTCTGCTGCGCATATGACATAAAAAATCTTGAATCTTTTTCTACGGACATCCACTGTTTCTGTCAGAAGCACAGTCCGCCATCTGCTGTCACTACACAGATAGGAACCACGAAGGAAACGAACGTATGTAAAGAGTAATGGAATCACATTGTGATACAATGAGGGGGGCGTGGCTTTAATTCTCAGACACATTTACAAAACGAGATGAATGGATTCTCACTGCATCTTTTATTTGAGTTGGTTTAGTGTATTTTTCTATGGAATCGTGATTTCTTTGAAAACATTTGATCTTTCAGAAGAAAGTTAGACGGCAGGCTGTTTCAGCTCATACAGCAGATGATGGAGCAACGCTCTGAACACAAAGGTTGTTCCACAGTCTGAGTTTAACTGTGTACATTAATGCTGTGTCAGTTTGCTGTTTTACATTAAGATTAAAACCTATATTCCATCAGATATTAGATTTTAGATTTAAAAAATCTCTAATCAGAGACTTTTATCACCAGTGCAGCACAAGTGCCTGTTGACATCACCACATCCTTTAGAAAAGAAAACTGGCGTATAATTCAGTGTATCTTCCCAGTATTCCCATCATTACTATAAGACACTCAACTTATGTTGTATGAAATTCTGTATTCAGTTGGAAAGAGAAAGAGGTCAGAGGAGGGCTGTAGCCAGACTGTCCTGCAGGGAACAAACAACTATCCCGCTAAGAAAGGACTGGTTGTAGTGCTGGAGCTTTCTAACACTGAAGCTCCAGCAAGGAAGAAGAGAAAAGGGGCAGCGGAGCAGCCCAAGAGACAGACTCGTAGACAGAGGAAAGCCGCCAAGCCTGGTCAGTCAGAAGCACCTAAATCATTTACGCTTTATTTTATTAAGAGGAGCCCATTTAAGTGCACTAGAATTATGATAATGATTCATATTTACAGTGGCCATCTCACTGCTTCTCTCATAGCCAGTTAATGATCAGTAAACTCATGCTAGACTATTTAAAGATGACTGATGTTCATTTGTAACACTGTTTCCCACAGACACCTTTGCCACTCGCTATACTGTGGGAGAAAAACTAGGCGATGGAAGCTTCGGATCTGTTTTCAAAGGACAGCGAGTGTCCGATGGCCTACAGGTTCTGAGCTCTTTCACTCTCTAAATTCTAAATTACTATCATCATCTCTTCGTTTCCCCTTTCAGTGCTGGTAGTTTTATTATATTTCTTGTGACTGTGTGCAGGTGGCCATCAAATTTATCCAAAAACTGCATGATGACCGATATGTCGAAAGTGTAAGTGCACCTGCAGCCTCTGAACCCTTTTTACTTCCAAATCTTGACTGAAATAAATGCTGATGGTAACACATAATAATCCCAAACCACCATGAGTGCATCCTTTTGATCTAACCACATATTGTCCTGCAGCCTGTTGAGTTTAAGGTTATGCCTGTGGAGGTGGCTCTGCTCCAGATCATGAGCCAACCACCTATCTGCAAATCCAACCACCCATCGTCATCCAGCTCCTCTAGTGGTTTGAAGAGCCTGATCGCTACATCTTGATCCTGGAGCGCCCTGACCCATGCAAGAGCTTGGACAGTGTCCTTCAGGACTATGGAGGTTACATCACTGAAGACATGGCACGAGATATAATGTGGCAGTCTGTGATGGCGGCGTTCCAGTGCAGCAAGCGAGGTGTCCTGCACCGGGACATCAAACCGGAGAACTTGCTGATCAACCAGGACACCTTGGAGGTCAAGCTGATCGACTTTGGCTGTGGCGATTTGGTCAAGAAATATGGTTATAACAGTTTTGAAGGTAAAATGAGCTTCTTAGCTGTTCAGTGTTAGTATAGAAATGAATGTCTGTGCTCAGCTCGGCTTATTTCTCTCCCTCTTTCATGTTCTCAGGCACAGATGAATACTGCCCTCCTGAGTTTCTTCTGGAAGAGAGGTATCATGCTGGTCCAGCAACAGTTTGGTCCCTTGGTGTCCTAATGTTCAGGATGGTTTGCGGGTACCTTCCCTTTGCCACGGATGATGACATCATTGATGGGGCTCGGCACTTCAGAGATGGACTATCTGATGGTAAGATAAATGAGAGCATCCTGGTAACCGAGCATAGAAATGACAATGATTCATAACTTCAACCTTGTAATTGAGTACAAAGGAACAAAGTCTGAAAACAAAATCTAGATTTGGAGGTGAGTGTGCAGAGTAACAGCTGAAGAATTTGAAGTTCAGGCCAGATGTCCCTAAATAGTGTATAATACTTTATATATTATATAGTGTAAATAAGTTTGGATGTTTTAGTCCATCCATCACATGGTAGTGCTTTGAAAGTAGAGACGAAAAGAAGAATTTTACATTGAAGAATGGCATTGAATTTTACACACAGTACCTTGTTCTAAATACGATTCAGAGAAAAAAGCGTCACAAAAATAACATTAACGTCAAGAGTGATAGTGATTTTGTTCATAACTGTTGCGGTAAATGAGGCAGGTGTTCAGATTTAAAATGAAATAAAACGGGGGAACCTAAACAAATGTGACAGGAACGACATCCTGGCAGCTCTTCATATTCTCTACACAGGAAACGGGTGGCGCGGCTCGCCCGGCAGGGGGCGCTAAGTGTCGTCTCGAGCAGCACAGAGCGGTCGGTTTCTCCTTGGACGGGAAATGGGTCAGAGGGAGAGGAGGAGAGAGGTTTGAATTTCTAAAAAGCAGAGAAAATACTGATCCCTGACGACGAGAGGTGCCTTATAAACCCCGCAGGAAGACTAACAGAAGAAAATGAAGCGCGACGTGCGGATCCTGTTGTTAGGGGAGCGTAAGTAGTTCCGGTAGCAATGATGAAAAAACTAACGTTAGCAAGTGTCAGAGACAGCCAGGCTGCTAACTCCCCGACCAACTTCACTCGCTTCGTTTCTGAGAGGTTTGGTCCCTGTGCGCCACACAGATGGCAGAACTAAGTTGATAACGTGTAGTCTTTAGGGTGTTTCTGTGAGTGTTTTCATGTCTCAATCCATCCTGATCTGCGTTTTCGCTTCACTGAAACATGAAAATACTCCCAGAAGCTCCTAATTCGGCTAGTCTGGATCTGGGAGTCCCGATATGTGGAGAAGAAAGCGCCAGTCAGCGATGCTGTGTGCGCCAGTATAACGATATATATTTTTTATTTTCATTATTATGTGGGATATGCACTGATCCGTCTCTGCCAGTATGTTACTAGAAGTGTAAACTTATGTGTCTGGCTTTTGTCTCGATGCATGAACAGAGGAACCAAAGCTGTGTCCTCAAGTAGGAGCAGCTCTCTCTGAAGGGACCATGGCTAATGTGACAGGAGCCCCGCTGTGACTGTAGGGGCTGTAACTATAGGAAGAAAAAGATGTTTACAGTTGGCTAAAGCTCTGAGCAGCGTGTGTGCTTTTGTACAAAGTCAGTTAAATAAAAATATATTTTATTAATATTATATTAGTACGTTACGGGTTAAATTTGATGTTAAATTCTGTCTAAATATGTTAATGGGTATTTTAATGAACCTCAGTGCTGTTTTACATCTGAGGTGAGCTGAGCTAACCTGGCTAGCTAACGAATGATTTCAGAGTAACGAACCTGATTGTGGTATTTTATGCTGTGTTTCTTAATACGATGTATCTGAATTTCTCTGTTTTTTCCGACTGCAGAAGGTTGCTAAAAACCTTAATAATAAAAAGGATTGCCAGGTGTTAGCTTAGCTAGTCAGTTAGCTTGGTTGCTACCCCCTCAGAAACGTGAATATCTAGCTAATGAACTCGAGATACTGTTTTTGTACTGCTAAATATAAAACCGCACTTGGGACAGTTGCCTTCACTGAACCGCCTCACTTGTTGAGTCAGTGTTTTGCTAAGTTAGTTAGCCAGAAGCTACCAGGTCGTATTTGAGGCTAATCTTAGCTACACTAAGCTAACCGAAGTTGAGCATCTCTTATAGATTTGGCTTCGACTTTTCCTGATTTGTTTCACTGGGTTTGAAGGAAATTCCTTCCAGAATATGACATTTTAATGTAGTTATTCATTATTAGACTGAAAGCAGTTTGGGCCAGTTGTTGTGACGGGCAGTAGCAGCATTATCGCGCTAATTTCGACCAGCTGGCAGAGCTGAACGTGTGAATTGAGCTCAGGGCTTCCTGCTGCAGTTTACTCTGCAAATGTGACCACTGATGTTACTTCTATGACAAAGCTTGTGCATCTAATTGGACTGATCAGTTTTTGGTTGTCTCATTCCCCCATGGCTTTTTATAACTTGTACATTAACACTTCTAATCAGTGCATCGATTCCAATCCAGTAGACATCAGTGGGTCATCTGTCCAGCAAGGGAGGACCACCATTTGTCCCACTGGTTGAATATAATTTGGGTGGATTATTTGGATCATTCTCAGCACAGCAGTGGTAGTGGCAGGGTAGCATGTGTTGCACTGATTCACACCTGACAAGATGATACTTTAAGGGTTTCTAGTAAAGGCAGTTGTTCTGTGTAGAATCATTTGTAAGCTTAAAGTGTTCTTTGCTTGGTGCAATAGTTCTTCAGGTTGATGGATAGTGTGTTGTATATGGTTCCATATAACTGTTTTGAAAACGATTCTGTTACATGCTTGACATCGTAACAATAGCAGAACCCTTTTTGGTGCAGTATAGAACCATTTTCAAAAGTATTCTGTATAGATATATATGCAACACTTTCTCCATCAATCTGAAGAACCATTTCACCATGCAAAGAACACTTTAAACGTCCAAAATGTTCTTGGAGTGATCATCGTTCTGTATAGAAACATTGTCTTAGTAAAGAACCCTTGAAGAACCAACTTTTAGAGTGTGATTCTCTGCATGGCGAATTGGTTCTTCATACTGATGGATTTGATAGTTATGAGGTCAAGCTTGTAACAGTATGTGAACCCTTTTGGTGCTCTATAAAACCCTTTTCTAGAAAAAACCCTTTCTGTATAGAACCATATGCAACACATTCTCCCTCAGCATGAAGAATCATTACAGCCTGAAATGGTTGTATATAAAATTCATGCTTCTAAATGGAACCATTGCCTCTACTGAAGAACACTTGAAGAATCATCTTTTTAAGTGGGTACTTCTGTACACCTACCTTGTTGGTCCCACCCTGTTGGTGTACAGGTAGACTGTAGCTCACAGTCATTTTCCACACATGCTTTGTGTTGGTTGCCCTTCACCAAAGATCAGTTTCTTCCTGTCCAGGATGTTTTTGGTTGCTGTACTATCATTAAGCACCTCAGTATTACTGCTGGGTTAAACACCCCAGCAACATCACCGTCTCTGATACACACAAACCAGCACCACACACATGCACACTAACACTGCCATGTCAGTGTCACTGCTGTGCTGAGAATGATCCACCGCCAGAATAATGTCTGGTCAGTGTTGGTTTTATGGTGGTCTTGTTCTCTTTATGGGGGGGTGGACAGAGGCTGATAAGTTGTACATCAACAGATGGGCTACAGACACTAACTTTAAACCTACAAAGTGCATGTTTGTGGTAGATTTACCTAACATTATAGTTACATAACTCATCCAGCAAACATATTTTGATTGATTGGTATCTTACATTACAGAGAAGAATTTTTCGCATCATATGCAAAACTGTTTCCTTACGAATCGTATCAATGCCAGATCTGAAGAGTTGCACAGCTAAATGGAGAGCTTGGCTTGCCGTTGTTGCATGTATCTGTCTTGCAAGTGAAGGTTTGTCTCTTGAGCTGTCAAACAGCAATGTTTGCTGGAATGTTTTTCCACCAGTGCTGTAAGAGTACTGGTGCTGCGCTTAAGCACGTTAGTGTAGTCTCTGCTGGTGCTGAATGAAACCAAAAATCAGAAGCTGTTTCGTAGGCATGCAAAAATCATTTAAATTTAATGGAAGATTATGGAGAAAAAACAAAAAATTAACCTTTTAATTGAAATAAGCTTAATTATGCTTAATGTGACCAGGCATGTAAACTAAAAAGGTCTATTTTGATGTTCAGTTTGACTTTAAATGAGCTATTTTCTCTTGTTTTACTTTATTTTATTTAGCAGTGGTAGTCAGAAAATTACAAATCCTTGAAATGCTGATGGACAGTGAGCATTGGTTAGTCTATTGATATTTAATTAGTAGCATAACAATATTTTAATATACAAAAAACATTCAGTGAAGCCAAAATCCTAAATGTGCTTAAATTAGACAGACATGTTATGTAGATGGTTGGGCTCTAGAATGAGTCAGCAATTCAGTTTCTGTCCACAACATAACAGCTGGCCCTGTTTGTGTATTTACGCGTGTGTCTGTGTGAGTGTCCTCTGTTACTGTTATTATGTTTAATCTCTGTGGAGGGTTTGGTGGAGATTTTTCTTCACCTGTTTATTCAAGCTGACCTTAAGTGGAAGGTGAACACCTGCATGGGTCAGAACCTGCCCATCTGTGAGCCAGTGTAGCAGTGCACATTTTCTCTCCTGCTCTCTTGTTGTATTGTGTGCATGATCTTCCCTCCTTTTCTCATTATGTTCATTGCAGTATCGGGACACGTTTGGTTTCGTGTAGCTTTGCAAGCCAGACTTCTCACAGTTACAGAAAGTTTGGTAGGTTTTGTCAGTTGATGTGGCCGAGAACCTCCTGCTGTAACAGGAAGGGAGGTTTGACTTAATGAGAGACATTATAAAGGAGGAGACAGTTCACTGATTGAAATATGAATAGAAAAGGTCTTCCTGCACAACATGGCGTCTGTTTACGGGGAACACCTGCCCTTCCAAAAAAAAAAAAAAAAAAAAGGCGACGTCCAGCCACAAGAGGGAAGAGCTTCCCCTCATTTTGAGAGAACAAGCAGAAAAATTGTAAATTATTTGAACCAAAACTATTAGCTGCAAGCTGTTTTTGTCAGATTACACCAGTGATTTTAAATGTTTTTGAAATGTTAACGTAACTCACTTTCATAGGTCTTTCCTCATTCAAAGAGAGCCTGGTCTTGTGTGAATGGAAATAACTGTCTGGGGATGTTGCCAAGATGTCTGTCAAGTGGATACACTTTCCTATAAGGATGTTGCTCACATGCAGATCAACCAGTATCAAACTGATGTAATTTTTCATGACTGTATTACATGCAATTTTTAAAAATTGTGCTACAAGAAAATCCCACAGGCAGAAAACATAGTGGTTTGACTCCTTAATGCACCAAATTAATCGCAATTAACTTTTTTTTTTTTTTAAATAAAACATTTTTTTAAAATCCTGTGATAACATCTTGCTCTAAAAGGCTAATTATTGTCACCATAAAGAAAGGCTACCACTTGCTGCTGGTCATAGCCAGGGTATAGCTTGCTTAACATTTGTTTCCATACACGGAAGGGCGTGCACACGGATTTGCAGACCTCTAATCAGAATGCCACTGATAAAAACGCAGTAGTTGTGGCCAGCTTAGCATATGTGCTTGTGGGCAGAACAGCTGAGGCTGACTATAGACTTCATGTGGCATTCACATCCAGTTTTGTTGAGTGGACTTGCTCATCTAGCGCAAGCTAACATGTGGCCATCTAACAATTCTGCTTGTAACCTGACTGATCCCAGTCCAGTTTTAATCTAACTTCCCTCCACTTGGCCTCTTAACCCTGATTATATTTATACAGGAAAATAATAATTTGCTGAAAAATGTGGGTTTTTTCCCCTCTACTTTAAATGCAATTGATCAGCCAAGATGTGTCTGGTGTCCAAACACTACATGATTTGCTAAAATATGAAAATGAGGAAAAGCCTGTTGCATAGCTAAAAACAGTCAGAGCGGTCCTGAAGCCTGAATTTTGCCTGTACTTTGGTCCATTTTTATAGTGTTGTACAGTGTCAAACCATATAAGTAAGTCTGTTTGACAGCAACTGTACAGGCGAATTTGTGATGATTGAGCATGGTGCTAATTGGTGGAATATAAGCTTACATTATTTGTTAGCTACACTAGCTTCATAGCTCCAGTGCAAAACTAAAGAAACAAACATAACTCAACATGCAACAAGTCCAAAAGTATCCAGACAGCGTTTTTAATTTGTAGATTCAGGTACTTTAAAGTCTGGAGTAAAGCACTTACTGCTGACACAGGTATTCCGTCGTGCACACATTTGTATAATCTCCACAGAAAAGAATTACAAGTAGAATCGCAAGTTCATCATGTCCAGTACCAAGTGTCGGCTAGAGGGATATAAAGTGCCCAGCGTTGGGCTGTGGAGCAGTGGAAATGCGTTCTCTGGAGTGATGGAGCTCAAAAGTTTCAACAAGAAGAGCAGAGGCGGCTACAAAGATGGACAAACTTTTTGTGGCTTTTATTTCAGAAGAAATGCTGGATGAGCAGGTGTCAACAAAACCTTGAACATAGAGTGCAACTTGGCTGATCTGCTGTTGCTTCCTCAATTTTTCATGCTGTCTTTTTCTTTTCTTTTTTTGTTTATTTTTTTTATTAATTCAGCCAAGGTGGGGAAGACCTCTCTCATCATGTCCTTGGTAGGAGAGGAGTTTCCTGAGGCGGTGAGTTCTCATTCAGTGCATTTGTTTGTGCTTGTATGTTTTCCTCTCAGGATGGTAAGATATGGTTGCATGAATGACAACATTCTCACTGTCACTTTGGTAGGTTCCACTGCGAGCTGAGGAGATCACCATACCTGCAGATGTCACACCTGAGAAAGTGCCCACTCATATAGTGGACTACTCTGGTAAGTGTGTGTTCCAGTGGTGTATGTGTACAGTTATGAGTTAGTTCATGTGTAAGCAAGTGGAAATTAGTCATGCACTAATTGCACTCGAATGAAAAATGAAAACCCTAAAATGCTATAAACAAATTTACTTTTTCAAATTTAGTTGTATCCAATTCCACCCACTAGTTAGGACCACCCCCCCAGTCTAGGGCTAGGAGGGCAAAGTTAAACACAGGCTTCCTTCAAGTCATGTGAAGCCAAACGTGCTTAGAGGAGAACGAAAACCGCCAGTTCTTTTACTTCCAATAACATGCTTGGGCTGACTGATGTGGGGAGAGAGAGGCCAATTGTTAAAGGGGGATATGACAACCAAGAACTTCTTCACTATAGGTTTGTTACAACTTAAAAACAGGACCTCCCAGTTGTGCTCTCTTGGACTCCCAGCCACAGATGCTAGCATCAGAGATCTTGGGGGATGTTGTTTTCAAAAGTATCAAACCTGTAGTCAAGAAGTTCTTAGGTGTTGTAATCCCTTTTAACACTCTGCACAAACAGAGATTATAAATGACTTATCCATTGTTCATTGTGAAACAGTGGCTGACTTCTTTGTTGAGCAGCTGCTCAAACTTTTTAAACTATTTGTACTGACTGGTGCAGAAGAGTGAAAGGAAACAGCAATGTTTTTAATCATTATTTCTCATTTTTACCAACTTTTGACTTCTTCATTGTAGGTCTATTCAATATTTTTCTGTTTTGGTTGGTCAAAATATTGAGTGTTTTTTGTTTGTTTGTATTGAATTTGTTTTGTATTTTTCTTTGTTATTTGAAAGTAGTTTTTAAACATTTCATTATTAAAAGACCAATAGAAATGTTCTAAAATTGCTTGAAATAAAATCTCTTTACCTGAACTTGCATCAAAAGTTAAGAATGTTTTCTTAAGCATGCTGTTTTAGAAATACATTTGAAAGCGACGATATTGATGTATAAGTATTTGTGAGTATGTATGGATAGTGTAGAAACATTACAATCTGTCATTACTTTTGTCTGCAGAGACTGAGCAGTCAGAAGAAGTGCTGAGAGAAGAGATTGTTAAGGTAAGAATTAGTTGCCATAGCGTTGGCAGTATCTGGCATTTCTAGTAGCATCAGCTCAAAGGAAAGAGTGAATGTCAGTATTGCATTAGGATTTTAAGATATGCTTTTAGTAGCAAACTAAAACTTCAGCTCTTGAATGCTGCATTCTCTTGGTCTATATAGATCTAAGACAGTTTCACTGAGGTTCCCCGTTGTGTGTTGTTTTCACATTTGTGACCATGAATCTGCGAGTAAAGACAGAAATGTATCTTTTTAGAGAGATGTGCTGTCTGTCTTTTGAAGAAAAAGATCAAAATGTAAAACGTGCTCTTACTTCAGGTGTATTTGTTTGCCTGCCCTTCAACATGTTGACTTTTATCTTGTGATTGCCTTAGTTAATGTTTGTCTGAAATTATGTATTAATATTATTGTTGTTGTTGTTATTTTCTAGAACAGTTGTTGTTAATTAAATCACTTGCTATAGTGTATACAACTTTGTAAATTAACTTTAATGAAATAGCCATTATTGTTTTATTGACATTACAAATTCACACTGAAAAATTTAAACCATACTGTGTGCTGAGCTCTTGTTACAGTAGTCAATGCTGATATCATGTGCCCTCTAGGCTAACGTAGTATGTGTGGTGTATGACGTAACGCAGGAGGAAACCATTGACAAGGTACAGCCTCCCCAGCTCCCCTGAATTCATTCTGTTGATTCCACCATGTATCTCTGGCTTATGTTTTAAGTGCTGTTATTTCTTTAGATCAGAACTAAATGGATTCCTCTTGTGAATGGTGGAGCTGAAAAAGGCAGCAAGTACGTTGCAATCACTGTGTCTTCTTCAGACCTTCATGTAATGCTGGACATTACTGATAAAATTCAATCAGTCACTATTCCAATCAACTTTTTCCCAAATACATAATTGCAGGGTGATATCTAATTCTGATTTAAATGTACCTAATGCTCCCTGAGTACTGCTACTTTGTTAAAAGAATTGCTAACCTGACCATAATGTTTAAAATTATTGGTCAACATTAGGGCTGCATGGTAAACCATATTTTGAGCATTCTACCAATAATAGTTTCCATGTTAAGTGTTTCATTAAGCATTGTAATGACAGAGCAGATGTAAATACCTTGTGGAGTGCCAGAGTGATGTAATTAGATTGATGTAAAGCCACAACCAACAAGTGCTTCCCTCAGATGGGCTCGGAATGCGTATCTTAACCATTCAGCTAAATGGTCAACTGTAAAACGTGTGCACAGCTCAAAAACCTCTCTATCCGGTACTGTTAGCCTGTAAAACTGCTTCAGATGCGATGATTCTCAGTTGCATGTAAAATATGTGATGCACAAATGGCTACTGTTACAACAAACCTGCATCACCACAAGGAACATTTGTAAATTGTATATAAATGACGGTATAAATTATATCAGCATCTAGCATAGTTCTGAATTTATCACTGGAAATTTTTGTGGCTTCATTGTTCTCTTGTTGCTGCAGGATTCCCATTATACTTGTGGGCAACAAGTCGGACCTGCGCTCTGGCAGCTCCATGGAAACCATTCTGCCAATTATGAACCAGTTCTCTGAGATCGAGACCTGTGTGGAGGTAAGGATGGCTGGCCGCACATGCACAATTCTGATCTGTGCTTTATGTAGCAATGCTTTAGTGTTATCCTGCCACAAGTGTTCATAAAATGTAAAACACGTTGATGTAAAACACAAGTGTTTGTTTTTGTAGCTGAACTGAAAACATGTAGCTCAGCCCAGCAGTTTGTATTTCTGCAGAGAGTAGTTTGAAGAGTTTTGAAAAAATGAACCTGGCACTGAAAAATACTTCTTAGTGATTGGTGAAGAAAAAAAACTCAAATAAACAGTAATATTCTTGTACTAATCATACATTTCTTCCTAAATAGAAATGGAACTGATGTTTTTTCTTTGTTTGGATGTGTGCGTGCTGGTCTCTGTTTCTGCTTTTGTCAGCTTAATATGTGTCAAAACCTTTCTGAATATTATACTGGGTGTGTGGATTTGTTTTCGCAGTGCTCTGCGAAGAATCTGAAAAATATTTCTGAGCTATTCTACTACGCTCAGAAAGCTGTCCTCCACCCTACTGCACCGCTGTACGATCCTGAGGACAAACAGGTAAACACACACCCCTCTGTAGCTGGAATTATCTAAATACCAGGCTGCTCCTTTGGAGGAAGTGTGGGCGTTGAGGTGTGGTTCTGAAATTAGTGTCATGCTCAGCTTTAGGGAATTGAGGACTGCTTTTGATAACCAAGAGGTTGAGACAGAGTTATTCTGAGTGTGCAGAGATTCAGTCAGATAGTCCATCAATGTGCATTCAAAGTATATTCAAAAGGAAATTAATATGATTGTGTTTTGTCCGTTTAAGTAAAACCCTTAGACGTCTAGAGTTATTACCATCGTTTTGCTGTGATGTTTAATCATGTAACTACATAAGTCATTATTATTATTTTTATTTACTTTCTTTATGAACTGTTTGCGCATGCACATCCAACATTTGTCTGTTTGTTGGGGCAAGGCATGTCAAAAATAGACAAAAACTTAACAAAAATATAATAATTTTTTTTCTTTGCATAAAAAACAAGACTGCATCTCTTTTTAGTTTTAGAATAGGAGCTTCATTCTAGATGAAAAAAATAACATCTGTGTTTTGTTTTCTATTTTGTTGTGTTGTCATTGTTTTATTGTCTTATTGTTTTATAGGGTGCCACAGGGTTTTTTTGGCATACAAGTTTATTTATTAAGCACATGTCCTTTACATTATGTGTAAATTTCATAATTAAAGAACCAAAAGAAATGTCCCAAAATGAATTGGAATGAAGTTTGCTTGTATTGACTTACATTAAAGATAAAGTATGATTTTTGCTTCTCCTGTAAAGTTATCATTTTAGACATTGGTCCAACAGCAGTGATTTACAGTGCAGTAAAACAATAAAGAAATAAAATATCATGATCTAAATAAAGTAGCAGCACATTTACAAACAAGGCAGAGAAAGAGCCACAGTACTAAAGTCTCCTTTTAATCCGGATTTAAACACACATCCAGTGTACAGTCCTATTTCAGTATTCTCTGACATGCTATTTTTAATGTACTGCCAAACCCCCTATTAATATGCTAGTGTACACCATCTGATTGGTGAATTTGTGTCTTAATGTGTGATAAAGAATCTGTTTGTATTGCAGCTGAAGCCACAGTGTGTTCGTGCCCTCAGTCGGATATTTAGCATATCTGATCAAGACAACGATCGAATTCTCAGTGATGCTGAGCTCAACAACTTTCAGGTGAGAGCATTGGAATGTGTGTTTGTGTGCACCTTTCTTTCTCTTCATGAACAGTACAGATTTTCCCAAGAAAATGAAATGCAGCATCAGTAAACATTTTGAATTAAAAATTGAGATTTTAAGTGGATTTGGGTACTTAATACTCACATTGTTATTTGGGTATCAGATTTGGCCAGTTACTCAGATTTAACTTGACTCTTGTGTGAGAAGGTCATTTGTGTGTGTGTGTGTGTGTGTGTGTGTGTGTGTGTGTGTGTGTGTGTGTGTGTGTGTGTGTGTGTGTGTGTGTGTGTGTGTGTGTGTGTGTGTGTGTGTGTGTGTGTGTTTTGTGTGTTTGTTTGTTTTGGTAGAAATCCTGTTTTGGGAATCCATTAGCCCCTCAGGCTCTGGAGGATGTGAAGACAGTCGTGTGGAAAAACACTAGTGATGGGGTGCAGGACAACGGACTGACTCTAAATGGTAACACATATTCAAATTAAGTGGAAATGAATGCAGAATCAGGCTCATGGAGAACAGTGATGGACTAACAGTGATAGTGTAATGCTTTGCGTAAATTAGAAGGGAAAAGTGGAAGTTCACACTTTGTCAGTAACAAGATCATTCTCACACCCTTTCTTTTGCCTGCCTGTTTTATACTGACACTCTTGTCGTGTGTGTGTGTGTGTGTGTGTGTTTGTGTGTGTGTGTGTGTTTTCCCCAGGATTCCTGTTTCTGAACACACTTTTTATTCAAAGAGGACGTCACGAGACCACATGGACCATCCTGCGCAAGTTCGGTTATGATGACACGCTCGAGCTCACAGATGACTACCTCTATCCACAGTGAGTTTGGCTTCACCCTTGTGTTAAAGGAATAGTTTATATTTGTACAGTTTCCACCTTAATCACAACCACAGGCCTAGTGTTATCATGGAGTTTATAGCTTTCATTATTTTTTGCTTTCGTTTTATGAAAATAAAACGTAAAAAGGAGAAATGCATTGATTGAGCCATGTTATTTATCTTAAAAATGTACAAGTTCTAGCTTTTCACTGCGATAACACCTTTAGAGGGTGGCAGTGAGTAATGTTTGTTTATTTGCACACAAGGTGTGTTGAACAAGAGCAGGTGTTGAATTAGAGAAACTTCCTATCTTTAGTCCAGATCTGACGGGTTCAGAATAAGATTTCTGACAAGTTCGTATTACAGAAGTAAATCTTAATTTAGGAACTATATCTTACAGCATCATATCTCAATTTCAGAAAAGCTAAAGTACTCTATCAAGTTATAAGTTGCTGAATTTTGTCTGTTACAAAGCACTCGACAATATGTGCACAGACGAGATGTAAACACAATCTAAAAAAAGATGCAAGTTGGTAGTAAAATGTGAAAGTAAACCTGAAATGTGATTAACTTTGAAAAAAATTACAAGTGTTGTGGCTGTTGCTGCTCCAAGTATCAGTTTCCATTTCATAAAGCTTTAGCTGGGGTGTAAGCTGCTCTAAATCCTCCTAACAACGTCACTTCATATTTCTCATTATTCACCGCCTTTGCTGCAGTATCTTATTTTTCAAGATTGGCAAGATTAACGTATGGGATGTTGACAGGGAACAGGGGGGATTTGAAACAGAAGTTAGGACACTGTTGGGGGTAATTCTAAATTTGGAACAATTTTGTTGTCCTAGTGACTAAACAGATAAGATATTAAGAGTTGAGATGTTTCTGTAATATGGCCCTAGATCCCATCTCTGAAATCTCTGGTAAAATCTTACAAAAAAGTCGCAGAGATTGTGTAACGTTTTGCTCAAATAATGCACAGGAAATTTTCAAGTTGTTCTGGCTAGCGCATATCTGCTCAACGAGCAGCAGCTTTTTCTGCTTGAGGTTGTGCCAGCAAGCCGATTGCCTCTTTTTCCTGAAGAGTGTCATTTTCCTTGTAAACAAACGCCATGTTAATTGTTAAGAACTGTCCCATTAATTTTTTCAATGAGTGAATGTTCTGCTCTTATAATGTCTCTGTGTCTCCTCAGTTTGGAGCAATTGACAGTAAACATCTAGGAAGCAAGATGGCTAAGTTCTAAGCCGCTTCTCCTTCTGGGTTGCAGGGTGCTGCATACAAAGAACAATAAAACGCATTTAAATCGTAGTCATTTATATGACAATCGTCAGCTAATATTTATTTCAATAATAATATAAGTAATAACACACAACTGGTTGATCAAGACATGTTTGATGTCTAAAGTCTACTTTTTTAGTTTTCTATGCAGCTGTGAGGCTAATGGATTTAAGAAGTAATGTTAGTTTATTCCCTCCAGTTAGCATTGTGCACACTGCATGCTTAAATCATTGCACAGGTGCCTCAAACCATGTTGAGTTGTTCTCAGATAGACCTGGTTTTTGAAAACAAAGATCCTTCAAGATGCTACTGCTTAATTCTTTTATATGTTAGTGACAATTAGATTTTTCAACAAACTGTACCTCAAAACACTTTTAGGTTATTGCCTCTTAAGCTTGCTCTGCTCTGCATAATTTCAACTGTTCTCTCCTCCAACATACCCATTTCAGCTCAACTACTTATTATAAAGTCCTACATAAGTTGTATCAGGTGTTTTGAAGTAAGGAGGGAATAGGGAATTGTGCTGAATGGTTGGTTCCTGGAAGCAGGATTAAGAAACTCTCATTTAAGCATTTCATTTCATGTGTATGTGCATATGCTCACGTCTCCTCAGGTTACGAGTACCTGTCGGTTGTACGACAGAGCTGAATCATCTCGGTTATCAGTTCCTCCAGAGGCTCTTTGAAAAGTATGATGAGGTAATTAAATTTAAACAGCCAAGCCCTTTGTCTTTGTGACCCTGTTTTATGGTGCCCTCTTGTGCTTAGCATAGGTAAGTGTAATAACTAACTCTTTCTTTTTGTTTAGGACAAGGACTCTGCTCTCTCTCCAGCAGAGCTGAGGAACCTGTTTTGTGTCTTTCCCTACATGCCATGGAGTGAGTCTGTGTACAGCAGTGTCCACACCACGGAGGAGAACTACATCTCTCAACATGGCTACCTCTGCCAGTGGACGTAAGCAATCCCATAGCGGGTTTTAAAGAACTTTAAAGAAGAGAAAATGACTCTAGTGCCATCAAAACCATTTGCACATTCATTGTGTTTGCAGTCAAAATGAGATTACTACGGTTGGTAATGTGTGATCATTAACATTTTATTGGCTGATGTGCAGGTTGTCTGCGTACTTGGACGTCCATCGGTGCTTGGAGTACCTGGGTTACCTTGGTTATCCCATTCTCATGGAGCAGGATTCTCAGACGTCTGCTGTCACAGGTATACACACACACACACACACACACACACACACACACACACACACACACACACACACACACACACAGAAATGCTTACGAATTAAATTAAATTGCTGCCTGAACTCTGATAAGAAATACAAATGTAACCTGTACAGCTGAAGATCTTTTCTCGCTCTGTCTCACTCTCTCAGTAACCAGAGAAAAAGTGTTAGATCTGGAAAAGGGACAAACACAGCGTTCTGTGTTTCTTTGCAAAGTGATTGGTCCACGTGGGACAGGAAAGACTGCCTTCCTGCAAGCTTTCCTAGGCCGGAGTCTCGTGGTGAGAGACAAGCCTTACATTATACTAACTTTAATACTGACCTTTTGAATTCATCTTTCGAGTCTTTTTAATAAGTTTGACTATCATAAAAAGATTATAGGAAAGAACATAATTAAAGTTGTAACTCAATTTATGCTCTTTAATATATATTTTCCCATCTTCTTGATTAATTGCACATTAAATTCATCTGGTTGGGGGTGATAAGTAGGTTTGTTTTTCAGAGTGATGAACGTAATCCCAGTGCCTTCTCTCTCTACACCATAAACACGGTCACTGTTGCCAACCAGGAGAAATACCTTATCGTGAGTGAACCACATTTTTATAGAATATTATCACGTACCATGACACTGCTTAAGATATGAATGCCTTTTAACCACTTGTCTGCTTGAAATGACAAACGAGCTCAAAGAAATCAAGCTGCTGTTCAACACATGGTGTCAGGCATGCTTAAGAAGAACTCTGCATGCATCTTCTAGAACTTCAGCGCTCCTTGTTTTGTATGGTGCCGTTTACAACAACTTTCCAAAGTTGTTCCATATTACTGGATAGACTGATTTTAAGAGGAATTCCACCAATTTTAAACAATAAGTCTACATCCCTAAATTGTTATAATGTAAACAAAATAATTCAGAGTGGTTTAATGTGAATTGTGCTGACTAGAGAAATTTATCAAGTCAAAATTGTTCACAGGGGAACCAGGCATCCGAAGTGTTTAATGCCTCTTAAAACTGTCTCAAGAAAAGTTATGACGTGAAAGAGTTATAAATACGCTGCCTGATATGAGACATTATTTTACGATACATACGGTTTTGGTATAAGGCATAGGATATTGTAAAGCAAAATAGTTCCCAAAAAAAACATGCCCCCCCCCACCCTTTTATGTCTACTACTATTTTAACATTGTCAACATTTCATATAAAAGCTCAAAGATGTATAGGTTTACTGGTTGTTTTAGATAACAAATAAAATGGCTCTATTTGTGTGGTAGACTTTGCAACTCCTGGTTCCAGTCACAACCGCAATAAAGAAAATCAGTTGATAGATGTCTCGTCAATTAACCATTTAAATGAAACCACTCTGAATGACCTTTTTATATCACAATGATTTAATTATGCAAAAGTTGTGAGGAATGTCAAATTTGAGCTCTTCTGAACTGCTTAGTTTTTAATAACTGTTTAGGAAGACACCTGTTCTTATTGCATTTCTGTGTTTCTACTTGCCTGTGCTTCTAAATGCACTAAAGAGAAGATTGTGCGAATGCCAGGGATGATGTACCAGAAAACACATAAGGGATTTGTTAATGAAATTTAATAATTGAGGGTGG
Organism: Pygocentrus nattereri; assembly: GCF_015220715.1. Classification (NCBI taxonomy): domain Eukaryota; kingdom Metazoa; phylum Chordata; class Actinopteri; order Characiformes; family Serrasalmidae; genus Pygocentrus; species Pygocentrus nattereri. The sequence continues at coordinate 37,164,344 of NC_051213.1, read as the reverse complement.
AGGTTATGCATCTTCTGTGGAATTACAGAGGCTAAGGATTCTAGATGTATCTGCATGCAATTAACTTAAACATACAATGTGATATTTTCTCATTCACCCTCCTGAAATTCACTCACTACTCACTAATAGTGACTAGTAGTGATTCACTACTTTAGATTGGCGGTTTTCAGCTGTCTGTAGAAGACATACCTCTTCATATAGCTGTACATCACATAGTGAGAAGGCTAACAGCAGGCATGGCAGCAAGTCAGGTATTTTATTGTTGATGTCGTAATGTCAGCTACACAAAGTTTATTTAGCAATAAACGGACAATGCAGACATTTCTATTGTGTGAAAATGCAATGTAAACAGAGACCGCTGTTGCTATATCTGCTGTGAAATCGGCTCACGATTCTGTCGATCAAGCTTTTCTTGAACTACACTTTCCCTTCGGTGAGGAATTTCCATTCAGAGTGCTGTGTAGTCCTGGTTTAAGCTTAATCCCTGTCCAGAAAACCAACCCTGTATCTATTTGTGCCATAAACCCAACAGGCTACTGTGTCACTTCCTGTCTGATATTCATGTTGTTTGCTGCAGCTGGAGGAAGTCGATGTGGAAACGGAGTTCCTGAAGGCAGCAGATGCAGCGTGTGATGTTGCCTGTCTGATGTATGATGTCAGTGACCCAGACTCATTCAACTACTGTGCTAGTATATACAAGGTATGTCTAGACGACCTGCCCTTGCATGCACCCATGTTGTTCAGACTGGAGTGTTTTAATGTCGATTGGACAGATTCATACATTTCTACCTAAATCGAAACTATTGCAGTTAGTTAAAATATTCAGTAGCCACTATTTTAGAAGCACTTACCTTGCATCTGTTGATGGTGTGTTGATAGTGGTTACTAAACCTCTGCTTTTCTGCAGAGTTTAGTTTCAGCCTGCCCCTGACATGCTGGGACCCCTTACCTACCAGTGTATCAGATTCAGCCAGTCAAGGACTTCTAAAGCAGTTAATGGGTCGAAGCATAATAATGTGATGATGTGGTTGGAACTAAACTCTGCAAGAAGTCTCATGACCGGGTGCAGAAGTACAGTTGTATGCAAAAATTTGTGGGCGCCCAGCAAAATTACCTGTTTTTTGATTTTCTGGGTGAAAATAAGTTAACAAATACTCTACAGAGAACACTCTTGTGCACATTTTAGTGCATAATTACTGTTTATTTGCTAAATTTAACATATTGGGGAGAAGAAAAATGAAAGAACGTAAAGTGTAGTCTGTGGTTTATAGCACATTTCATATATAACATCCAATACGTTAAGCTCTGCAAATAAATATAAATTGTGCCTTGAAATTTGCCCAGTGGTTGTTTAATTTTCTCCATACAACTGTGTAAACTAAGCTTTCTTACAGTGAACTGTAAACAACACACAGCTGAGGTGATCTATACATATTAAACCATACATATATGATGTTTATAAGCAACCGGATTTGACTAGGTTGTGGTAGTAAAAGCTCCTTTTAACTAATTTATGAAGGCTGTTTTGATTTCTCCTGGTCGGTGTCTCTGCAGCAGCATTACATGGACCGTGGGGTGCCATGTGTGGTTGTGGGCTCCAAGGTGGACCTGCCAGAGGTGAAGCAGCATCATGGCATGAGCCCTGCTGAATTCTGCTACAAGCACAGGCTCCCTGCTCCATTGCGCTTCTCCACACTGCACACAAACAGCAACATGCACATCTACACCAAGCTCGTCTGGGCAGCCATGTACCCGTACGTACTCTGTCTTTCACTCACTCACTCCCACACACGCGCAGAGAGAGAGAGAGAGAGAGAGAGAGAGAGAGAGAGATAGGGCTTACATGAAAAATACAACTGTGCAAATGCTTAGAAATTGATTTTAATTATTATTTGAATATATGGGATTTCATGGCTCATTTTCTCACTGGTATTCTTTTTCATAGAAAGGAAAGGGTAAACATTGGTGATATTATCCTTTACTAATAAATAACAGAATATTCATTATTGGGTAGTTTGACTGTTAATAATTATACCACAGTTAGTTCTGATATTTGCAGTATAATTGGCTGAGAGGCATTCTGTATGCTCCGATATCTCCTGATAATGGCACAGCGAACGAATTTATATTAATATCACTCTGCCTTATTCATCTTCAGCGTAATGACAACCAACCTTCAAAAAAAAATTAACAGCCACAGCAAAGTTTATTAGAAGCAGCAAGCCTGCCTAAAAGAAATACAACGATCAACATATTGTCGTAACAGCAAGCAATGCAAACAAGCAGCAAAACTGAAACACTTTCATTTTAATCAGTAAAGCTGATTACACCAGGCACGAGTGGCAGAGCTCATTTTGTTTCTGTTTTTGTCATGTTGCATTGCGCTGATGTTGCACCAAAGCTACTGTGGTAAAACTAGCCATGCTAAACTTGACAGAAATGTCCCTGAAGTAGAGAAAAGTAAGCTGTATGATTCTGAAGCTTCAGGTACTAATGCCATGTCATATATGCATGTGAAATGTGTAGTTAGTTCTCTCAAGAGAGTCCATAGTTTGTTTACATTTTGTTTGTGTTTTGATGGAAGTCCTGAGTGTAGTCCTGAAGTTTTTGCAACACCTTTAAATGCAGCAGTGCTAGATCGGAGCTATTTTTATTTAATGTAGTGTGAATAAACTGTCCTATTGATCAGTTTTGAGCCGTCGTGGTGCGCTGATCTATGATGCATATGCATTATTGAATAGATTTGAATTATTAATCTACTTGGTGACAGTAAGACGTTTGATGCTCATAAGGGTAAAAATACAACCTGAAATACTAAGCATTAGATTAACTGCTAAGTAATTGTAATTTGAAATTAGTTATGCTCCTGTTTACCAAATAAATGTCTAAATTCAAATGTGTTTTAACATGTAGGTAAAAATTATGTAAATTATTCAAAATCATTAACAAACTATGAAGATAATATTTAAGTTACTATTTATTAGGGCTTGCTATTATAATATTACCAAAGCAGGATATAGAAATTATATTTTAAAATATATTTCAGCATATGTTTATCTGCTATGATAGAGTGAAATTCAAATCAGGACATATGCTTTTGTCAAAATTTTGTGGGTTCTGCACTTAAACGTTTAGATGTACACCGTAGATTTTGTTTTATTTGGAAGATTCTCACTTCTGTTTATAATTTTGTTTCCTGTTTTGTGGGTCATCACTTGTCTGTAGGCACCTGAATGGTTCGGACATGAGCAGCACTTCCTTCTGGCTGCGTGTGACACTTGGAGCTGCAATAGCCACTGTTCTGGGCTTCGCCTTCTATAGAGCCTTCTACAGACACAAATAACACACACATACACTCCCAACAACATTCTTTGATCATCTCATTCTCTTCAGTTGCTGTTTTCCCCTCTTTTTCTCTCTCTGTATCATACATATATGTAAATTCACAATGTCTGCCTTACCATGTCAATCAAGGACAGCATCCCCAGGAGACTTGGAGGTAAGCCTCAGCATGGAGCACCAATCTCCATGGCCACGGTTACCAGGACTTTGGGCAGCTGTATACGTTCCAGTGATACAAGTCCCCTCATACATGCACAGCGACAGCTGTGAACTTCATGCTGGAGACGAAAGCCAGAAGCTTTGTTAACTAATCTAATCGTCACCATTCATGGTTGATGTTTGACTTGTGTGATATTTTTGCCAAATTGATTTACAGTTTAACTGAAACCCCTGAAACCCACGCGTACCTAAACAGTGTCAACGAGAGACAGAAATAGATAGGACTTGTGTGTATGAGAGAGAGTTTGAGTGAGAGATTGAATTGCACCCTACAAGCAGTAGGAGGGATGCTGCAGTTGTATTATTTTATTTGGGTGGAACCTCCTGGTTGCAAGTTCAACCAAATATTCCATGTGTTATATTGATGACTGACAGGGGAAGCAGACTTTCCCTTGTAATTTTTCTTTTTTTTTTTTTTTTTCCTGAATGCCAGTTTTGGACCATCTACACTTCTCTTCATACTGTTGGACCTTTATGAAAGGCTAAATATGTCTCAGATCAGCTGAGAAATTTAGGATTGACTACAAAAGCTATGAATGGTTGGACCTTTAAAGGAGAATTCTGTCGCTTTCACAATTCTTGCAAAATTCAATCAGCGAGATGTAAACATATTCAGAGGAATTTGATGTGAAATGATGCATTTTAGAGATACCCAAGCCATGATTTCTTTAAAGTGGTGGTGATGTCAACCAGGGATCAGGAGGTCTACAATGGATTTATAGCAGTTTTATTTGCTATACAAAATCACAGCCTATGTGGCTTAGTGTTCATATGTAGTGGTAATGGTAAGTACAGTTTTCTGTTGGTACTGTTTTGCCTTACATCAGCCTGTAAAAACTAAATTATTATAAAACAATGTCTAAGGCAGTAGATTTCTAACCATTTCATGTATTAACTTTCTGTAAGGTACATTTTAGCAGTGTCGTTTAACTGGTTCACTATGAATAAGTCTGACTGGGTGGGTTTCTCTAGACATTTCACCTCAAATCAGTCTGAATGAGTTGTACACCTTATCAATTGAATGATGCAGATAATGTTGAAAAGTCAGTGTCCCTACAACCTAAAGAAATCCCACTCAATCAGCTTTTCAACTACAATGGGGACCTCATTCATATAGCGACCAAGCCCTTCTAGAAATGAATCACATGTATCAGAACCCATCAGGTTCGGGTCTTCGCTGTTTAGTGGAGATGTGCATGTGTGTGGATTGAAGACTGATAGGCTTTTTCTGTGAGATATAATGCCTGTATGTGTGCGCTTGTGCCTGTGTGAGAGGACATTTTCTAAACTTGAGGATTAAATGCAGTTTGCTTTCGCCTGTCATTTTTATGGAAGCCCACCAGTGAAATTATCACAGTAGTAATTAATAAACTATCCAGTGTTGTTTTTGGGGATAATTCCATATCTGACTAGCCTTCCCTTATATGCATTGAGTATGTACACACCATTTCAAATGGTCCAGCTGCAGTCCCTTCAACTTTGCCTCTGGGTTGTGGACATGTTCTTCCATGAAATATTTAATTTAATCAAAGCCAGTATGTCCTAAGACAGGTATTTTGTAATAAACATTTTTTTTTCATGTGGGGAAAAGTCTCTCTTTCTCTTCTGGTCATGTTGTGAATTTGAGACGCTAGACGCTGTTGAATATTGGATGTGGTCGTGTGATTGGATCGGAACAGCTGCTTGGCTGGTTATTTGCACCCGTGGTGTCAGTTTACTCGATTTTCTCCACTGCGCCCTTCTCAGGTGTGGAGAGTCAATACTCTTTCTTTTAGATGTCCCACAATTCTTTGATGTTTGAAGGCCACTCCTGTTTTCTGCCAGTTATACCAGAGAAAGCACTGTTCAAGTGACATTTACTTAAAAGGAATTGATGGCCTAAAACTAGCATTTAGTACATTACTTGTTGTGTTCTGTAGTGTCCTATTGCACAGCACAGCATTCTTCAGCCTTGTTGGTTTCATAGTTTGTGTCTTTGTCCATTAGTGTTCCCTCACTACATGATCCAGCATTCATTGTCCAAATACAGTGTGCAATGATTGGAACACCCTCCCCAACCATAACAGCAAAGACATGATTGCTGGCACAGCCACTATTGTAGAAACTAATGATCTCATGGTCTTGGCAGTGATGTTAACTAAGGAAAGGAAACAATTCACCATGGGCTGCTCTCAAGTAACCACCCCAGGACACTTGTAGTTCCATACACCTTCATGATGCATCAGAGGGGGGGTTTCCTGGTCTCAGACCGGAATATCTCCGTTGTCACTACGGTTGCGCTATTGTAGGATGTGACTAAGCATGTTTACAACAGATTTTTACGCCAGCAATGTTTTGTCTTGGCCAGAATGCCGAACAAATCTTCTTTACTAAGTCTTATTCCTGAAGGGCAACATGGGAATGGACTGATCAGCAGTTGTGGACGAGGTACACAAATCATGTGCTTGAGTTAAAGTAGAGCTACCCAAGGTAAAATATTACTCTAGTAAAAGTAGAAGTTCCTCCCTTTAGACCTCCACTTGAGAAAGTACAAAAGTATTTGCCTTCAAATGTACTATAATATTGAAAGTAAAAGTACTAAAAGATGAATTATGACTCGACCTGTTATCACTTTTCTAACAAGACTCGCTTCATTAACTCGTTTTGGGTGAAAATACTCCAGGATCACTCTTGGTAAACCAATATTTGAATAGAATGTCATTAATTAGTGACGCTGATGTCTATTAAAATGATCATAAGCACAAAACAATGAAGGCAAACAATTTCCAAGGCTGTAATTTATGTTGGCATATACAGTCCGCTGGACTGACGTTGAATCGTGTGCTTGCACTGGGTCTGTATGTCCAACAGGTCAGAACAAAGTGCGCGCTGTGACCTGATTGGTGTTCTTGCTTTGCGCTTCATTATTTTTGATGTTACATTTTTATGCACACAAAGTAAAAATTTGCCCAAAATGGAAACACTTCAGTAAAAGTACACAAAAAGTACAGTAATGTATTACATTTACTTAGTTACTGTCCACCGCTGTGGATCAGATATGAGAACTGCTAATGTACAAACTAGTTTATGTTGTTTACACTGGGTAAGTTACATGGCAGTGTGCCAAAGCAGACCTGTGGTGACTAGACCTTTTATATGGGCAAATCTGCTCTCCTTCTGGTCCAGAATTTGGAACAAAGTGAAGTTGATTAGAAAGACCATGCCTGAAACTTACCCATCCTCCCAGCTAACTGCCTACATATTCTCTATCTCTCTGCTGTGGCAAAGTCTCCAGATCATAAAACCATCAGAGGTGTGGTTTGCATGCACAAACAGCCATAACACATGAACACTCAGTTATCAGTGACTGTCAGGTTGTAGTGCAGCATTTGTCTACCGTTTAATCATATTAGCACTTGGATGGTCATTTGCATGTTGGTCAACAAAGTAAGTCTGGGCAAAATTGCACAATTAAAAAAAATCCACATTCTTGACAGCATGTGAAGGGTTCTACACCACAAAGTTCAATTTCACGGCAAAAAGCAATAAAACTTTCACTGGGCGAGTGTTTGGCCTTACTTAATTTAATAGGCTACCTAGCTAAGTTTTACTGAATCAGCTTTATTTTGCCTAGCTCGTAATGGGCTGTTTCTGAACATTTATAGATTAAGCCTGATCTTACTTGGGTCCCCCACTTGCCCTAGTCATATTATTTTGCATGCACAAACAAAACAATGAATAGTTGAATTGTTTTAATTTGTAGAAAGTGCAATAAATGCTAAGGTAAACACAATAAAATAATTGCCTAATTAAATGTATATAGGGAGAACAATCTTTAAATAACTACTCTATGGAAATAAAACAACAGTAAAAAATTGCAGTTAAAGCTATTTATTGATTCACTGACTGATTGAAGCGAAGTCTTCAATGATCTCTTCATAAGAATTTTTTCTACCAATATCATGATTGACAAATGATACACACTTGTGAGGTCCCTTGCGGCTCAGGGGCTCTAGGCAATTTTTTATACTGCTTGAATCAAGAAACGACCCTTTACGTAGGAATGAAATTGTAACCTGTTAGGCTGTGTGTACTGACCATTTGCCATTACTGCTCTTAAAACAAAGCATGTTATTTGTTCTTTACAAAAATTTTAAGGTTTTATATCATACAGATAGTCTAATTAAGATAACATGTTACCCTTCTCATATACAATTCATTTTTGGACTTTTAACTGACTGGAAATTTAGACTAAAACCTTTGGCTTTGAGGGACTCTATACCTTAATTATGTTTTTTTTTTTTAAATAAATTTTCAGTAGCGATGCTTCAATTTTAGCTCATTTTGAGCAGAACTCGAAAAAACACAAACGCAACTTTAAACAGTTGTAAACATCAAATCTTTTTCACCGTTTTTTTTTTCATTAAAACGTTTAAGTAGATCGTAACGTAGTATTTATATCTCAATCTGAAAAACTGAAAACTCATGTGTTTTAGATTAGTTAGTTAATTTAGGAACTGCAGTTAAATCTTTTTACCTGAGCTGATAAAACAATAACTATGAACGTATTTTACTCTTATTATCATTTATAGCCCGTATTCTTCCGAGATGTCCCGCCTTCCTGCACTAAGTTTGGCTAGTAGTTAAAGCCCTCCAGGTCTCCGCCAATCCTAGCCCAGGAGAGCTGCTCCTGGCCAATCCAGACAGAGGAAGGCTGGATTTGTGGAGATGTGACTGCGCTCTCACTGCATCCTCAGTAACGGCGCCCGCGCGGGAGCGGTTACCATGGTAACACAACTTCACCGCTGCCTGCATTGTTGGAATGAACCTCATTATGCTAAAGGTGCTCCTAAGGACAATAACCCTTCTTTCTCTTTTCCTTGACACGATGAAAAAGTCCATTCTCCATTTACTCACCTCACTTTCACTCAGCTAAACACCGACACCCGTTTACAAGGATGAGAAAAAAGTTTATTGTTGTACAGTATACAAAGGCGTCTGGAACAGTTAGCTAGTTATCACGGGTACAGGCAAAATGTTTACAACAACCTGACATAACGTTGAAGCACGATTTATACTTGGATAAAAACTATAATTTGACGATTTTGTTTTAAAACTCTGATCAAAGTTCCTACAGTCCTTTATGTCCTTTTGGCCGACAGAGGGCAGCACATCACAAGGCAAAAATCAATGCTCACCGTTCAGATGTCACCATACAACCTTGGGTTTAAGCCTACAGTCCTACCAACACAATACACTGTTCCGCATCAGCGTCCAGATGTCATTTAGGGTCGTCCAAACTACTTAATCAAGCATTCAGATGAAAATAAGAAATAAATAACAATGGTTAGCCACATAATTGCAATTATTAAGACCCTTGTTTATTTAGATAGTAGGGTCTCGTATCATGTCACAATAGTGCAAAGTAGTGGTGGAAGAAACTGTAAAAAGGTTGGGTTGAAGTCAGCACAGAGAGACCATACAAAAATAATAATAATTATAATATAGCAAAAACAACTTCCTCAGAAAAGTCTATGTACAGTGAACTTGAGGGCGTTTTGTGGATTAGTCAGTCTCAGAGTTCTAGATGAACTTTTTTCACAAGTCCCCTCACTCCTTCACTTCTTCTTAGCTGCTTTCTTGGCCGCTGTTTTCGGCTTGGGCTTGGCCGTTTTCACTTTCTTGCCTTTGCTCGCCTTCGCCGCCTTAGCCACCTTCGGCTTCTTGGCAACTTTCTTAGCCTTGACGGCGCTCTTCTTCTTCTCGGCCACCTTCTTCACCTTCTTCTCCGGCGCTTTGCTCTTCTTCGCCTTGGCTGGTGACTTTACCACCTTCTTGGGCTTGGGGGCCTTTTTGGGTTTGGGGGCGGCCTTGGCTGCTGGCTTTCTTGCTTTGGTTGGCGCCTTGGGTTTGGCCGGCAGCTTCTTCACCTCATCCGCTTTGGCGAGTTTGAAGGAGCCTGAGGCTCCGATGCCCTTGGTGTGGCGCAGGAGCCCGCTGGCCACCAGCCTCTTCAGGGCTAGTTTGATTTGAGAGTCGGCGTTCTCGCCCACCTTGTAGTGACTTTTCACGTACTTCTGTATGGACTGCCGCGACGCCCCTCCGCGGCTCTTGTCGGCGACGATGGCCGCCTTGATCATGTCCGAGTACTTGGGGTGCGAGACCGCCTTCTTTGGGGTTTTCGCCCTCTTGGGCTTCGCCGCGGGCGCTGCTGCTGTCTCGGCCATGCTAGGCTAACTTTCAGAGTTTTCCGCTGGTCCGCTGGACAGCGCGAGAGCGAGCTGTCAAATTCAAAACTGAGTTCAAAACAAGACACTAAAAACCGCCACACAAAGTAAGTTGGTCAGCACGTTAGCACAGACGGCTCTGTCGCCTCGCGGTCGATGCGATGATTCAAGTAAATAAATTCCTCTTCACACGTAACGTAGCGGACTGAGAAGCAAGCTGGAGAAGTGTGTGAGTGTGTGTGTGTGTGTGTGTATGAGAGAGTGAGAGAGAGAGTGAGAGAGTGTGTGTCTATGTTATTCTCGCGTAGAGCCTATGAAGCCTCCACGCGGACGTGATTGAGAACACCAACTGCCAGCAGCTGAGCGAGCAGGCTTCCATGGAACCCCGCGCGCGCTCGTTTGTGTTTCTTCCTCCTCGAACTCGCGCCGAATTCGCGCGGCCCGGTCCGGCGCGGCCCCGTCCGACCGCCGCGTCCGATGCAGGAGAATCCCGGCTTCGCGGGCGAGCTCGCGTCTCGCGGGCTGGTGCCGTTCGACGAACTTTTTTTCCGCGAAAACCGACTCGGGGTCGCGCGCGAGGCGACGCATTTTGCACGATTCGGCCCAAATGGACCGGCGCCCGCCGCGCCGAGCTCGGCGACACCGAGCCCGCGCGAAACCGCGATCACTGCTGCGCGAGCCGCGCCCGGTTCGGTCCGTGCACGACGTCGTTTTGGTTTTTTAATCGGCGTGCGGAGTTGGCGAACTAACACAGCGCTGCCCGCGAGCCCGCGTGACGTTGTTCGGGTTATTTATCGTTAAACCTCGCCGAAACTGGCCGCACGTGAATTAAAGTCGCCCCGAAATCGCACCGAGAACTCGCGTGCGTCCGGGGATTCGTGGGAAAGCGCTCGCAAGTCACTTTTTAGTGTGCAAGAACAGTAGGAAGTGGCACTTAAAGCGCGAGTTCTCTGCGCTCGTAGGAAAGTTGCCAACAGACCAGCGAGAACGGCACCCAGTCCCGGTACCGGAGGGGGGTGTGTAGGGGGGGCACATCACGGGCATTCTCCCCATCAGTGTGTGTGGGGTGGGCAAATAGTGCTAATGGGGTTTTGGGGATTGTCTCGAGTCTGAACGACACTTTAGACAGAACTGCTTGTTCTCACCGCGCGCGTTCTTTTGTTGGAATCTCATTGGGGGAATGGAGCGCGAGCCGTCCCTTTTTCAAAACACTGATGACGTTCTCGCGGTCAACGTGTGCGTTTAGCATTAAACCGTCGTCTGGCGTTTCTAACGCCCGTGTGTGGACTTTTCCCCTCACGGAGCAGAAAAACTCCCCGTCTTTTGTTTACTTCACTCCACAGTGCTGTGGTAGCCGCTGAGCGCCATCTTGGGTCTCCGGTTCGGAGCCTTTTTATTCCTCACTTTTCGCCCCTCACACTTTTCCTCCTAATCCGCCTCCTCCAGTCTGTTATCCACCAGTGAACTCGGAGGGATTATCTCATCGGTGTTTTAGAGGTTCAGTACGTCTTCTTTGTACTCGGTTTGTTCACAGGCCGCTCGGCTCCGGATTGATTGATCTTAATCAGCGTTCCAGACTGATGCCTGAAATGATGGTTGATTATTGATGATTACTGTTGATTGTGGTGATGATTGATGGCTGTTGGGCGGCTGGTGATGAATCATAAATTAATTTTACATCAGCCCAGCGACCTTTAGGCATGTTTACATTTCTGTGGAGGACATAACGCAGCGTGCACGCGCACAGAGGTCCAGTCCATACGCACAGACACAGTCTAATTCAGTGCCTCATTCACCCCTTCACGCACGTCTCTCTCTCTCTGTCTCTCTCTCTGTCTGTCTCTCTCTCTCTCTCTCTCTCTCTCTCTCTCTCTCTCTGTCTCTCTCTCTGTCTCTCTCTCTCTCTCTCTCTCTTTGTGTCGTTCAGACATGGGCTATAATAATAAGCGGAGAGGTACTGGCTGCGCGCGCACGTGTGTGTAACGGAGAGACTCTTCTGGCCGGTTCCGTCCTGCAGCGCCCCCGACCCGGAGTCACCGGAACAACAGAGAGAGAGAGAGAGAGCGAGAGAGAGAAGGGGGGCAGTGGGACAAATAAACCCTAAACACAGACAGGGGCAGTAACCAGTTACATTTATTCAGAAAGTATTGCATAATCAAATCATTAAAATGTAAACAGTCACTCAGAGCAGAGCCAGCTAGACTTAGCTAGCCAAGTTAGAGTCGTAGACTACACTGGGGGAGGCACATGCTAAGAAAAAATAGCATGTCTGTATTAGAATGGCATATAAATTGTGTAAGATACATAACTAAATAATTTCCACAGAAATTATAATGTAAATACCCTCGACGCTACAGGGCACTGGTTTCTAAATCTTTTTCCCTACTCATGTGTTTTCATGTCTGTTCATGACTTGGGTTTCCACTGCAAAGCACACAAGTCTAAGATCACCTTGTACGAAGCCAGGCGTGGGCTGTGGTGATGTGAAGCACGTCGTCGTTGAAGTCTGGAGCAGTACAAACTTGTTCTGGAGCGATGAATCATGCTTCATCACATGGGCGCTAGGCCATCTATATGTTATTTATCCGAGACTTCCTAAGTGAATGTCCATCCAAATCATGGGTAGTTTATTCGCATTCACAATATACTGTAATAGCAGGGTGTGACCTGGGGGAGGTGCTGCTGCTGCTCTGCTACATCTGCTGTACCAGAGATTGACTAACGTAACCTTCAGCCAATCATATCAGCCCTTATACCTCGTAAGCCTATCAATCATGTTGGCAGATGGGGTTAGCACCCTGGGGGAGGGTCTCTGTTTATGCACTGCAAAGTAATCGGTAGTTGAGCTGAAGACAGTATTTTGGCTAATGGCTTACTTAAGTAAGTAAGAATTTATTTATAAAACACTCTAAACACAACCTGAGTTGACCAAAGTGTTGTACATAAAATAAATCCCCAGGACACACTGGGTTAAGAACAATAAAACAAATAAAATACGTAACGAAAGTAACATATAAAAAGAGCTTAGAAAAAAAAGAGAAAGAAAACTAGCAGCACCTCACATCACTACAATCTCCTGCTATTCAAATGCAAGTTTGTAAAAGTATGTTTTTAGACCTGATTTAAACACAGAGATAGAAGTGGCTTGGCGAATATCGGGCAGAAGACTGTTCCAAAGTCTCATGGCATAAAACGCAAATGCACGATCACCTTTAAGTTTCAGCCTGGGAGTCCTGGGAACAGTCAGCAAGTTCTGAGAAGATGATCTAAGAGAACTTTGACAGGTTGAGGGTGTTAGCAGGTCTGTAATATAAGAGGGGGCAAGCTTATTTAGTGCCTTAAAAACAAATAACAGCACTTTAAACTGTATTCTGTGCTGGACAGGTAGCCAGTGTAGAGAAGCGAGCACTGGAGTAATGTGGTCTCTTTTCTTAGTGCTAATCAGTAACCTGGCAGCAGAATTCTGGACTAGTTGCAGACGTTGCAATAGAGAGTGATTAATCCCTCTATATAACGAATTACAATAATCAAGTCTGGAAGAAATGAAGGCATGAATAACTTTCTCCAGGTCAGAGAAACAGAGAAAAGGCTTAAGCTTTGCAATGCTTCTGAGCTGGAAGAAACTACTCCTTACCACAGAGTTGATTTGTTTATCACATCTGAGATCTGAGTCAAAAACAACACCAAGATTTCTCACAGAGGACTTGACACATGGCGACAGACGACCCAGGTTATTAGAGACATTGTTAATGAGATGGGGAGCACCAAAAACAATGACCTCTGTCTTGCTTACATTCAGCTGAAGGAAATTGACCGCCATCCATCTCTTAATGTCCTCAAGACAATTTGTGAGGGACATTAGTAAGCCATGGTCATTAGGTTTAATCGGAAGATATAACTGTGTATCATCCACATAACAGTGAAAGCTAACATTGTGCTTCCTAATAATTTGGCCCAATGGTAGCATGTACAACGAAAAGAGGATGGGCCCTAATATGGACCCTTGAGGAACACCCCAAGACATGTCTGCAAAGGAGAAGAAATTGTTGCCCATGTTCATGGAAAATGTTCTATGTTCCAGGTAAGACCTAAACCAACTCAGGACCACTCCCTGTATCCCCACCACTCGTCTAAGCGCCCAATAAGTATGTTATGATCAACTGTGTCGAAAGCAGAACATAGGTCCAATACCATAAGGATGGCACAATTTCCTGAATCAGCAATAAGCAAGAGGTCATTTGTCACTTTAAGGAGGGCAGATTCCGTACTGTGCATAGCCTTAAAACCCTACTGAAAAATCCCAAAAATGTGGTTATTACTTAAAAACAGATTTTCAAAATCTGTAATATACAGATTGATTCAATGTTGAGTGGAAAGAATATGTCCTCCTACAATAGGGATTCGTGGCAAATCAGTACGTGGTCTGGGTATCTGTTTTTAACTTGGCTGCATGTTAACTAGCTAGCTAGTTAGTCAACCTTGGGTTTAAGTGAGGTAAAGAGGCTAGTCTAACACTAACTTAGCTAACTAGCTGATAAGCCAGCTAGTTTAACCCACAGAGTCTCTTCTGCCTCTCTTCGTAGTGAGTGCGAGTGTGAATAAACAAGAGGGATCAAAATAACATTATTAACATATTATTTTGTTTTTAGGTTTCTCTTTAGTACTTGGACAAAAGGACACTAATATTTGCCATATATTGTTTACTGTAAGTTAAGGTCAGTGAAAAGGTTGAGGCTGAATTTGGCGTCCTGTTCACCAGATTCTTGTTTGAATTTTCCTGCTGTGAGGCAAAAGAATGAAACCACTGCAGCATGTAAGATGGAAAATTCAAACTAGAGGATATTTCAGCTTTGTGTGAGAAGGTAATTGCAACACTTTTATATCCCTCAATTCCTTAATGTGTAGATTCAAAGTAAGAGGCAGCAGCTCTATTGAAGGCCAAAGATTTTTACCAGTTAAACATTGATCATTATGTCCTTGATTTCTTGTAAACCTGAGTTTAATAACATTAATGTGTTACTAAACACAGGAATAGAGGGAGAGAAAAGCTGAGGGAGACCGACGGGACTAAAGGAGCAGATCTGATGGAGGTTAGTGAGCAAGAAATAAGCAAGGGAAAGTTGTGTAAGCTTTCAGTTAAAATTAAAACTGAATTTAATTTAACTTACCTGAGAAAATATAATAACACCATGACCACGAAATTCTCACCTAGCTCATTAAACATGCCTACACAGCAAAATCACACTCTTTCTGATTGCACCAGACTTCAGTGCCTGACTTCAGTACCTTTGCTTGGTCTATGTCTGTTGTAAATGGATGGATATAGTGTTTGTTAGACTAGCTCTGTGCTTATTACTATTATAAACTATGAAGAGACAGGTCTGCTGTGTGCCAATCTGATCAAATAACTACTGCATAATAACATAAATAACACAGCTGATGTACTTGACATTTTCTGCCTGTTGCTACTCTAAAAGTGCATTATAAACATTTTGAAAATTAAAAATTCCCTTTGCGCACTATGCCCCCAGACCCCCAGTAAAGGCTTAGCCCCGCCATCCATGAACCTTTCTAGTGATGCCCCTGCTTCGGCATCTGGCAATCTGATGCGTGTATCGTGGATGCCAGGAAATCACTACCTGCCCGAATGCACAGTGTCAGCTGTAAAGTTGGGTAGAGGAGGAATAATGTGCTTGGATTATTTTTGATAGTTTGGACTCCAGCTCCAGTGAAAAAAATCGTAATGTTGCAGCATACGATGACATACTAGAGATTTATGTGCTTCCCACCTTTTGGCAATAGCTTTGAGGAACATCCTTTCCTGTTTTAGCTTGACTGTACCTCTGTGCACAGTGTGATAAAGAAATGATTTGGCAAGCAACTTGACTGGCCTGCACAGAGCCCTGACCTCAGCCACAACGAACACATTTGGGATGACTTGGATCAATGCATGATCAGACTTCAGTGCCCAACCTCACTCGGTAGCCACGTTCCAAAATCTAGTTGGGAGAAAATGTTTTTTTAAAAAACTTCTTTTTTTATTTTAAATGGTTAAACACTTAAGATGCAAACACAGTCATTCAGAGCAGTTTGATGTGTAATGTGTGACATAATTTTTTGAGATACATTTTTAACCTGAAATGTGTTTCTTAAAAGTCATTCCAAAAGAAAACATTTTTCAGATTTATCACTGTTTTGCCATCATCAACAATACATGTAAAAACTCAGGAGGCACATGTTGGTTCACTGGTTGTAAATAATATGTATTTGGCTGTAATATGTAAGGCTGTATTTGAAATGTAGCTGTTACAACCCCTGGTTCCTGATCACCGCCATTGAACAGAAAATCAGAGTCGGTACGTTTCTCTGTGAACCATTTCATATCAAACTACTCTGAATGACTTTGCATCGCAATGGCTGAATTGTGCAGGAATTTCAAACAACGGGTCGAATTAATCTACTGCCAGAATCCCACAGTAGTTTGTAGTGGATTAATTGGTTATTCAATTCAAATCAGTGCAGAAGGAAACAAACCAGCCAGTCCAAGAATGAAGGGGTCAAGTAAAGTTTACATTATTGTATTGACTGTAATACAAGTAGACCCACTTTGCCTGTGTCTGTTGTCTCTGTGTGTGTGTGTGTGTGTGTGTGTGTGTGTGTGTGTGTGTGTGTGTGTGTTTGTGTGTGTGTTAGTGAGTGAGTGAGTGAGTGAGTGAGTGAGTGAGAGTGAGAGAGAGAGAGAGAGAGAGAGAGAGAGAGACTCAACTGTTATGAAGCTGTTGTGTTATGTTTGACCAGCAGAGGGCAGCACCGCGCAGACTCACCATGACAACTGCCCGGAGTTAATTTCAGTAACGGAGGGAGTCGGTGACGGTGCAGTCAAGCAGGCTAAAATTAGAAGGTCGCGGTTAATCTGGGAGAAAAGCTGCTACTAAAGCCTCCCGTTTACTCCTGCTGTTCATACCTATGGATGCCCATGTACACCACTTAAAAATTAGCACAGGTTTTTCGTGATTAAATGAATTGTATGCCGTAATTGTGAGATAAAGTATCTTAAAATAACGATTTTTCCCCAAATTAATGAATTAGTATCAGAGACATGTTAATTAACTCAATAATGAAAATAGGCTCTGAATATATTTCTTGTAAGTGGGAAAATGGGCGTCCATATTGAGCAACAGGTTCTGACTTTTTGGTTTTTTATCTTTTCAGTTTGGTGGGAAAAGTTTTGTGTTTTGTGTAAGAGCTGTAGCCGCAATGCATCATGGGTATTGTAATTTTTTCCATTTCCATGCAGCTAATTGCTTTGAAACGTCTACAGCTTTAAAAAAGTGTCGAAGCGGGTGTTGTAAATGGAATTGATAGTGAAGGATGAAATGAATCGTTCAGGGTTCAAACGGCAGTGTCGAGTCGGACTGACGTAACGTCATAGTAACGCTGAGGTTCTTCAGTGTCAGTGAAAGACACGCTGGTATTCGGCGGCTTCTTAATGGACCAACATGTTGGCTTACATCGTTTGGAGTATTTGTCTTTTTGTGCGCTTCTCGGCCTTTTGGCTAAGATCAAGTGTAGTATCTGTTCTTGTCAGCGCTGTGCTTGGGTAGCTTTTAGAAGGAGTCTCAGAGGTAATCTTATGTGCAGTAGTAGGTGGCTTGACCGCCGCTGCCGCATGTGGTCCTCTGAGCTCCTTTTTAGGGTTTTAATTTTCTTTTTACCGTGTTTTATTGGTTTTTATTTAGATTAGTTTCCTCAGCCTTCCTGGACCACGACGAAGGATTCCCGGCAGACGGACTTGAGGACCTCGCCTCCAAGAATCGATCCATCGCCTCCAGAAGCTCTGCCATGGAACAGGAACCTCGGGGCCCTCCCGGACCTCACGGAACCGTACCCCGGACGGTGCGGTTCCAGTGGAGGACGAGCGAACAAGGGAATCTATTCCCAGATCGGATCCCCTTCATCCGGGAGGTCGTTTTTGGGGCGCTGGGCCTGAGCTTACAGGACTTGGTGTGTGCCCAGCGCAACAACGCCCTGAGGTTCTTCGATGTCACCATGGCATCGGAGGAGGCCTATGGGCAGGTCCTCGGGAGAGGGGTGGAGTTGAAGGGCCATCCTCTGGGTAAGGGATTTGACTTGTACCCCTTGGGGCACATCGGCAGGCGGATGGTCACCATCCACCTCTTCAACCCCTTCGTTACTGCCGATGTCATCAGAACTTTTCTTCGGCGGTACGGGGAAGTCCAGCCGGGAGAGAGGATGGTCCGGGATGAGCTGGGGATCTGGAACGGGCGCCGCCAATATATGGTGGATTTCAGGGAGGATGGGAAGGGGGGCTTGACGCACCCCCCGGCCTATTTCTCGCTGAATGGTAACCTGTTTTATACGGGACAGCCCGCCTTCTGCAGGGGGTGCCTGCAGCATGGCCATGAGGTCAGCGGGTGCAGGGACCTGAACTGCAAGAACTGCCTGGGGCAGGGCCATCTGGCCAAAGACTGTCGAGACCCCCGCCGGTGTAAGAACTGTGGCGGGGAGGGACATCTGGCCCACTCCTGCCCAAGGCATAAGGCAACTTACGCCACGGTGTTGGCAGGGGCAGGAGGAGGGCCTGCCGATTCTCAGACGGTTGGGGAGGATGGAGCAGCCGGGGACAGGGCAGAGGAGAACTTGGAAGTAGGAGCCTCTGCCACCGCCACCTCCTCCCCAGTGGGGGCCGGAAGCCCAGCCCCAGGCCCGCACCCGCCGACTGCTAAGGAGGCACCCCCCGTCTCTCGCCCAACAAAGAAAACTAGGAAGCGGAGAAGGCCACAGGATGACGAGACGGAAAAGCGACAGAGGGCGGGTTCCCCTGGGGCGGCACCCGAGGGAGCCCCTCTATCCCCTTCGGAGCCCCCTAAGACAGAGGAGACCAGTGTGCTGGTGGGGGACGGGACGCCACCACCGCCACTGGTGTATGGGGGCAAGGATTGGACTGTTTGGATACCGTTGGGGGTGACCGGGAAGGAAGGGAAAGGGGCTCCCCCCTTTTAATTGAGTTTTAATAGACCCATTTTTAAGTTGTTTTAGTGTAGGTATTTTAATGGTTTTAATCCCCCCGTTTTTTTATCTCATGACAGATCTTACCATTTTAACTACGAATGTCAGAGGGCTGCAGAAGGCGACGAAAAGGACAGCTGTGTTCCGAGATCTGGCGTCTACTTCTGCCTCCATCTCCTGCCTGCAGGAGGTTCACCTGCGGGACCAGCGGGACGAGGCCCTCTTCTCTCAGGAGTGGAGGAGAGGTAAGGCGTACTGGAGCGTAGGCGGCGTCCACTCCACAGGAGTTGGGATCCTTTTTGGAGACCGCTCCTTTGAGAAGGTAAGCCCATTTACGATCGTTCAGGGCAGGGCTTTGGGGGTGGACGCCACCTGGAGAGGCCAGAACCTGAGGGTCTTGTGCGTCTACGCTCCAGTAGATCCCTCATCGCGCATTGCTTTTTTAGAAGTTTTGGCCCCCTTTTGTATTACAAATAGGCACGTTGTCGTGGCAGGTGATTTTAACATTAACCTGGAAGGGCGCGATGACGTCAGCGTGAAACACTTTAAAAAGCTGGTCGCCGGCTTCAGCCTTATTGACGGTTTTAAGTTTTGCAACCCTGGAAACCCGGGCCACACCTGGCATAATAGTAGAGGGGCATATAGCCGTATAGATTATATCTTGGTGGCGCCCCCCATTACAGTTAGGACGGCTTCCTTGTCTCCACGGTGGTACTCTGACCACATGATGGTAGAGGCCACAGTTTCCATAGATGCACCCTCCTTTGGGAGGGGGTACTGGAAGCTGAACGTGGAGATTTTGGAAGAGAAAGAATATCAGATTCTCTTCAGAGATCACTTTGCGGCCTGGTTAGGCTGCAAGAGTGACTTTGCTTCTCCGGCTGCACGGTGGGAGCACATAAAAGAGAGGATTCGTGCTCTTACGATCCACTATTGCAGCCAACGCAAAGCTGCAAAGCTTCAGCGTGTGCGGGATTTGGAGAAGCAACTGAAGAAGTCCTATGCTGATTATAATAATGGGGGGGCGCTCGACCTCGACCGAGCACAGGCCCTTAGAGCTGAGCTCAGGGCACTGCATGAACGGTCGGCGGCAGATAGCCTCTTTAATGCCAGGTTGCAGATGGCAGAGGAAAATGAGACTTGTTCTGCCTTCTTTTTTCAAAGGGTTCGACAGGCCCGAGAGGAGAGATGTTTTACGTCTCTCATAGACTCGGAAGGTAGAACCTGTTCGGACCCGGCCCGGATGATGGGGATTGCACATAGCTTTTATTCCAATCTTTTTAGTAACAGGGGCACAGATCGAGAAATAGGGGAGCATTTTTTGTCTTTCCTAGAAACTAGCCTTCCGAGCGCTGCTCGGGACAGCCTAGAAAGTCTGGGAGAACTGACCAAGGTACTTGGCAAGATGTAAGGTCCCGGGCCTGGATGGACTACCAGTGGAATTTTATTCCACATTCTGGGATGTCCTCGGCCCGGAGATAGTGGAGGTAGCCGAGGATGTGCACCGGCAGGGCAGATTAACAGAGAGCATGCGGTCGGGGGTTCTCTCTTTGTTATACAAAAAGGGAGATCCTAAGGATCTCGCCAATTGGAGACCCCTGACCATGCTGTGCATAGATCTGAAGATCTTCGCCAAGGCCCTGACAGAACGTTTGAAGAAGACCATGTCACTCCTGGTTCACAGCGACCAGACGTGTGGGGTCCCCGGGAGGTCGGCAACCTGGAACCTCCACCTGATCAGGGATGCGATCTCCTGGATCATCTCCTGGACAGGAATGTCCCTCTGGCGCTGGTGAGTTTGACCGAGTAGACCACTGCTTCTTACAGAGGGTGTTGATGACATTGGGGTTTGGGCCCAATTTCTTAAGATGGCTCAAAACATTTTATACTGAGGTTGGGAGCCGTGTCTCCATCAATGGCCACCTCAGCGATTTGGTGCCGCAAGAGAGTGGAGTGCGGCAGGGGTGTCCTCTCTCTCCCCTACTCTACGTGCTCTATATAGAGCCTGTAGCGGCAGCCATCAGAGCCCACCCAGGAATAGATGGTCTCCCCATCCCTGGAGGCGGTGGTAAAGTAGTTAAACTGGCCCAATACGCAGACGACACCACGTTGTTTGTCCGCTCGGACCAGTTGCTCAGGCTCGCCTTGGACATGGTCCAAGCGTTCGGTAAAGCTTCCGGTGCGGCATTGAACCTCGGCAAGTCGGTTGTCAAGTACTTTGGCAGATGGACGGATCGGAAGGACGCTGCCGGGGGGCTTGCCCTCAGCGACAGTCCCCTGAAGATCCTGGGGGTTTCCTTCATGCAGGAAGGGGCTGCCCGAGCAAACTGGGAACAGAGGTCGGACATAGCCAGGCGGAAGATGGGGCTGTGGAAAACCAGGTCCCTGTCCTTCCTAGGCAAGGTACTGGTATTGAAAGTAGATATCCTTCCCTCGCTGCTCTACCTAGCCCATGTTTACCCCATGCCCCGTTGTATGAGGAGGGGCTTAACCAGAGATGTTTTTAATCTCATGTGGGGGGGCAGGTATGAGTATGTAAAGAGGGAAGTGATGTACCTGGGAAAGGACAGAGGGGGGAGGGATGTACCAGATATCCCTCTCAAGCTGGACTGCCTGTTTTTCGCACAGCACTGCGCACGCCTGGCTGCTCCCCTTGAGCACCCCCACCAGTATTTTGTACGGTTGTGGCTGTCTTGGCCATTGCGATCAATCGTAAGTACGTGGTCCAACTCTGGCCCCAAGGCCGAGACCTTGCCGGACCATTATCAGCACTTGGTAAGATGGAGCAAGATGCTACCGGCGGGTCTACGGCCCAAGGCCTTCTTCAGGCACAGAGCTTTGTATAAAGAGGTGCTGGATGGACGGGGCTATCGCGCTGTTGTGGGCCTAGAGGAAGACACGTGGTCCAGGGTTCAGACTAAAGGGTTGGACAACCGGCTGCAGGTCCTGAACTGGCAATGCGTCCATGGCAAGTTGCCAGTCAGGGAGGTCCTGCACAGGCACGGGCTCACCAGTCACCCTCGCTGCCCCAGACCCGCATGTGCTAAAGACGAAAGTCTACGGCATGTGTTTTGGGAATGTGGGTATGCGAGGGCGACTTAGAGTAAGGTGGACGGCCTGTGCAGGGCCTTAGACCCGCAGTTTGTATTGACCTATGAAAAGGTCATGAGGGGGTGGTCCCACGACACCAGGTCTCCCTTCTTGTCCCGGATGTGGTTGCTGGTCAGCGTGACGAAGCGTGAGCTTTGGAACGCTCGGACCAGCCTCATCCAAAAAGGGACAATCCTGGATATAGTGGGAATTTACAGAAAGATCTGTGCAGACCTGCGTTTCCGGATGGAGCATGACGTCATCCGGTGGGGGTATCATGCAGCGAAGGAAAGGTGGAGGGACCTTCTGGAGCTGTAAGACACCCCAGACAGAGTTTTTGGCGCGGCTCCATCCAGGGGTTCTGTTATGGTAATTTCTGTCAGTTTTATCTAAGGGGTTTTAAACCTTTTTAGCCCAAGCACAGCTTAGGTATTTAGAACAGGTTTTAATGTAGTTTTTTATCTTTTTTTTTTTTCATTTTTATTATTATTATTATTATTATTATTATCATTATCATTATCCCCTTTTTTTTTTTTTAAAGCAGGAAAAAAAGGCAATTTTTCATTTATTTATTTATTTTTTCACTTTCTTTTGAATTTCATTTTATTCATTTACTTGGGGTTGCTTTTATACTATTATTATTATTATTATTATTATGATTATTATTATTATCGCTATTATTATTCCTTTTTTTTTTTGACTGGTCTTAGAGGAGTGTTTTTTAGATTATTTTATTTATTACTTAAAAGTGGTGTGGTCTTAAATGGGTTTTAAATGTTTTGTTTAAAATGTTTATTTTAAAATCAAAATAAAATGTTTTTAAACCTGGAAATAATGAAAAGGTATGATTAGCGTCACAGCAAAATTGTAAATCCTTTTTCTGATCCAGACCAAAAAAAAAATAATTTGTCTTTTTGTGCCAGAGGCCTTTTTATGTACTTTCTTATCGCCGTTGCCACCACAATAGTGGCTCCACTCTCAAATGGACGTGTTCATTAGTGAGCGCGCGCTGCTGTCCGCGGCCTGCCAAGCTGATACAAAATGAAGGTAAATGTGATAGCTGGCCTGTCATTTGATTTTCAAATCTGATTTATGGCAGTTAGTAGATTTCAAATCTATGAAATAGATTAAATATATGTGGATTTCACTTATAACCAACTTACATTAGTCGCATATAGACACACAGGCTGATCCAACTTTGATGTAATGTCCTTAAAACAAGTCAAAATGAGGCTCAGTATTGTGTGTGGCCTCCACGTGCCTGTATGACCTCCCTACAACGTCCTCCTGATGAGGTGGTGGATGGTCTCCTGAGGGATCTCCTCCCAGACCTGGACTAAAGCATCTGCCAACTCCTGGACAGTCTGTGGTGCAATGTGGCGTTGGTGGATGGAGCAAGACATGATGTCCCAGATGTGCTCAATCAGATTCAGGTCTGGGGAACGGACGGGCCAGTCCATAGCTTCAGTGCCTTCATCTTGCAGGAACTGCAGACACACTCCAGCCACATGAGGTCTAGCATTGTCCTGCATTAGGAGGAACCCAGGGCCAACCGCACCAGTATATGGTCTCACAACGGGTCTGAGGATCTCATCTCTGTACCTAATGGCAGTCAGGCTACCTCTGGCGAGCACATGGAGGGCTGTGCGGCCCTCCAAAGAAATGCCACCCCACACCATTGCTGACCCACTGCCAAACCGGTCATGCTGAAGGATGTTGCAGGCAGCAGATCGCTCTCCACGGCGTCTCCAGACTCTGTCACGTCTGTCACATGTGCTCAGTGTGAACCTGCTTTCATCTATGAAGAGCACAGGGCGCAAGTGCTGAATTTGCCAATCCTGGTGTTCTCTGGCAAATGCCAGAAGGTGGAGGTAGCGGTCCTGCTGCTGGGTTGTTGCCCTCCTGCAGCCTCCTCCACGTCTCCTGGTGTACTGGCCTGTCTCCTGGTAGCGCCTCCAGCCTCTGGACACTACGCTGACAGACACAGAGAACCTTCTTGCCACAGACGCATTGATGTGCCATCCCGGATGAGCTGCACTACCTGAGCCACTTGTGTGGGTTGTAGAGTCCGTCTCATGCTACGACGAGTGTGAAAGCACCATCAACATTCACAAGTGACCAAAACATCAGCCAGAAAGCATAGGTACTGAGAAGTGGTCTGTGGTCCCCACCTGCAGAACCACTCCTTTATTGAGTGTGTCTTGCTAATTGCCAATAATTTCCACCTGTTGTCTATTCCATTTGCACAACTGCATGTGAAATTGACTGTCAATCAGTGTTGCTTCCTAAGTGGACAGTTTGATTTCACAGAAGTTTGATTTACTTGGAGTTATATTGTGTTGTTTAAGTGTTCCCTTTATTTTATTGAGCAGTGTATATACATGGTATATTTTACTTGGATGTGCTAGTTTTTATGCATCTTTATGCAAGTTTTAATGCATCTTTGTTGTTTGTTCCACATACTTCCTAATGATATGAAAGTAATAGCTGCATAATTACATTTTAAAATGTGCACTTTGTAAGATATGCATTTAAATCGTTAAGACATTAAATCTTCTTCTTCTTTCGGCTGCTCCCTTTAGAGGTCGCCACAGTGGATCATCTGCCTCCATCTTGCCCTATCCACTGCCTCCTCTACTTTCACACCAACCAATCTCCATGTCCACCTTCACTACATCCATAAACCTTCTCTGAGGTCTACCTCTTCTCCTTCTACCCGGCAGCTCCATCTCCAACATTCTTTGACCAATATATCCACTATTCCTCCTCAACACATGTCCAAACCATCTCAACCTGGCCTCTCTGGCTTTATCTCCAAACTGCTCCACCTTCACTGTCCCTGTGATTTGCTCATTTCTAATCTTGTCCATCCTTGTCACTCCCAACGAAAATCTCAGCATCTTCATCTCCGCCACCTCCAGCTCAGCCTCCTGTCTTTTAGACAGAGCCACAGTCTCCAAACCATACATCATAGCAGGACGCACTACTGTCTTGTAAACCTTCCCTTTCACTCTTGCTGCTATCGTTCTGTCACACATCAGCCCTGACACCCGTCTCCACCCGCTCCATCCTGCCTGCGCCCTCTTCTTCACCTCTTTTTTGCACTGTCCATTGCTCTGGATGGTTGACCCAAGATATTTGAAGTCATCCACCTTTACGACCTCTACTCCTTGCATCTTCACCTTTCCACCTGCCTCCCTCTCATTCACACACATGTATTCCGTCTTGTCTCTACTGACCTTCATTCCTCTCCTCTCCAGTGCAAACTTCCACCTCTCCAGATTCTCTTCCACCTGCTCTCTACTCTCACCACAGATTACAATGTCATCTGCAAACATCATGGTCCATGGAGCCTCCTGCCTGACCTCATCTGTCAACCTTTCCATCACCATTGCAAACAAGAAGGGGCTCAAAGCTGATCCCTGGTGTAACCCTACCTTCACCTTGAAACCATTTGTCACTCCAACTGCACACCTCACCACTGTCTCACTATCCTCATACATGTCCTGCACCACCCTAACATACTTTTCAGCTACACCTGACTTCCTCATACAGTACCACAGTTCCTCTCTTGGCACCCTATCATATGCCTTCTCTAGATCCACAAAGACACATGTAGCTCCTTCTGACATTCTCTGTACTTCTCTACCAACACTCTCAATGCAAAAATTGCATCTGTGGTACTCTTTCTGGGCATGAAACCAAATTGCTGCTCACTGATCTGAACCTCTCGCCTTAGCCTTGCTTCAACAACTCTTTCCCATACCTTCATGGTGTGGCTCATCAACTATATACCTCTGTAGTTACTGCAGCTCTGCACATCACCCTTGTTCTTAAAAATGGGAACCAGTACATTGCTTCTCCACTCATCAGGCATCCTCTCACTCTCCAGGATTTTGTTAAACAACCTGGTTAAAAAATCCACTGCCTTCTCTCCTAAACATCTCCATACCTCCACAGGTATGTCATCTGGACCAACTGCCTTTCAATTCTTCATCCTTTTTAAAGCTGCCCTCACTTCCACCTTACTAATTCTCTGCACTTCCTGATCCACTATCTCTCCCACCATTGTCCTCCTCTCTCTCTCGTTTTCCTCATTCATTAGTTCTTCAAAGTACTCCTTCCATCTACTCAACACTCTCTGTTCACTCACTAGTACATTTCCCTCTCTATCCTTTATCACCCTAAACTGCTGTACATCCTTTCCAGCTCTATCTCTCTGTTTAGCCAAACGATACAAGTCCTTTACTCCTTCTTTACTGTCCAGCATCTCATACAGCTCATCATAGGCCTGAGCCTTTGCCTTTGCCACCATTCTTTTCGCTATGCGACTAGCCTCACAGTACTCCTGCCTACTTCCTTCATCTCTCTGGTTATCCCACTTTTCCTTAGCTGCCTTCTTCTTCTGAATACTCTCCTGGACTTCCTCATTCCACCACCAACTTTCCTTGTCTTCTTTCCTCTGACCAGACGAAACACCCAACACATTCTTGCCAGTTTCTCTCACCACCTTAGCTGTAGTTTCCCAGTCCTCAGGTAGCTCCTCACTGCCCCCAAGGGCCTGTTGCAATTTTTCCCTGAACTGCCTCCAACCATCCTCCTCCTTCAGCTTCCACCATCTAATCTTTGTCTTCACTCTCTTCCTCTTCTTTGTTTCTAATCTCATTCTACAGACAACCACCCTATGCTGCCTTGCTACACTTTCCCCTGGTACCACTTTACAATCTCCTGTGTGCACCTCCCTCCACTCTTGTATGTCACCCTGTGTTCTTCCCTCTTCTGAAAATACGTGCTCACCACAGCCATTTCCATTCTCCTTGCAAAATCTACAACCATCTGACCTTCCGCATTTCTGTCTTTCACACCATACATACCCAGCACCTCTTCATCCCCTCTGTTTCCTTCGCCAACATGTCCATTGAAGTCTGCACCAATCACTAATCTATCCTCTCTTGTTAAGACATTAAATAATTTAAAAATATTGTTCCTTGACTTTGAGTATTAATAAATAAACAGATAATATAGTATCGATTGTAACTGTAAAGGGATGTATATATCAGCCATATATTCATTATATATATATATATATATATATATATATATATATATATATATACATACATACATATATATTTATTTATTGATTTATTTGACAGTTAAGTGCAATCGTATATAACATTTAAGCCTGTTTTTCTGAATATTGATTTAGCTTAGATATACTTACAGTTTTTTCAGAGAGAATCTCTGTTGACCATCTAACTTAATCTGGGAGTAGACTTATTGACCATTTTTACATATTTAGTAGCGATCTTCTCTTTTCTACAATTATGCACTTGTTACTAAGACATTTGGGCAAGCAAGTCAGTTTGTAGGCCTGGACGTAGCTGAAGGCTCAATACTGTAGAATATTGACTCTTAGAGATCAATATGAAGAAAGGGCATGGCATTCACACATCTCTCTCTCACACACACACGCACACACACACACCTTTTAATATACCAAGAATGTTACATTGTCCATCTCTCTTTCCTTCCCTCCATCTCACACTTCTGTTGATTTATGTATGAATGTTGTACTGCTAAACTGGACATCACCCCACATCTTTAGGAAGATTAGCTGGTATCAAGACTACTGTTGACCTTATTCACACTGCTGTCCCTACACATGCACATACCTTCACATTTACTTACATTATGTAAGTCTGACATAGTGTTTATGCACTGTTTCAACACTCCCCTGATTGGCTTGTGTGGCATCCTCTTTCTTTTCTGTGTTCAAGGAAGGCTAGAGCTGTTTAGTGAGGCCCACAGCGGAGCTGCATGGTGAGACCCATGGCAGAGGTATATAATGAGGCCCATGATGGAGCTGCATGATGGGATCCATGCCAGATATACACAGTGAGGCCCACAATCAAGCTGCATGCTGAAACCACTATATGGCTCTGTAGTGAGTTGCGCTTGGTGCCTCTTTCAATGTGTTCAAGGTCAATGTTTTCACACTGAGATAGAAATACCATAAAACAGCTCTCAATCAGTTTTGATAGATTTTCAAAACCTAAGGTATGAATGTCTGTACAAAAAGCTGGTAACCTGATAAGGAAATACATAAAATATAGAAAAAAATTATTAGAACAACCCCAATTCAAAAAAAGATAGAATGCTATGTAAAATGTAAATAAAAACAGAATGCAATGATTTGCAAATCTCATAGACCCATATTTTATTCACAATAGAACATAGAACACATATCAGATGCTGAAAGTAAGGAGACCAATTGCTGGAGCTTTCGAAGATGAATGTTGTCCCATTCTTATCTGATATAAGATTCTAGCTGCTCAACAGTCCTAGGTCTTCTTTGATGGATTTTTCATTTCATGTTTTCTATTACTAAAAGGTTTGGACTGCAGGCACCTGGACTTTTATTCTGACAAGCCAAGCTGTTGTGATGAATGCAGTATGCGGTTTAGCACTGTCTTGCTGAAATATGCAAGGCTTTCCCTGAAAGAGACATTGTCTGGATGGGAGCATATGTTGTTCTAAAACCTTTATATACTGTTCAGCATTGATAGTGCCTTTCCAGATATGTAAGCTGCCCATGCCATGGGCACTACTGCAACCTCATACCTCAGAAATGCAGGCTTTTGAACTGTACGCTGATAAGTTGTTACACCTCTCCTTTTGAGTCTTCAGGACAGTGTCCATGGTGTACAAGAAGATTTTCAAATTTTGATTCATCTGACCACAGATCCAGATTTTCCATTTTTCCAAAGTCCACATTATGTCCAGTGATTTTCAGTACAAAATCATGCATGTGTTCAATGCAGTGCTGCCTGAGGGCCTGAAGATCACAAGCATCCAATATTGACCGTCGACCTTGTCCTTTGACTACAGGGATTTCTCCAGATTCTCTGAAACTTTTGATAATATTATGTTAATGTAGGTGTTGAGAGATCCAAATCCATTATTTTACATTGAGGAATATTTTTCTGAAATTGTTCCACAATTTTTAGATGCAGTTTTTCATAGATTGGTGAACCTCTATTGCTCCTCCAGCTGTTTTTTATTTGTACCACTTACTTTTCCAGCCTTTTGTTGCCCCTGTCCCAACTATTTTGAGATGCGTTGCTGCCATCAAGTTCTATTTGAGTTAATGTTTTTCATGAAATAGTAAAATGTCTCACTTTCAACATATGTGTTCTGTGAATAAAATATGGGTCTATGAAATTTCCAAATAATTGCATTCAGTTTTTATTTACATCTGTTTACATTTTACACAGCGTCCCATCTTTTTGGAATTGGGGTTGTATTAAAAATGTTACGGTAAGTTAGACTTTCTGTTTACATAATAAGGAAACAGTGACAAATAAAAATAAAATAGAAGAGCTCCACTTTTCTGCTTTCTTCTCAAAAGCCAGCCAAGCTTCAAGTTATAAAAAGGTTTGTCTACAGCTGAAGTCCAACATTTCACAAATCCACATTCGGCCTCCAGTGGAGAAAATATCATTCCTGTTTGTTTTCAGCATAGGAACTCTTTTCATAATAAAAATGCAAGAAAACTTTTTTGCAAGACTGGAAGCTTTGACAAAAGTAAATGTGTTCCGCAGTCAGAGCTGACAAAGATCATGACACTTGAAGACATTTTCCTGATACACTATAGGTTTTGTGATACTTCGTTTTTCTGAGGTTTGATAAGTTGGAACAGGCAAAAAAGAACCAGTGCCACATTAAAAAAAATACTCTCAAATACTACTCCAGTGCCTTTTATTCACTGTTTAATATTCTGCAAGAAATCCAATGAAACAGGACTGATTATGCTGTCTTTGGTCAGTGATCTGCAAGTACTAATAATATTCACAGTATAGTCAGAAAAGCATGTTTTCATGTGATGTGGTGCATTTAAACACGATAAAAAGAAAGATTGTCATATTGCCCAGAGGCAGAAGCAGAGGAAAAAGGAAGCAAGATATAGAGGCCACTAGTGAAAATGCTTGTAAAAAAAATTGCATTTTTTTCTAGTTGGATACAACAATTTTCATTACAAATAATATTATCAACATAATGATTTGTGTGAAAAGTAGAATCTTTGAATGTTTACATGAATTTCAGAATTTGTTAGTATTTGGTATGTCCACATTTTGCTTTAATAACTGCACTCGAGCTGGCATGGAGTCTTTAAGCTTGGACAAAAGTCTCTGAGAAGTAGATCAAATTCACCTGAACGCAGCTTTAGTGGAATAAGGCTATACAAAACTGAGCTTTTTATACAAAGGCCTTTACATGGTCAGTGTCACAAATTTGCTTCAGTTTGAATAAAGACCTAGAAGTAGTGCAGAATTACAGATTACATATTTTTTTCAAATAAATCATCATAACTTTAGTTCATTTTATATTTCTAAAACCTTCTGTTGTTTATGTTTAGGTTTAAATGGAACAAACCGATTTTTACTGTACACTGTACATGCTTATACAAGTTTACAAGCTATTATTACATCCTTGTGTTCTTTTTTGTGAGGAGAAATTTGTGAGCAGTTTTTAGACTTGCCAACTGCCAAGAAAAAAAAATACATGGGTGTCAGCTTCTTAATTTGTGGTTCAGGAAATTCGAAAAAAAGACACAGACAGCCTCCAAAGAGCACAAATCAACACCCCAGCTGCTTTATTAGCTTCAGATCATACAGCCAGCTTTTAGCATGATTTATACTTGGAGGAGTTTGTTTAGAAGGAATGTATCTGATGTGTCTGGAGACCTCTGAACACTCCATCATTATTCTACCCTAAATCTAACTTTCTACCATGACAAAACAAAAGGTCCAAAAACAGTGACCATTGTCTTCAGTGATTGGGCAAATATGAAAACTACTTTCATATATTTACCCATTTATTTGTCAGAATTGTGACCATTTATATTCAACAATTTGTGCTTATGTGCTGACTGAGGTAATGTGATAGAATAATCAGTATCTCTAAGTCACCATGCACTTGGTAATTCCGAAAAAATAGACTATATGTGTCTTAAAATGTGATATGTTTCTTATTATTCAGCAAAAGTCACCTCTCTCTCTCTCTCTCTCTCTCTCTCTCTCTCTCTCTCTCTCTCTCTATCTCTCTCTTTCTCTCTCTCTCTCTCTCTCTCTCTCTCTCTCACACACTCTCTCTCTCTCTCTCTCTCTCTCTCTCTTTCTCTCTTTCTCTCTCTCTCTCTCTCTCTCTGTGTGTGTGTGTGTGTGTGTGTGTTCCAGATATACAATAGAAAGTTCACAGACATAATGTGTACCTGGTAAGCATGCTGGATAAAATGTATGGTTACTTTGTAACTGGGTGTTAAATGTTAATTTCATTAAAAAAAACCACTAAGGTGATGCAATATGTAGATTTTGTATTAATGTATATGTCTGCATGGTTGCTTAACCACCCCGCGACCCTGAGGGAGAAGCGGCTTAGAAAATGGATGGATGGATGGATGGATGGGTTGCTTAACCAACTACAGAGGTCTTATTTTGGAGCACAGCATTAATTGTAGTCATCATCTGATACCTACAGTATTATGCAAAAGTCAGAGACCACCCTTTATTTATTTAATTATAAATCAACACTGCCCTGCGATGGACTGGCGACCCATCCAGGGTGTATCCTGCCTTCCGCCCGAAGACTGCTGGGATAGGCTCCAGCACCCCCCCCGCGACCCTGACGGAGAAGCGGCTTAGAAAATGGATGGATGGATGGATGGATGGATGGATAAATCAACACAGAAATTAAATACAAGTTATTAATTTCTCTGGAGATATCTGAGGAAATTAGACTTTCCACTTGCATAAGGAAGGGAAAGTCAGAGGAAAATGAGAGAGAAAACGAGCATTTCCAAAACTAGAGTTCAATTAAAAAATTCAAAGAAAATGAGGCTCCTAACAGCCCTGCAAGACCTGGCAGACCACCAAAACGTTCACCTCCAGATAAACAGCACTTAAAGCTTTTGAGAGGAGAAAATCAAGCTCCACTCTTTCCTCAGGTCAGAAAAAATCCACAGGTGTTTCTGTCCATCCAGTGATGTCCATCCAGTGAGTCTGAAAGGATGTGTAGCTGTTAAGAATCTCTTACTGAAAAAACTAAAAATAGACAGTTAAGGAGGAAATCAAACAACGAAGCTGCTGATGTTCTTGGAACAATGAATTAAACACCACAGAGTTCAGACCTCAACATCACTGAATGTTGTTTGGATTACTTGCATCATAGCTAGTACAAAATGCAACCAACTTCTAAGACTGAACTTTGAAGGTGGGGAAAAATAGTTCTCCAGATTTCTTTAAAAAATTAAAACAAGGCCTGAAAAGAATGGAAGCTGTAATAAAGGTAAAGGGTGGACACAGTAAATACTGAAAAAAAAAAGATGATATATTTAGTTGTTGAGGCATGTAATTTTCTGTAAAATATTGTTTTTCTGTAACTGTACTTAGTGATCACTGGACATTAAATAAGTGAAGGGTGGTCTCTGGCTTGTATGGGGCTGACCTTTGCACAAGTAGTTTAGATCAGTTCTATATTAAATTACATCAGATATGCTGGTGATGGAATTTAACAAGTCTTTGCAGTGGCTTGGGGCATTGAGGAGAAATCTGGAACCAAGCGTCTTCTTGTAACTAGCTCAAAAGATTTAATTACATTTTTGTGCATTACTGTTCATTTACATTTATTCTAATGTTATATGGTGTTTTTACATATAAATACTGTATGTATTGCCTATATAAGTGTCTTAAAAAATCTGTTTGGGTGCCTTACACTGTACTGTATTTGTATATACTTGTATTAAAGTGTGTGGAAACGTATAAAATATTTGAATGTGAAGATAAACATAACACTTGAGCATGTCTGTGTGTGTCTGTGTGTGTCTGCACTCCTGCAGTGTAGAGGCAAAGCTGCAGCCTTTTCGACACACCCTCTCTGCTGTTATTGGGTGACGGTCGCCACCTCCCTCCCCTTCCTCATTAGTATTCAGGTAGTGCGGTCTGTAAGATGGACAGAGAGAAAGAGGGAGAGTGAGGAGTAAGAGAGAGAGAGAAGGAGATTTACATATAGGTACAGCCGCAGACACGACAAGGCAAAGGAAAAGAGAGAGAAGCGAGGGCTGAAAAGAAAGAGGGAGGAGAGAGGTGGATAGAGGGGGAGAGAGAGAGAGCAAGGGCTGCGTTGTGTGTTCTGGAAAGCGGGAGAAGGAGAAGGCAAGCATAGCTGCAGTGTGGAAAAGAGAGAGAGGGAGAGGGAGCCTGACTAGGAACTTGACCGGATTTCCCCCCAGCGAGTGGCCGGACGTGGGCAGAGGACTGGAGGGTGCCCTGCAAATACTACTACGTCTTCTGCGTGCATGTGTATGTGTGTCGCCCTCGTAGGGGCAGGCGGGCTGAGGCGACTGGCAGGCGCGTGTGCGCGTGCCAGAGTGCGAGCATGTGTACGTGTGCGTGAGCGCGAGTGTGTGCGTGTCGTGCGCGGCCGTGTGCGTGTATGTGTGTCTTTCTCGTCGCGGCGGTTGGTGAAGCATTGCCCGGTATATGGATAGGAGCTCACTGTTTCAGCTCATTCAGGAGCAGGTAAGCACCATGGGGTTGCTATGGTTACAACCTCTCTCCTCTGTGTGCATGTGCATGTGTGAGTGTGGGTTTCCAGAGCGACAGAGATGGAAGGATGCGGATGAGGACAGGCAGAGAGGGACATGCAGTCGAGGTGAGTGGACGAGGGAGGCGTGTGTCTCTGTGTGTGCTGATACAAATGCGGCGTCCACGCTGGTCCAGCAGAGCTGCGGCGCACTAAGGCTGCCATTAGGCAGTCCACTACTGACCGCCGCTCCAGCTTGGCCTCGGTCAGGCCGCCTCGCTTTGGCATGAATCACTGCTGCGAAAGTGGAACGAGTGCATGAATGATGCCCCCTAGGCCCTGCACTCCTCTTCCCAAACTAACAAGCTCGTCTGTGAGGGACTGCAGTCAGCAGCAAGGCTTTGTTTGATGCAAGTCTGATTTATTTCATTTGACTCTCATGTTTATGATGGCCTGCCTGTGTGGCTCATGAACCAAATCTGACCCTCTGAGAGTGTCTGGTTGGACCATGAATGAGTTGGACTCCATCTGTGTCATCATTGTGCACATTCATGGAGTTTTCTGTTGCTTAGATTTATTGAAGATAGGGGGGGGGGGGGGGGGGGTATGCCTGTTTCTGGTGCATTTTCACATTTCATGGATTTTTTTCCATTCGTGGATTTCTAGAATTAGTAAATATTTAGACATGTAGTTCGCAATGAATGGGTGACAATAGAAGGCCACCTAGCTGGGCATTAGTCGATGTACATTAACTAGCATGCTAAATTATAGTGGACATATTAAACTGAGCCCACTGACTTATATTTTAAGCAACAAACATGAATCATCAAATAATATTATTTACATTGAGGAGACTACCTATTCAAACAAATGGCACATACGTTTGAAGAAAATTACAATGTGTCACTACTTTTTTTTTATTACCGATTGTGGAGTTTCTTGGCTGCCTTCATGTTGGGTGGGTGGACCCTATCTAGCATCATGATTTCCATTTGCTGAATGGGCTGTAGATTGCACGTGAAATGCATTCAATGGACATTTTTCAGAGTAAAACAACTATATGCTCTTTCTCTCTAAAAACAGTTACGTATGTTTACGAGATCTGAGCAGGAAGGCCATTCCGTATCAACTTCTAGAACAAGATTCTCATGCATTCTTGTTTAATTTGTTAAAATTGAAAGATGCAGCAGTTGTATCCATGTGGTGTCCATTTTCTGCTGCGATTCACACTGTAAACCCTAAAATAATCATTTAAAAGTCATAGCTGTCGGGTGGGATTTCACCAGAGTTTTTCGGAGATTACACATCTTTGGGTATTACACATACAGGCTCAGAAAAAAAGGTCCAGCTTGATGTTTAGGTTTCAATTGAAAAGTCAACATAATACTATACAATAGTATATAATAACAGTCCTCGGAAAACATGTTCTTCACCAAGTTTTGAGTTCTCTTTGAATACTCATGTTCGCAGTCATCAGACTCATCTGCTCAGTAAGGGCTGAGAAGCACAGCCAAATTTACACAGTGTTCTAGTGTGTATGTGTTTCTACAGTAGAGGTCTCCAAATCCCCAAAACTCACCTAGTGATACTTTATAAAGAGAACTGGTGAAAAATAATGCAAGGAGGTAGTTAACAGAAAGCAAATCTGCTCTTATCAATTCTATGAGGCAGTAAAGCACTCTGTAACTTTGACTACTGGAGTAGAATATTTAAATATAATATTTTCCACGTCACATTGGTCAGGGCCTATTATTTGCTGGGCACTTTGTTGGAGGTGTTAGCCCTTCTCTGTTCCTTAAGCAGTGGTCAGTAATTGACCTCATAACTTCTCTTGAATAAAAACTAGAGTAACAGCACAGTTATACAGAGGTTTTAGGCAACAAACACCAGAGGCAAGATCAGCAACAAAGGATATTTTTTACAGCGTGTTTTACTTATTTTTACCAGGGTGCCAATATTTTGGAGGCACTGTATAAGTAGGTGAAGCACATAAAATGACCTGTACAAAGTAGTACAGTTGAACTGTTTCTAATAAAATGGGTGGTGGAAGTTAACAAATCTTAAAGAACACTGTTTGCAGGACTGTGTGTGTGCACCATTGTGAACGAAAGTGGGAGATTTATTTTGGTAGCCAAACAAATGAATAGGACTTAAGAAGCAGATTGGTTTCTGGAGAATGTTCAGCTCAAAAATGACTAAAGTCCATAAGGAGCTTTTAGTGGCCGAGCTGCAGGATGCTTGTATGCGAGCCAGACTGCACCGAGTTAACAGTAGAAAATGCAAAACAGAAAAATGGATACACATTTGACTTTTAGTAGAGAATATGTGGTCTGCATCAGGACTTAGTTTAATTTTTGTAACAATAATGCATAATATTTTCCTAGATTGGATGCATTTAAGAAAATTAATCTGTTCCACAAATAGTCCAGATTGTTCTTTGGGGTTAAAGAAGAGTTGAAACTCTCTCACTCAAGAATTTTGCTTCCTGTCAAACCATAGATTAACTTAAAGTTTGAGCTGCTACGTGATCTCAGATAGACTTTATGTGATTACTGAAACTGTATGACATACTGTCATCTGTAAAAATGGACAAAAGTCAAGATGGCTCCTGCCATTGATTTTCTTAGTGTGAAATACTTTTGTTCATTTGTTACACAAATCAAATCAAATCAAATTTATTAGTATAGCGCTTTTTACAACGGATGTTGTCACAAAGCAGCTTTACAGGATTTCAGAAAAGACAAAGTTTCCACAGGACTGAAAGAATGTACAGAATGTACAGAAACCCCCCAGTGGGCAAGCCAGGGGCAACAGTGGCAAGGAAAAACTCCCTCAGAACTGAGGAAGAAACCTTGGGAGGAACCAGGCTCACCAGGGGGGACCCATCCTCCTCTGGTCAAACTACCTACAAGTGATTATATTACTAATATTAACAGCAGTAATATTGATATTAGGAATATCTAGGAGTCTATGAGAACACCATGTCATAAACAAGTCTGTTTCAGATTCCTTAGCAACGTGATGTAGTCTGAAGCAAGTGTGTGATGATTTAAGCATATAGTTTGCACATGGCTATTGATGTACAGTGGGGAAAATAAGTATTTGATACACTGCCGACTTTGCAAGTTTTCCCACCTACAAAGAATGGAGAGGTCTGTAATTTTTATCGTAGGTACGCTTCAACTGTGAGACAGAATCTAAAAGAAAACCCAGAAAATCACGTTGTATGATTTTTAAATAATTAATTTGCATTTTATTGCATGAAATGAGTATTTGATACAGTAGAAAAACTGAACTTAATATTTGGTACAGAAACCTTTGTTTGCAATTACAGAAGTCAGATGTTTCCTGTAGTTCTTGACCAAGTTTGCACACACTGCAGCAGGGATTTTGGCCCACTCCTCCATACAGATCTTCTCCAGATCTTTCAGGTTTCGGGGCTGTTGCTGGGCAACATTGAGTTTCAGCTCCCTCCAAAGATTTTCTATTGGGTTCAGGTCTGGAGACTGGCTAGGCCACTCCAGGACCTTGAAATGCTTCTTACGGAGTCACTCCTTAGTTGCCCTGGCAGTGTGTTTCGGGTCATTGTCATGCTGGAAGACCCAGCCACGACCCATCTTCAATGCTCTTACTGAGGGAAGTAGGTTGTTGGCCAAAATCTTGTGATACATGACCCTGTCCATCCTCCCTTCAATACGGTGCAGTCGCCCTGTCCCCTTTGCAGAAAAGTATTTCCAAAGTATGATATTTCCACCCTCATGCTTCACGAACTTCAAATGGGCCTGGACATGTGCTGGCGTGAGCAGAGGGACCTTGCGTGCCCTGCAGGATTTTAATCCATGATGGTGTAGTGTGTTACTAATGGTAATCTTTGAGACTGTGGTCCCAGCTCTCTTCAGGTTATTGACCAGGTCCTCCCATGTAGTTCTGGGCTGATTCCTGACCTTTCTCAGAATCATACTTACCCCACGAGGCGAGATCTTGCATGGAGCCCCAGACCGATGACGATTGACAGTCATCTTGTTTCTTCCATTTTCTAAAACTTGTGTCAACAGTTGTTGCCTTCTCAACCAAGCTGTTTGCCTATTGTCCTGTAGCCCATCCCAGCCTTGTGCAGGTCTACAATTTTGTCCCTATTGTCCTTAAACAGCTCTTTGGTCTTGGCCATCGTGGAGAGGTTTGAGTGTGATTGATTTGAGTGTGTGGACAGGTGTCTTTTATACAGGTAACAAGTTCAAACAGGTGCAATTAATACAGGTAATGAGTGCAGAGTAGGAGAGCTTCTTAAAGAAAAACTAACAGGTCTGTGAGAGCCAGAATTCTTGCTGGTTGGTAGGTGATCAAATACTTATTTCATGCAATAAAATGCAAATTAATTATTTAAAAATCATACAGTGTGATTTTCTGGATTTTTTTTAGGTTCTGTCTCACAGTGGAAGTGTACCTATGATAAACATTACAGACCTCTCCACTCTGTGTAGGTGGGAAAACTTGCAAAATCAGCAATGTATCAAATGCTTATTTTTCCCACTGTATATAAGCACGTTAGAACTTGTTAGTTGCATCTTTAGCCTCATAACAGCAGAAGTGAGCTTCCAACGCTGTATCTCTGTCACATTTGATGCACTTGAGGTCCTGCAGTTCTAGTTTATGCATGCCTCTGACGATGGTAGGTCTGTAGGGTGTCCCATTTTTCATTTTGCCATTGAAAAAGGTGCTCATGAGCGCCTCTCTATGGCAAGGCCTGCATCAATCACGGCTCAGCAGCAGCCTCTTCTCCAGAATTCCTTGAGAGACAGGTGTAGACCAGTCTGAGTGGAGGGGTAGCCCTGATCAACTGTCTGACTAGCGTTGTGGAGAAGATAATCAGTTATGAGTTTAAAAATGCAGTTGTTAAATTAACTCACTGTAGACAAGCAAGTTAGTTCATGTACAGTCTGTTTGATGCATAATTCTGTCTCAAATACATGCTTTTGAACCTCACACCCCCTGAAGTATTTTGCCCTTTATGTCCACACATTGTTGACCTTACTAAATTGTGTACTTTGAGAAGGATTGCAAGCCGTAGGGTGCCTTTTGGGACAAACTCAGTGCCTTGGCTATTCGGCTGCATTTGGGGTAAGGGATCAAATATGTAAATTAATTCGCCAAGCTATCGTGTTGATATTCTATGTTATTGTATGAGCTGTTGAGACAGTAAAATGGAGCTACACACAGTAAATTCCAGTATCTTCAACAGGAACTTATCAAAAACATAGGGAGAACAAATATCTAGTAGGAAGACGGGAATAAACAATACTGTGCAAAAGTCAGAAATCACCCTTCATTTATTTATTTATGTTATTATTGTACAAGTACATTTTTTGTGCAGGAGAAAAAAAGTAAACTCTAGAACAGCTTCAATAACTAAGTATGATATTAGTTTTTTAGCATTTTTGGGAGACTCGCTTTCAGTTTTTCTAAGAAATCTCCAGCGACATTTTTCCACACCTCTAAATTTCTGTCTTGCAAGTTGTTTGCATAATTGCAATCCAAGTAATCAAACACATTCAGTGATGTTGAGGTCGGGACAGTGACAGGGTGTTCAGTCCATTGTTCTGAGAACACCAGCAGCTTCTTTGTGTGATTTTGGATGATGAAATTTTCTTTTTTTGTCTATTATCTGGTCTTAGTAAGGTCTTCTTGACAGCATCTACACATCCTTTCTTGAGATCTGAAGCAAGAGTGGAGCATGAAGTGCTGTTTAGCTGATGGCATATTTGGTGGTCTATCACGGGTATTAGTTATCACATTTCATCTGTATCTTGTAATCATTTTTTGAAGTTCAGTTTTTGAAACTCATTTTTTTCACTTATTTTCCTTTGACTTTCCTGTTCTGTATGCAAGTGAATTATCGTGTCTAATCTCCTCACAAATATCTCCTGAAAATGGATAACTTCCACTTAATGACCATGTTGTAAATGAAGGGCGCTCTGACTTGTGCTCTATATGTCAGAGTGTGAGTGGTATTTTTATCTAAGGCCTGTTTGTTTTGAGCTATTATTACATTCTCATATCTCAGCTGAGGTAATGTTGGTTAGTGTGGAGAAAAGGGGGAAGAAAAATACAGCTGCTCATATTTAGAACAGTAATAAATAGCAGTGTTAGTATCATGAGGTTTATAGTGGTCTTGCCTGACGTGTGCAGATGTTCAGAGAACGGTTTGATTGACGCATAGATTGGCATGTCAGTCAGTCTGAAGGAGTGAGATCAATGCAGCACTCCTGCAGAAAAGGGTTATATGAGACTCGTCAATTACCAATATGTGTATGTGTGTACATGGTGTGCCAGTGTGTGAGTAGCTTGGAGCCGCCTGTTCGGTTGGAACAGCGTGGGTGTGTGCCATATGCATTTGTGTGTGTGTGTTTGATTCAAGCGAAGGCTGGTAATTTCACTGTGATGCCGTGGGTGTGTTCCCATACATAGACAATTGAGCATGGCGCGTCAGTATGTGTGTGCGCGTGAAAGTGTGTGTGTCGGGGGGTTGCTGTTTCATTGAGTTTATGAGATTTCTGTTGGAGGAAGCAGTGCTGAGCTCAGGCTGTTTGTGCCTGTAAAACACACACATACACACACTCACTCATACACTGTTTGCTGGTGCTGACTACTGCTGAGACAAGCTGAGTAGATGGTCACTTATATGGACTGTCAAATCATTTAGTTGCTATACAACTAGACATTTAGACATTCTAGACATTCATAGCAACATACATATGTAAATTATTCTAAACAGTGATTGCTCTGATGGCCCATGTGAAAAGGTAATATATTACCTTCATGTAGGTTTTCTGAAATATAACCAGAAATTATTGCTTCCGCAGAACCACCAGTTCTTTTCATTATCATGTATTATAATGACACCATATGTGAAAGTAATTGTTTGCCAAATTGCCTGGTGTTTTTCTATTCAAAATGTTATAATCTAGTGGATTATCACAGCTATAGTTTCCATTTATTTTCATTTTCAAAGTAACTGGCCCTCGCATACAGACCTTACAATACCAGCGATGGGAATGTCTCTATTACTAGTTCACAGTGAGAAACATCAAACATCAATGCTCAAACTCTTAAAAAATTGAATGGATACTGAAAATGAATTTCAGTTTATTTAAAATGTTACATTTTCTCAAACAGTTCTTTTGTTGCTTGCGTAGTAGCAAAGACTTTAAGTTGGATATAGTTAAATACAGAGTGTTAATTAGCAGCTTATGAAGTGTAGGAGTTTATATGTATTTCAGTGTTTTGAATTAGCTAAAAATGCCCATAGATGTAGAATAATGGCTGGAGAATGGCTGGTTGCAATCCTAATCTTGTGATTTTCAGTGAACTTTAGAAGTCAGCTACCTGAACCGCACTAGGGGGGGAATAATAAGAAATCATGCAAATACAGAAATACTGATTAAATATGAATTTTCACTTTTCTTATAAAACATCGGGATGGAGCTCGGCTCAGATTTGTTATCTAATGAGAGTTTTTTATTTAAAGGTAAATTCCTATGTTAATTTCTCTCTCTCTCTCTTTCATGACTTTGCAGTATGTAAATAAAATATACAGGAGCTGCATTTAGATTAGCTCCAGAGTTTGACTTGTCGGTGAACATGCCCCTTAATGAAACCAGGGATGAAGTTCAATAGTACATCAGCTGCAGTCACACCATGGATAGTAAGAGGGATGTGTTGGGTTGGTGGAAAGGTCACAGCAGATCTTTCCCCCTTGTTTGCTAAGCTTGTAGTAGTAATCGTTTGTGCAGTAGCATGTTTAATGTGAGGTGTGAAAATGCCATGTGTTCATATGTGAATGTATGTGACTTTTCTGTCTGGTCTGATCAGCAATTCCATAAAAATATACCAATAACATATACTGTCAGTGTCTTATAACTACAGGGGGAACAGTTGCGCTGGTCCCCAGTTTCTTACATTGGGACCCTCTAGGCTTGGACTGTCCATCAGGAGTACTAGGAGATCTTCTGGTTGATAGCCTGATCTGTCAGTTGGACATTACAGAATACTTACATTTGGGGAAAACAGACATTATTTCATGTATACAGAAATACTGTTTAATACTGTGTGGATTAAAGCAAGGTATCAGTCTAAGTATTTAAAACAATACATGGAATAGAACATTATGTAGACTGAAATGTTTAAGTGATTGATCTTCCATCCATCCATTTTCTAAGCCGCTTCTCCGTCAGGGTCGCGGGGGGTGCTGGAGCCTATCCCAGCAGTCTGTGATTGATCTTATATCACAAATTTTATATCACAGTTTAAATATACAGATTAACTTTAAGTCTAGAGTCACATCTTTTTGTAAACAAACAATAACATTGTAATATTTTCACTACAGTACAAAAGTCTCAGCCATCTGGGAAAAATAATCTGTAAAGCTGTATGTGTTTGTTCCAAAAACAGACATTATAATGA
Organism: Pygocentrus nattereri; assembly: GCF_015220715.1. Taxonomy (NCBI): domain Eukaryota; kingdom Metazoa; phylum Chordata; class Actinopteri; order Characiformes; family Serrasalmidae; genus Pygocentrus; species Pygocentrus nattereri. The sequence continues at coordinate 37,122,414 of NC_051213.1, read as the reverse complement.
AAACTAATAAATAGTCCATTGTGATTTGATGTGTGTTAGCTTGACCATTTTATAAAGTTCTCCAGTATTTACAGTTACCATCCAGTACCTAGTTTATCTAATCAGTCCTTCAGTAAATTCAATCAGATGTACTGCTGATAGAATTTAACAAATCCAGGCAATGGCTGGAGTTCAGCAAGAGGTCAGAAATGAAACTAGTGTTCTTCTAACTGTATTTATCTAAATAATGTCATAATAAGTATCTTCACTGATAAACGACACATACTTTTTATTTTGGTTGTATTTACTCCAGTGTTATAAATCCAACCAAATAGTTTTAACAAATGTTTAACATTATATGCTCGGGAGGTGGCATTCTTTGACAGCAGTGACTCCTTTAAGACACAACAATAATGAATTTTAAGTCATTGTTATATTAATTGGAAATAATTTTCATATGTGGATGGGGGGTGTTAATTGTTTTTGCACTGGGGCCCATAAGATCCTAATTTTGGCACTGACTGTGTGCGTGCAGGTTAGGGTCATGTTTGGGTTTCAGATTTAGCCGTACTGCTCAGCTTCAGTTAAATTCCTGTGCAGATCTCTAGTGTGTGTGTAGCTGGACTGTTTGTACAGAACGGTTTTCACATTGTCTACATATCCACAAATCTAAAAGTAAACTCAAAATTACACAAATGCAGAAGTAAAATAGCCAATGAAGAACTGTATTTACCTTTGTAGTATCCTAACTGTGCTTTTATGGTGAATAATTAACCACAAGTTACTAACCGGGTAAAAAAAAAAACTACTGAGGACCAGTTAGAATGTCCTGGCAATTCTTCCTAGTTTTTATTCCTTATTAGTGATTTATTAGCTATTTGAATTTTCTGTTTTCTAAATAAAGTAGCTAATGGAATGCTCTGCAAAGCAGGCCCAAGAGGAGTGTAATTAGTTGACCTGTGGTTGGGCAGTCCAGCTTGTGCTGTTCAAAATCATCCATTAACAGAGAGCTAATGAAAGTGTATAAAAAAGATGCTGTGTGTGTGTGTGTGAACAATTCGGAGTCTTGGGAGTCTCTTTTGTTTAATATAATCAATCAGCATACTTACTGTATTTAATCTCTCCAGTTGCATTTTTTGAAACATCCAACAGAATATTCAATCAGGCTCTTTTTTTTAACCTCTGTGGTTTCTTATCCGATACAGACAACAGCCCTCCAACTGGGTCGGCCTTCAGGAGCTGAACTGAAGTCCTAAAGTGTCAGATTAATCACTGACATAATTAGAAACTGGCAGTTGACTCAAACTAACACATATTGACATCCAGTGAATCGGACTCACTTTGTGAAGAAACATCACTGTAGGCCTTCTAAAAGTCCTAGATACACTAGATTGCCAAAAGTATTCTGCCTTCACACGCATATTAACTTGAGTGACATCCCATTCTTAATCCATAGGGTTTAATATGTCGGCCCACCCTTTGCAGCTACAACAGATTCATCTCTTCTGGGAAGGCTTTCCACAAGACTTAGGAGTGTGTTTATGGGAATTTTTGACCATTCTTCCAGAAGCACATTTGTGAGGTTGGACACTGATGTCAGACGAGAAGGCCTGGCTCGCAGTCTTGGTTCTAATTTATCCCAAAGGTGCTCTGTCGGGTTGAGTTCAGGACTCTGTGCAGGACAGTCAAGTTCTTCCACACCAAACTCCCTCATCCATGTCTTTATGGATCTTGTTTTGTGCACTGGTGCGCAGCCATGTTGGAACAAGAAGGGGCCATCCTCAAACTGTTCCCACAAGGTTGGGAGCATGAAATTGTCCAAAATCTCTTGGTGCTGAAGCATTAAGAATTCCCTTCACTGGAACTAAGGGGCCGAGCCCAACTCCTGAAGAACAACCCCTCACCATAATCCCCCTCCACCAAACTTTACACTTGGCACAATGCAGTCAGTCAAGTACCGTTCTCCTGGCAACTGCCAAACCCAGAGTCATCCGTCAGATTACCAGATGGAGAAGCATGATTCGTCACTCCAGAGAACACGTCTTCACTGCTCTAGAGTCCAGTGGCAGCGCTTTGTATTGCATTGCGCTTGGTAACGTAAGGCTTGGATGCAGCTGCTCGGCCACGGAAACCCATTCCATGAAGCTCTCTATGCTGTTCTTGAGCTAATCTGAAGACCACGTGAAGTTTGGAGGTCTAGTGATTGATTCTGCAGAAAGCTGGCAACCTCTGCTCACTGTGCACCTCAGCATCCGCTGACCCCACTCTGTCATTTCATGTGGCCTACCACTTCGTAGCGGAGTTACTGTTATTCCCAGTCCCTGTGGAATATTTAGTAATGAGGAAATTTCATGACTGGACTTGCACAGGTGGCGTCCTATCACGGTACCATGCTGGAATTCACTGAGCTCCTGAGAGCGACCCATTCTTTCAGTAATGTTTGTAGAAGCAGTCTGCATGCCTAGGTGCTTGGTTTTATACACCTGTGGCCATAGAAGTGATTGGAACATATGATTTCAATAATTTGGATGGGAGAGTGAATACTTTTGGCAATATAGTGTATGTCACTGACCATTACAAGCGGTGGCCTGAACCAGTGTGTTTCAGTCAGGGAGAAGACAGCAGCAGCTGTATGTCATGGCTCTATATGAGTCATTGTAAAACTGCTACAAGGAAAATTATGTGTTAATATAATTACAAACTTCAAATCAAACACTGATTGTCTTTCACAAGTTTCAAAGAAGTTTACAAAAAAGATACACAGAAGCAGTGGGATCATTCTGACTTGTATATTCTCTGAATACTATTTATTTATACATTTTCTTTTGTTAATTGTGTTATTATTGTACAATTAAACCAGAGGTTCATATGTAATTCTAATACAGTAATTCTGTCAGTTTTATATTCAGCTCAGGATAGGTATCGGGTAACAAGATAGCCATTAGCTACTGTGCTAACTTGACTCATCTGATGAGGCTCTTCTGTGGGTTAAGTAATCTATTTTTGCTGTTATAATGACATGTATTGCTGTTACATGCAGTAAGATTTTCAGCTTTCTAACAGTAACATTAGCTGTCGTCTTTCTTTCTGCATCTAATCAGGGAAGTCTCCAAAAATCCACCTCAAAGCAGTGGAAGTTATTACTACATCAGAAACATTCTCCTGATCTTTAAACGGGGAAAAAACCCTCTTTAAAGAGCGTGGCACCACTTTAGGATGCAAGTAAGCACATTTTCCACAGACATAGTGATGGTTAAAGTGCATGTTTTGGCCACAGTGTTGGTTTAAAATAATTTTGCAGTGTAGCCTAACCATCAAATGTGTGGCCCGTTTGGTTTTGTTTTGCTTCTGCCAAAGTCTTGGTTCCACAATTTCTTAGATTTTCAAAGATCTGGTAACATGTCATTATAGAACTGAATGTACCTGAGGTTCCAATGAATTGGGCTGCATTGCGTTGGCTGTTAACCTAGTGCTATTAGGTCCAAAATGCAAGGCTGAAAGCGCTCAGGTCTTGTCTCCTGTTTAGTGCTGCTGGAGGATATTGGAGTGTATCTAACAGAGCTTTTAGCAAAAATGGCTATGATGATCCAGAATGCTCTGCTAAAAAAATGACTGCTAATCCAGAATACTGTGCCATCACTCCCACATTGTGTTAATACTCCCACTAGTGAAGTCTTCTCATGTTGCGCCACTGATACTCTGGTGTTACTCTCTTGATAATCACACTCCTGATGCATGTTGATTTTCTTTCTGCCATGCTCTGGAGGGAACACCCTCAGCCATACGGAGCGTATCTGCTGCAGCCATGGAAACTGCGCAAATCGTTTTTGGGCCTTTTTAACAGCCTACCGGCCTGCCAGAACAAAAGCAGTATTCATACTGGGAGAGATCAGACGGTCAGGCGCATCCGCAAGCCTGCTGTGATATGTCTGATCTTGGAAGTCAGTGCCATCTGATATGTCTTTGTGTCATTGGTTTGATGTTAGCTAGTGTTTCTTGTAGGTATTAGCTTTTGATTGTAGTATTTTAGCGCCTGCTAGCCCACATACACACACATGCATGTTTATTCCTGTCTTTGTGGTGTATCTCAGTGTTATTCTGTACAAATAACAGCTGTTGTGCTACAACTTATTGTTAGGAACCAAAAGATTAACTTTGTCTTCTTTTAGTTTTTATAATAGGACCTGCAGCTTAAGAAGTATAAATATATTTCTTAGTGGAGAGCAGCCAGATGTTCCCACAACATCAGAATGTTCATGTTTTCCATCATCCTGAGGATATTTGCTTCCCACAAAGAGCTAAATGCACACACACACACACAAGCAGGCTGAGCCTAAGATGAGTGTCAGGAGGAAATGGAGGTTAAAAGAGTTATCATTCTCTCCTTGCTTGTTCTGGCAGGAAACTGCTCTCTGCACCCTATCACTGTTTTTATCTCTCTCTCTCTTTCTCTCTCTCTCTCTCCCTCTCTCTCCCCCCATCAGTGTGTCTTTAATTACTCTCTATGAATTATTTTCTCATTCTCTCCTTTTTGTCCACCCAGTCTGTTGCTTTTTAAATCTCTTTTGTTCTTTTATTTTTTTAACCTTTTTTTCCTTCTCCATCTCTCTGAGTGACACATCGGTAGTCCGTAACCTGTAACCATGGCGACACCGCAGCATGTCTGGGTTGAATCACTTCAGTAACTGCTCCTCTCTTCCTCCTTTATCCCTCTCTCCACCCGTCTGGCCCACTCACTCACTCCCTCACCTATCCCCTCTAGTCATTCTGACCGGCTGTGGTTCTGCTCTCTTCTTCAGCCTCACTTTTTCACTTATTCATCCACACACACATTCTCACTGTGAACATCATGGTGAATATTTCTCTTCCTTTTTCCCCCTTTTTTAGCTTTTACTCACTTTTCATCTTCAGGGTGACAAAAATTACACACATACGGGCGCACACACACACACACACACACACACACACACACACACACAGATGATTAAGTAAAAATAATTGCTCACTCTCTCTGCTTGCTTTTTTCTAGAAAGGATTCAGGCATTTAGTCAGTTACTCACCCAGATTATGTCTCTCATACTGTAATCTCCAATAGGGCTTGGTTACTGTGTGTGTGTGTTTTTGTGTGTGTGTGTGTGTGTATGTATGTCTGTGTTTTCATAATTTAATAAAAATGTTGAATTGTATATACACATACATACAGGGTTATTGCAGTTAATTGTAAATGAGCATAAAGTTTATGTAATTTTACAAATGCTCAATATGAACCTCCTCCAGCTGAACAGACAACATCAACGCACTAGTCAAATTCATCCCATACTCAATTGAATATGTCACTGTACTCACAGCTCTTTCAATGTGATTTTGGAGATCGTCCAGTATTGTGGAACCAAGAACGAACGCTCTGAGCTGTTGGAGGTTCACGGCCAATGAAAATCACATTGATCAATTATGACAGTCACTCTTCTTGAAGTGTAGAATGCAAAACACTGCTCAGGGGTCTCCATCTCCTCACAGACTGAAGGGAGCCATCTCCTGTGACTTTCAGAAACTCTGTGACCTGGTCTTTCAATTGGTATGTTCTCATAGACTCCTAGTTATTCCTAATACCAATATTACTGCTATTAATATTAGTAATATAATCACTTGTAGGTAGTTTGAGCAGAGGAGGATGGGTCCCCACTGGTGAGCCTGGTTCCTCTCAAGGTTTCTTCCTCAGTTCTGAGGGAGTTTTTCCTTGCCACTGTTGCCCCTGGCTTGCCCACCAGGGGGTTTCTGTACATTCTTACAGTCCTGTTGAAACTTTGTCTTTTCCGAAATTCTGTAAAGCTGCTTTGTGACAACATCCGTTGTAAAAAGCGCTATACAAATAAATTTGATTTGATTTGATTTGATATGTGATTGGTTCTTAGGCGCCTCACGGTTGTAAAAATATGGTGCTTTGAAATTGGATGAATCTTTTTGAATAACCTTGTATTTATTACATCTGATGCATCATATTACATACAGGTAATTACACGTATTAATAAATGTTTGGGGACTGAAGATACAACCTGGCCTTTGTCATATATTCATATATTTCAGTGTTCATAGTGCTGCTACATTTCTGAACCTAATGCTTTAAACACTCAGCAGAGATGACACTATAGTCTCTCAAAACCACCCGATGTGTTTTTAACACTGCAGATACTCGCTGCTTATTATTTCATCATTTTGTCTGCAGAAAAAAAAATCCTAAAAGGTCTTTGAAGTTCTCTCCCTCTCTCTCTCTTCTCTGTCTCTCTGTCTCTCTCATAAATAAATAGTTGTAAATGTGGAATGCAGTGAAGTAGATTTAATGGAATTAAAACTCTGCTTGTGCTCAATTAAACAGTTTTAAATTTTTACACACAGACACACACACAGACACAGAAAATCACAGCCACTTATTTCATGGAGTGTAGTATATTTCTTTTTGAAAATTTCTAAATATAATTAACCAAGGTCATCAGTAACTCGCATCACACCAGTTGTTTTGTTTTGTTTGTTGGAGACTGAGCCAGAGTTTATTATCTGTACATGTAAGGGATGCAAATTTTGACAAATTGTTTTGACTCATAACTGTCTTTAGTTGGCCGTTCATTTTTAAAGCCAAGCTGGCCTGTTTTTACCTTATCAGTTCATGTCCTTGGTCATGTTGAGTGCCATCCTTTTTCTCAACTCTTTCATAAGACAGAATTATTGTTTTATATAATCTGAAAACACTATCTGGCATTTGGTTCATCACAGTGTTCCAGCAGCCCGGAAAAAATTCTACCAACCAATGATATGGAGCATATTTTGCCTCCCCCTTCCACTAGAGATGGACCGATCCATGATTTTGGGGCCATTATTGATCGCCTTTCAGCGTGATAACGCGACCCCAATCGAGGGCGAGGCTGGACTGTTAAGGCTTATTCACACCAAGAATGTTTTTTTGGATGAAGAAAACAGATATGATTATGTTGTAGTGGGACCTTCACACTCCACTGTGCTTTTCTGTCTAAACACTCTGACAACTTTTATTCTTTTAAGCATTGCAATTAAATGGTGCATAGACTGGGTACATCCTATTTTACAGGAAAGACAAAAACACCCACTGCCTAGTACAGGAGCTAGTCCACAATGAGTTCTGCAGGTTTTTCTTCATTGAGGGGATTTGAGGCTCTTTTACTGTTCATTGCTCCTCTCATTATAATGGACAGAATAAGCTCCAGTTAAATACATTCAATGTAACGTACACACTGTCATTTATAGTCTTTCAGCTCTTATCTGCCATATAATGTCTTTAACCTCCACATTTTTTAGTCAGCGTTAGCTTGTATAAGCTTTTGTTTTACATCACTGATTAGCTTTCAGGATCAGCTAAGTTAAAGAAGTCAGGCAATCGGCGATTGCATATTTGGGCTAAAAATCTGCTGATTCCAATATATTTCATTCCAACTGATCACTCCATCTTTAGCCCCCACCACCCTGACCAAACATCAAGTGAGCACACCCATCTTCATGTAAGCTAAAGGCTGTACATACATGTATGTTGGCAAACTCCTTTTTTCATTTTTTGGACTGATTGTAAAAATGTACTTCAGATATTTGACAATTTTAGAAAACAGTACAAATACTTTCTCCTGAGCTGTGAGGCTGAGAGGCTGAGCGGGGGTCAGCTGATGCAGTCAGTCTCTTGCTCACGTGTTAGGTAGTTAACAGTAACCTGACTTCTGTTTCTCTTGCTTTTGCTATAAAAAAAAAGACATTGTAATCGAGCTTGCAACAAATAATAAATGTTTACAAACTTTGTAGTCTTTATTTTTTGACAAAATCAGTTTTTTTCCCTTTGGTTTTTCTGAATATCAAAATGTTAAAAAATTCTCATTCTGGATGGCCAGTTTTTTACTCTCCAGTAAAATCCTGAAGAATAAATCATGTCCTACCCACAACTATTTCCCATCTGAATCTCCTGTTTCACTCAGAAATGCGTCATGTTAAGGAAGAACAGCACATTCTGATATCCCGTTCACGATGACTTTAAGCTAGCCTAGACTCAAGACCTGACTCATCAATATATCAGCGCCAGCCAACATGGGACCCTCTGAATACCATGTGCTGTTTTGCACACTGCATATATTAATCAAATATTTTAATTAAAACTTTATTTTATAACGTTAGTAAAACATAACATTAAATAAATATAATGTAACCTTGCCTTCCGTCTAATGACAGCTGGGATAGGCTCCAGCAACCCCACGCAACCCTGAGGGAAAAGTGGCTTAGAAAGTGCGTGCGTGTGTGTGTGTGTGTGTGTGTGTGCGCGCGTGTGTGTGTGTGTGGACCTAAAATAAACTGAATATAAACCAAACAACGTACATCCGTTTTTTTTATTAGATGAAAACAAAGTAATAACATTCCCATCTGCCCTCTGAGGATGTTTGAATTAGATCCTCAACCAGCAGCAAACAGATTTTATTTAACATGTAGAGAAAAGACTGTTTATCCTATTCGAAGGCTTTGTTCAGTCATGATAGAAAATTATTAATACAAATACCATAACAAAGAAAATTAATACCATAAATGGAGGCATCACACATCACTTGGAGAACAGTTCCTGTGTCCATTGTACCTCAAGACTGAAACAAGGCCAAATGCCTAAATGATGTCAAGACTAAGACAGTTAATATACACTCTCAAGACTGCACTTGATACTGAAGCTGGACGTGAGTAGTACAACACTACACATCCGTGTCACTGCTAGGTCATGAGTGGTCTCAAAAAGATCCACCAAAGAGCACTCTGTGGTCAGAAACTGACCACTGATGAAGGACTAGAGGATGACTAACATAATCTGCGCATCAATAGATGAGCTACAGTGTCGAACTGTATGCCATCAAGGTGGAGCTACAAGGCAAGAGTTTCTCATAAAGTGGCTTGGAGAATGTTTTATGGATGGTGCATGATTTGCACGGGTATCAGTCCCATCAGTTTTATTCCCCATAAAGAGGCCTGTCACAACTATTACATAATTGCCTGGACACAATTATGTAAACTGACCACAATTAGTTTTTGTTATCTTTTATGAATGCACATAAATATATTTATATTATATAAGGCTATAAGCTGTCCAAGGAATGTGCAACAACAACTGCTACCTCACCTGTCTATTGTCTATTGACTGTTTTAGAATATATAATTTTATAGTCCTTTTTCTTTAGTTAAGATTTGATACCTTTTTTCCTTAAATCTGCACTTTATATATTTTAGCCTTATGTGTAGATATTTTAGCCTTATGTTTAAATTGTTTTGTATGTAGGAAGTGCCGTTGGATTGCTGCTCAATTTCGTTGTACACTGTGCAATGGCAAACGCATCTTAAATAAAAGAAAGCAGAAAAAACACTGCGATGTAGTGGTTTTTACAGACACAGCACAAGTTCTAATTTCTGTCTGGTGCTGTAACACCTTAAGAGGGCAACATTGAGTAATGTTTGTTTATTGGAGCTTGAGGTCTGGTGTCAGCTGGAAGCTTCTGAGTATCAACAGCTAGAAAGCAGATAGCTAATCAGCTAAATTGGCCACTTTTGTACTTTAGTATCTGAAAAACAGTAAACAAAAAGACAGCTTGTTCACTGCACTTATGTACGTGATAATTAATCATCAGTCTCGCTGTGAACTGCTACAAACCAGTCTGTCTGTTTACAGGGTGGACTTGCAGTGGATCCAGGTGTTGCTTTGATGGCTGGAATAATATGGAGGCCACTCACTCTGTCTCTGTCGCTCTCTCTCTTTGTGTGTGTAGCTGGACCCTGAGCAGACTGGTTTCATTGCGGTGGAGAACTTCACCAGTCTGGCCGAGCAGCATGAGCTGCAGCTGGACCCCTCAAAGCTGGACTTGCTGCTGGCCCTTGTCCAGAGTGACCAGCACGGCCAAGTCTGCTACCAGGAGCTCATCGAGCTGGTGAGACGCATAATCACACATACATACACAAGTGCAAGATGCTGCTTTCGCGGTCACACATACAGTGGTATGCAAATGTTTGGTTTTCTAAACAAAAATAAGTTAACACATCCTCCACAGAGAACTTCTACGCATTTTAATACACAACTACTGTTTATTTGCGGACTGTTGACAAAAAAACACAAATTTTTATTTGTTTTATTTATGTTTTTTTTTTTTTAAGTTTTATTTTTTTTCCCAATGTTAAACTCAGCAAAAAAGTATAAATACTTCACTCAAATATGCAGAAAAGGATTACATTTAAGTTTGTTCCCTCAAAAGAATGTGTTACTTTATTTTCACTTAGAAAATCAAAAGAGCATGTAATTTCACTGGAGATGTTCACACTTATGCTTATACACATTCAGTCCCTGCTAAGAAAGCAAATCAGTAATTCGTACATATGCATTAACAAAAGGTACCAGTTGGGAATTTATGTGTGGGACCCTTGCCTCAACTCTTAGTGGAAACTGTCACAAAATTATTTAGTATGCAGCAAGCTGTGAATATAAATATGTACAGCATGACTGCATACTGCTGTCAAAGGAAATCTCTATAATGATGTGTTTTTCATTAGTATATGACAGATACTTTGACCAAGCCAAAAGAAGGGCAGCCTAAGGAGTGTCCTAAGCATAGTTAGCAGACACTATACGTCACCTTCATTTACAACTCTTATACATACACTATATTTCCAAAAGTATTCACTCACCCATCTAAATCATTGAATTTAGATGTTCCAATCACTTCCTTGGCCACAGGTCTATAAAACCAAGCACATAGGCATTCAGACTGCTACTACAAACATTTGTGAAAGAATGGGTCGCTCTTAGGAGCTCAGTGAATTCCAGCATGGTACCGTGATAGGATGCCACCTGTGCAACAAGTCCAGTCGTGAAATTTCCTCACAACTAAATATTCCACAGTCAACTGTCAGTGGTATTATAACAAAGTGGAAGTGGTTGGAAACGACAGCAACTCAGCCACGAACTGGTAAGCCACGTAAAATGACGGGCAGAGAGCGAGGTCAGCGGATGTTGAGGCGTCTAGTGAGCAGAGGTCGCCAACTTTCTACAGAGTCATCCACCACAGACCTCCAAACTTCACGTGGCTTTCAGATTAGCTCAAGAACAATGTCGAGAGCTTCATGGAATGAGTTTCCAAGGCCGAGCAGCTGCATCCAATATGCAATGCAAAGCCTTCAGTGCAGTGGTGTAAAGTGCTGCCACTGGACTCTAGAGCAGTGGAGACGTGTGCTCTGGAGTTACGAATCACGCTTCTCCATCTGACAATCCAATGGATGACTCTGGATTTGGCAGTTGCCAGGAGAACGGTACTTGTCTGACTGCATTGTGCCAAGTGTAAAGTATGGTGGAGGGGGGATTATGGTGAGGGGTTGTTTTTCACGAGTTGGGCTTGGCCCCTTGAAAGGAGCTCTTAATGCTTTAGCAGACCAAGAGATTTTGGACAATTTTATGCTCCCAACTTTGTGGGAACAGTTTGGGGATGGCCGCTTCCTGTTCCAAAGCAAAGTCCATAAAGACATGCATGAGTGAGTTTGGTGTGGAAGAACTTAACTGGCCTGCACAGTCCTGACCTCAACCCGAAAGAACACATTTGGGATGAATTAGAGCAGAGACTGCGAGCCAGGCCTTCTCGTCCAACATCAGTCTGACCTCACAAATGTGCTTCTGGAAGAATGGTAAAAAATTCCCATAAACACACTCCTAACCCTTGTGGAACACTTTCCCAGAAGAGTTGAAGCTGTTATAGCTGCAAAGGGTGGGCCCACATCATATGAAACCTTATGGATTAAGAATGGGGTGTCAATAAAGTTCATATGCGTGTGAAGCCAGACGAGCGAATACTTTTGGCAGTATAGTGTATATACATATGCAGTGATCAAGAGAATATATCAACATATCAACAGTCTAGATGGTCCTGGATCAGCTCATTTGCATGTAGTTTATCAAGGATGAGAGAGCAGAGAGAGGATGTACATGAGCAGTGTGATGTGTCAGTTATGTATATATATATTGTCGTCTCTTGCCTCATTACAGTTCAGTATGACACGTTATGCCTGATGTAACATAGCAAAATAAACAAATGGCAAATCTTGGGATGACATCATTGGTCACATATATGCTGCTTAAAATTTCTGCAACCCCAGCCTAAAACACCTTGCCACGTCCCTGGACTAATATATGTAAATAAGCTCTACTCTGATTGGACAATCAAAATTGTGACCTGTATTTGTGATGCAGATGTACAGTCATATTCCAACATGAAATAAGGGTAATGCGACCTCTACAAAGAACAAACTGAATTATGGCATTGTCCTACAGATTTTAATGCAGTTTTTTTTTATTTGCTGAGTTTAACATATAGGAAACATGCCATGTTTGCACAGGCTACATTTTATGATGTATTTTTAAATATTTTCCAATAATTCAGCCAATACACAGTAACTTATTAAAATGTGCAGAAGTGTGTTCATTGTAGAGGATGTGTTCACTTATTTGCACTTAGAAAATCAACAAAACATCATTTGACCCAAACTTTTGCATATGACTGTGTGTAAATGTGTTGATTTCTATGACAACACAAAAACAGTGATTTCTAAAGTGGCTATTTTTGGCAACTTGGTTTCTATATGTGGCCTGTATGGACTGGACATTTTGGAATATTAACAGTATTAACATACTACATCAAACAAAAAAAATGAGGAAAGTTCAGTTTTTCTTAATATGGGTTTTTAATGAACATTTATTGAATGAAGCGTTTCAGTTAAGAGTCTTTCTGTAAGCCTAAAAATGACCAAAAAAAAACAGTTGAATCTTTCTGGGCCCAAGTCTTTTTGGGCTCCTTGGAGTCATGATTATGCCCCCCCCCCATTTCCTTTTATGGCACCCTTGGCACACACACATACATGCACACAGTCATGTAGACACATGCGTAAATACACACCACACACATCACAAACATACAGTGAGCACGGAGTCATACAGTGAGTCACAAACACTGTATGCAGATGCACGCATACATACTCTCTCTGTCTCTTTCTGCCTCTCTGGAACCGAGGGTGTTTAAATGTTTTTGTTCTGGTACAGAGCATTCAATCAGTTTTGCCTGAGGCTGGTATTACACGCGCACACACACACACACACACACACACACACACACACTTTGCTGCCTTTCCTGGCAGTATATCAGTGCACTGAAGGGTTCAAGTCACCATAATGATTTAAACATGAAGTGCATTTATTTTGGGGGGAATGAAGAGAAGAAAGAGAGTCAGAGGGAGAAGAGGAGGGGTGAACTTTCATTTTAAAGGGATTTGGATGAAATGTTGAGCAAATCTGGGTCAGTGAGGAGAGGGAGACAAGGAGGAGGGATATGTAGAGAGAGAGTGAGGGAAAGAGAGGTAAAAAAATGTGAATACATTTTTAATCTTTCACTTGGATTTTATCATCTGTTGGTATTTGGGGATCTTGGTGCATCTAAAGGTGAGGGTCTTTGCAGGGGCTGCTTGTGTCTGTTTTATAGATATTTAAAGAGAGCTCATCTCCTCTTCCTTTTTAGCTAATATATGCAGAGCTGTATGACACTGCTTGCTTATCACAGCTTGCCAGCCACACACACACACACGGAGTACAGTAGGCATACACACACACACACACACACACACACACACACACACACACACACACACACACTGAGTGTAAATGTGTATATCTGTTTGTAAGAGCAAGTGTTTAAGCAACTTTTAGAATAGTCACTATTTGGCGCAACCTTTTAAGCATCATTAGTTCACAAGCTTGGGAATGCTAGCCATAGCCAGGAGTCCAAGAGAGTATAATAGGCCTCACTGTCTTTAGGTGGGTAGAATAGTTCTCCCTCTCTTCTACCCATCATCTAGCACAGTGCTGGACAACATGCAGGGGGTCTGTTAGCTGATGTAATGGAATTGGCAAGTAACTTTCTCCTCTGAGTGTGTTGAAGCAGTTTGGAAGAAGAAGAAAGCGACAGCTTTCCTTATATATCTCGAAGGAAGCACATACTAAGCCTTCACCCTTCCAAGTGTTTGAATCATGTGATTGAGGGGGAACTACTAGCGAGTGAAACTGGCAGTGACTAAGGGCTGCAGAAGTTAGCTAAGTTAGTTCGCCTTGAAGCGTATTGTGTTGTCCATGACTAGGAATGGCAAACTAGGCAGTCGCCAAGTGCAGACCTTGAGCAAGTTCAGCAAAGAGCCTGTGCCCTTCGCTAAAACTTGCTCCTAAATGCAGATTGACCAGTCGTAGCTTAGCAGCATGTAACTACACAAGCACAGGCAAACTCTCAAAGCTTTACTCAGTGCAGCAGTTTATAAGCTGGATAACCAGGATACTGATATTACAAGAGTTTGGAGAAGAGATTGCAGAAGATTAGCCATTTCCTAAACTGAAGACAAAAATGGTTCTATATAGCACCAAAAAAGGTTCTGCTATTGTTATGATGTCAAGCTTGAACCAATAGAAGAACCCTTTTTGATGCTACATAGAACCGTTTTCTAAAAGGTTTTGTGCCGAACCATATACAATTCATCATTAATCCAAAGAACCATTTCACCATGCAAAGAACCATCCATCCATCCATCCATCCATCCATCCATCCATCCATCATCTTCCGCTTCTCCGGGGTTCGGGTCGCGGGGGCAGCATCCTGAGCAATGAAGCCCAGACCTCCCTTTCCCCAGCCACTTCCACTAGCTCCCTGGGAGGGATTCCGAGGTGCTCCCAGGCCAGCTGGGCGATATAGTCACGCCAGCGTGTCCTGGGTCTTCCCCGGGGTCTCCTCCCCGGTGGACTTGCCTGTGACACCTCCCAAGGGAGGCGTCCAGGAGGCATCCTAACAAGATGCCCGAACCACCTCAACTGGCTCCTCTCGACGTGAAGAAGCAGCGGCTCTACTCCGAGTCCCTCCCGGATGACCGAACTTCTCACCCTATCTCTAAGGGAGAGTCCAGCCACCCTGCGGAGGAAACTCATTTCAGCTGCTTGTATTCGCGATCTCGTTCTTTCGGTCATTACCCAAAACTCATGACCATAGGTGAGGGTGGGAACGTAGATCGACCAGTAAATCGAGAGCCTTGCCTTATGGCTCAGCTCTTTCTTTACCACAACAGACCGGTAAAGAGCCCGCATCACTGCTGACCCAGCACCAATCCGCCTGTCAATCTCCCGCTCCCTTGTACCATCACTCGTGAACGAGACCCCGAGATACTTAAACTCCTCCACTTGAGGCAAGAGCTCATCCCCGACCCAGAGAGGGCTCTCCACCCTTTCCCGCGTGAGAACCATGGCCTCGGATTTGGAGGTACTGATCCTCATCCCGGCCGCTTCACACTCGGCTGCAAACCGATCCAGTGAAAGCTGAAGTTCACGGCCTGATGTCCCCAATAGGACCACATCATCTGCAAACAGCAGCGATGTGACCCTGAGGTCACCAAACCGGACACCCTCCATCCCCTGACTGCGCCTAGAAATTCTATCCATAAAAATTATGAATAGAATCGGTGACAAAGGGCAGCCCTGACGGAGTCCAACTCTCACTGGAAAAAGTCTGACTTACTGCCGGCCATGCGAACCAAGCTCCTGCTTTGTTTGTACAGGGCCTGAATGGCTCGTAGCAAAGAGCCATGTACCCCGTACTCCCGAAGCACCTCCCACAGAATACCCCGGGGAACACAGTCGAATGCCTTCTCCAAATCCACAAAGCACATGTGGACTGGTTGGGCAAACTCCCATGAACCCTCAAGAATCCTGGAGAGGGTAAAGAGTTGGTCCAGTGTTCCACGACCAGGGCGGAACCCGCACTGCTCCTCCTGAATCCGAGGTTCGACTTTAAGCCGGACTCTCTTCTCCAGTACCCTTGCATAGACCTTACCAGGGAGGCTGAGGAGTGTGATTCCCCTGTAGTTGGAACACACCCTCCGGTCCCCCTTTTTAAAAAGAGGCACCACCACCCCAGTCTGCCAATCAAGTGGCACCACCCCCGATGTCCACGCAATGTTGAAAAGGCGTGTCAGCCAAGACAGCCCCACAACATCCAGAGCCTTGAGGAACTCGGGACGGATCTCATCCACCCCTGCAGCCCTGCCGCCAAGGAGCTTTTTAACTACCTTAGCGACTTCGGCCTCAGTAATGGACAAGCCTATTCCCGTGTCCCCAGACTCTGCCTCCTCACTGGAGAACGTGTTGGTGGGATTGAGAAGGTCCTCAAAGTATTCCTTCCACCGCCCAATGACGTCTTCAGTCGAAGTCAGCAGCACACCATCTCCACTATATACAGTGCTAGTGGCACACTGCTTTCCCCTTCTGAGTCGCCTGACGGTTTGCCAGAATCTTTTCGGAGCCGACTTAAAGTCACTTTCCAAGGCCTCACCGAACTCTTCCCACACCCGGGTTTTTGCCTTGGCAACGACTGAAGCCACAGATCGCTTGGCCTGTCGATACCTGCCAGCTGCCTCTGGTGTCCTACAGGCCAACCATGTCCGGTAGGACTCCTTCTTCAGCTTGACGGCATCTCTCACCTGGGGTGTCCACCACCGGGTTCGAGGATTACCGCCCCTACAGGCACCAACTACCTTGCGACCACAGCTACAGTCAGCCGCTTCAACAATGGAGGAGCGGAACATGGCCCATTCTGAGTCAATGTCCCCCACCTCCCCCGATATCTGGTCAAAGTTCTGACGGAGGTGTGAGTTGAAGATCAATCTGACAGGTTCTTCTGCTAGACGTTCCCAGCAAACCCTCACTATACGTTTGGGTTTGCCTGGTCTGACTGGCATCTTCCCCCACCACCTGATCCAACTCACCACCAGGTGGAGATCAGTTGACAGCTCAGCTCCTCTCTTTACCCGAGTGTCCAGTACACATGGCCGCAAGTCCGCTGACACGACTACAAAGTCAATCATTGAACTGCGGCCTAGGGTGTACTGGTGCCATGTGCACTTATGGACATCCTTGTGTTCAAACATGGTGTTCGTGATGGACAAACTGTGGTTTGCACAGAAGTCCAAAAACTGAACACCACTCGGGTTCAGATCGGAGAGGCCATTCCTCCCAATCACACCCCTCCAGGTCTTACTGTCGTTGCCCACGTGAGCGTTGAAGTCCCCCAGTAGGACAATCGAGTCTCCAGGAGGAGCACTTTCAAGCACCCCTTCCAAGGACTCTATGAAGGCTGGGTATTCTGAACTGCTGTTCGGTGCATAAGCACAGACAACAGTCAGGACCCGTTCCCCAACCCGAAGGCGTAGGGAAGCTACCCTCTCGTCCACCGGGGAAAACCCCAACATACAGGCGCCGAGTCGAGGGGCTATGAGAAAGCCCACACCTGCCAGCCGCCTCTCACCATGGGCAACTCCAGAAAAGAAAAAAGTCCAGCCCCTCTCAAGGAGATTGGACCCAGAGCCCAAGCTGTGTGTTGAGGTGAGCCCGACTATATCTAGCCGGTATCTCTCGACCTCGCGCACCAACTCAGGCTCCTTCCCCGCCAGTGAGGTAACGTTCCAAGTTCCAAACGTCAGTTTCAGCAACCGAGGATCAGAACGCCAAGGCCCACGCCTTCGGACACTGCCCGATCCACAATGCACCGCACCCCTACTACTGCCCCTCCCATCGGTGGTGGGTCGCAATTAAGCATGTAATGGTTCTCTGTAGAACTCGTGGTTCTAAATCGAACCAGTGCCTTTACTAACGAACCTTTGAAGAACAATCTTTTTTAAGAGTGTACTCCTAAATAAATCTCAGCTTCTTGGTCAGATAAATCTAATATATATGTTGATAAATCAACATAAATCTTGGTCAGTAGCGGTGACAGCAGCCTGTGATAGTTTGCCTAGAAAGTGTTTATCACATTAAATGCATGTACTGCTATATGTCCATAGCAAAGAGTCAGTTCAGGTGAACAGTGAGAGGGGTTATCTAGCTAACAGCTTTGCTATGTAGTACTTAATTTGGAACCAGGTTATTGCCCTTGTATTGTGTTGTTTTCTGCTTAATTTGGGCGCATGGATGGAACATTGGCTTTTATGTGTTGTTGCTATTGCTCATGGCTTGCAGATCTGCTGGAGGTGGAATTATCTTTCATCTATGGTGCGCCAGCCCTACAAATGACTATGTTAGCGACAGTTTGAAGATATATGGTGGCTGCTAGCCTTTGCTTTCCCAGCTTTGTAGGGGGAGACCTAACTAGTGCATGGAACTGGCAGTTACTTGGGGAAAAAACTGGGCAAATACAGTAAATAGACTACAAAAAGAGTCCCATAAACTTCAAATCCCAGCATACACTGCTCTGTTACACTGAGGAATCATTGTTCTAACAAGAACTGGGCAAAAATAATCTGCACCAGATTTAGAATAAGCTCTGTGTGTGTGAGAGAGACAGTCATCTATTCTTTGCCTATAAAACTCAGAGAACATAGAGACCTTTTGATCTAAATGGAGTTGGAATCGATTACTCCACCAATATTACAGTGCAGTCAACAGGTCCCCTTGCTCCTTCTCTTTCTTACCCTTTCTTTCTCCCTCTCTTTCTCCCCCTCTCTCTCTCTTTCTCAGCTAAGCAGCAAGCGCTCCAGCAGTTTCCGCCGTGCCATTGCCAATGGGCGTCGCACACTGCAGCGAGAGATCCTATTGGACGAAACAGGCCTGGGCGTGTACAAACGCTTTGTGCGATACGTGGCATACGAGATTCTGCCCTGCGAGACAGACAGACGCTGGTACTTCCATCAGAGCAGGCTCTGCCCACCGCCAGTCTTCATGGCCATCATCACCATTGTGCAGGTGCACCACACACATGCACTCACCAGCACGTCTAGCTTCATGGCCTCTTCCTCTCACACATCTTGAAAAGTACTGGTGTTTGTCTGTGTTTAATGTTGAATAATTGTGGGTGTGTTTGGGTGTGTGTGTCAGATTGTGGTGTTTATGTGTTATGGAGTAAGGCTCAACAAGTGGGTTCTGCAGACATATCAGCCAGACTTCATGAAGAGCCCACTGGTGTATCACCCAGGTCATCGAGCCCAAGTCTGGAGATTCTTCAGCTACATGTTTATGCATGTTGGGTAAGTAGAGCTCACACATGCGCACAAACTAGAAAAGCACTGAAGGGGTACACAATAAATCCAGCGGCAAACTGTGACTGTTCAGGCTTGGCCTTCTGTTCCGGCCAAATATGTCAAAACTCAATAATGCTCATTTCTACTAGTGCCCCTATAGGATTTCTCATAGTATGTTTATGATGGTGCACGGAAATATTTTTCCCATTTTAAATTAAAGTAATGGTTTGGAGAAAAATCTACTGTTTTTACTTAAATTTTCATTTGCCCCTGATGTAGTTGATGAGCCAAGAAATATATGATGTCTAAATTTTGCTTCTTTACTTCAGCACTGAATCTGTGAAACTAACATTCATAACAAACAACAGAATTCAATAGTGATCCAAATCTTTTCCATAAATGCATGCCCAAAACTTCTCTCAACCTGTTCACATTGTATCCAGTTCTTCATTAACATTGCACTGCCTGTGCCTGAACGCTGCAGTCAGACATTTTAGACTTTGGTGTCTGAACCTTGTAAAAACAGTCCATGTGTTTTATGTGAAGAAATAAAATAATATATTTTACCTAACAGTTTTACAGTGACTCTTTTGGTCTTTTGACATAGAGCTTCCACCACTGTCAGCAATAACTAACAACTAACTGAAACCTGGTTATTTTGGTAGTTACTCAGTGTGTAAGGCCTTCAGTTCAGCTCCTGAAGTCCTGACAAATGAGAGAGCTCACTTCAGCACAATCCAGCAAACTAATAATTTTAGTCAGGTTGTAATAATTATATAATAAACGTGGAATTATTTGTACTGCAGGCTAATCTCTAATTATATCAAATGGAAAGATTCACTATGATGTTCTAATGTAGGCTACTGCTAGATGTACTGGAATCACAGTGTAGCAATATGCAGTCATGCAAAAGGCACTCCTGGTAAGATTTCATGTTTTAGTGAATTTCTAAGTGAAAAGAAGTGAACATCTGTGCACAGAACACACATCTGCACATTTTAATATACAGTTATTGTTTGTTTGCTGAATTTAACATACAGTACTGTGTGAAAGTTTTAGGCATCTAAGAAAAATTTTAAACAATTTACCTCAGCAGTGATATATATATATATATGAAATCATTATTACTTAATATGCTATACATTTTGTTTATTCAAATATTAGCACTTTTCTCAGCAAATAAAGACATACTACACAAATAAATAGATTTTGAAAATGTGCCTTGGGTGCCTAAGACTTTCGCACAGTACTGTATTGAGGGAAAAAGAAAACATTGATTGTCCTGATTGTCCAAATGTACATTATATATACTGTGTAAAAGAGTGGTCAAATTTTGCATACGATTAATCACAATATGCAGCAGAACAACTCATCACTCTCCATTTACACTCACAGATTTTGGCCTAAACTTTTTAGGCATCCAAGAAAAACAACTTACTTCAGCAGTGATTTTATATATATATATATATATATATATATATATATATATATATATATATATATATATATATATAATTTATTTATTTATTTTTTGAAGGGAACTCATAATAACATGTCCAACTTTATCTGATTTCTTCACTGAACTTTTGATTCAAATGTGTGGAGCAGTGTCAGTGTTAACGAACTGCACATGCTGGGATTAGACACATTTTAAGTCTTGCACCCCATGTGTTGATTCTGCTGTACCCCCTTCAGATTCAGCTCAATATAAGTATATTGGTGTACTGCCTTGTGAAACAAACACTGTCAAAAAAGAAGCTTGGCAAAATTGTGGGACTAAAGCCTTAGTGATCAGTCCAAGGGTGACCAAGACCAAGCAGATAGATGTGATGCAAGTAGGTCAGAAGTGGGTCTCATAGTATATCAGCAGTTGAACTGTTGAAGCAATGGTTAAGTTTTTCAATTTGGGCCAAAATTCCACTTTAACTCCTTTACTGATCTGATTAGATCAGTCAGATCAATAAAGAGCTGTTCTGTTTAACAGCTGGGGCCAGAACATTCTTGGGGTTTCATTTTAGTAGTTGTGATACTTCCATTCTTTATGTGATTTCTTTGCCGATGTTCATTAGTCCAATCTCTATAGTTTGTTTGTCAGATTTGCTGAAGCTGTTGCTTTGCTTTGCAGTGAAATGTTAGCAGTCATAAAGAGAGCAATCTTTCACGGATCTTAATGCAGTCACGGAGCCCTGCATATAGCCATCTGAAAGGAAACATGCAAAAATTGCATTTAGAATGGCATCCCAGGATTCTCTGAAGCCTGGAGTGCAATAAAATATGACCTAAAGAATGTGGAAACTTTGTGGAATGAGTTGCCCAAGATGAGCACTGTTGAGTTTCCTCATATCAATTTAGACAAGGTCACAAGTTGAAAATACATAAAATATTAGAAAAATTTAACTCAGACAGTTTTTACAAGTGCAGAGTTGCTTCACCACTGACGATGCCATCCTTCACCAGGGGTTCATGAGAGTGCTGCCGGCTGTGCTGTAGTTGAGTAGAGGAGAAATCAAGCAATGTTAGGGCATTTGAGGGCATCTGCTAGGCAATGTAGTTAGGTTTTCTTCCAGAATGAGGTGCTGCTTCATGGTCTCATGTGCCTTAAAAGCTTGCAGGGCTGGCTTAGTGTGCTCTGTAGAATAGCATGTTTTATTTCCCCTCTCAATCAGGTATTCCTTTGAAAGGGGAGAGACCTATAAGAGAAGATTGGCTATGATTAGTATTGAGATTAAATCAGAAAAAAGATTAAATGAGAAGGAAATAAAGCCTGCAGGTTCTATTGCCCTGTGCTTCAATTGAGTTCTGGCAGTGCACCTGGCAGTGTCTCTAGTTGCAGAAGGTAACGTGTGATGTGAGTTTGGTTACGAGATGATGTAGTTACAACATGTGGAACTGAGTAAGAAATGGTTTAGCTATCACTTTTGGGACAGTTGGGTTCGTTAGTGCTTCTGAGATTAATTTAAAAGAGTTAACAGATGATTTCATTTTTGGATTGGGTTAGGAGATGGCTTAGCACCTTTTAGATTGGGTTTTGAGGTTTAGCTAGCACTTTTAGATTGGGTTATGAAAAAAAGGTTTAGCTAAGATGTTTTGGTGAAATGCAGGGATGATTATTTAGCACTTGAATTGGGTTAAGAAATGGTTTATTTGCACTTTTGGTATTGGGTTAAGACAGTCCTTCCAGGCCAAATTGCTGCGGATATTAGCACTTACTCCCATCTATCGCTCTGAATTCAGTTCACAAAGGCCTTGGTAAGTACCTGATAAGCTGAATCAGATGTGTTTAATAAGGCAGCGTGCTGATGTCTGCAGTACTTTGGCCTTTGAGGACTGGTGCTTGACACGTGGGTTAAGAGATGGTTGTTTAGCACATTTGGATTGGGTTAAAAGAATCTGAGATGGCTTAGTTTGCGCTTTAGGTTTGGGTTAAGAACTGTTTTAGATATCACTTTTTGGATTGGGTTTAGAGACGGCTTATCTAGGACTCAGAAGCTTTAGTGGTTAGCACTTTTGAGAATGTGTTAGGAGAAGGTTTATCTGGAGCTTTTGTATTGTGTTTAGAGACAGTTTAGTTAGCACTCAGGGTTCCCACACATCCTAAAAACCTGGAAATTTATAGACTCGTTTTCCAATCATGTAAAGCACCTGGAAATATTCGTGAAATATTGGTGAAGTAATGTATAGCGGTGCTTTTATGCTGCCAGTGTTTCATAATTTAGCATGTTCTTTTTCATATATTTTAGCATATTTTATCTAATTTTCCCTAAAAAGAGTGGGCACCTTGGCACTTTTGGGATTTGGTTAAGAGATGTCAGATTATTTTGTCAGATTAACATGTTTAGCTTATGTTGAGAGATGGTTTAATTAGGACTTATGAACTGGGTTAAGACATGTTTTACTTAGCACTTTTAGATTGTGTTAAGAGAATACGTAGATGCTCCATTTGAATTGGGTTAAGAGATGTTTGAGATTAAATGTTACACAAAATTTTCTACTGATGGGGATTCCCCTACAACAAAGACAGGGAACTGAGCACAGTTAGGCTGCTCTAACACACCTACTAAATCTGATGATTAAGTGATGAGTTGAAACAGATGAGTTTGAGCAGGACAAGAGTTCCTCGCCACTGTTTACAAATTGATGAAATGTTTTGGGTTAAAACAGCTAAAACACTTAGTATCCATTTGCAGAAGCACAAGCTTAGCACCTGGCCCCAGCCAAGGCCATGTTAGCGAGAATGACTGTACTGAAGCAAAAGCACCCAGACATGCTGCAAGTGTTCTGCTTGTCCATATGTTCAAGTGTGGTGCGAAGTATGCGAGAGAGCGAGAGAGAGAGAAATAAAGAAGAGAGAGAGGTGGCATCATCCACAGATCTGTTCTTGCAAAACAGCAGGGGGTTCAGTGGAATAAGGCCCAGTGCTTTTGATATGAGGCATCATCGCTAGTCTGTGTGAGCATGCCACAGCCACATAAGTCAGCTCCACTGGGCCAGAGTCTCTTCGACAGAGTGGAGGATTTTGTTGGCAGCAGCAACAGCAGACAGAGGCGGCATGAGGTTAAAGACGTCTGCGTGCGCTGACAACGCTGTCAGGCCGCGAGCGTGTTGGGATGCCATTCTGACAGAGCTGGCTGCTTTGTTGGGCGTCCGCTTTCTAACCAGCACTGCTCTTACACTAGCTCCTGTGGTTCACTGGAAGCTTTGATGGCTGCCTGTGTTTGAGCTGAAAAGGAGCTTGGCTCCTCATCGTAGCGAGATGTCAGGAATGATGCCACTGCCGTGTGTTTTCATTCACAAATCATTCTTTACTTTGTAGCAGGAAATTACCGTCAAAGATTAAAAAACTAAAATGGGTAAAGGATGACGTGATGACAGTTTAATTAGGATAAAAAAATGGAGAAAAATATGGAATTCAAATTTTTTTTAGTTTGTAACAAGTGAATTTGGCATCTTCCTTCTTCTTGGTTAATGAACTGATGAGGCTGTTATGCCACAACTCTCTGCATTAGTTGCTGCTTTGAACCTCTCATTTTGTAAATGTCTCATAGCTGTGCACATTATTGTGGCAGTGTTTAATGCAGAAATCTTCACTTTATATGTAGCTTTAGTACCTTCGCTATGATTATGGCAATTTCCGCCAGCACTTTCAATGTTTTGAAATAGCATATTAGAATATATAATAAAAGAATATATAGAATATATAACAGAATATTATAGCAGTATTGGGGAGTAGTGAATTAGATTAAATTAAACTAGTGGTATAACTACATTTTGCAGTAGTTTGCTGGTAGTTCAGCTACATTCATATTTGCATAGTAATTTAAGTGGTTAAATTGCTTTTTTTGCCATTTTTTGTGTAGTTAACCTCTGAGACTACAAACAATTTGAGTCATAAAAAGAGGGGAAGTTTTTTGATTTTCATTATTAATAGCTTCTCTACAGTAATTGAACCACCTTTAATCAGCCCCGCCCTTTTTTCTTTCATCTTGACCGCAGAAACTTCATAAATGTCAACGGCAATGTCCCTGTCGTGCGGCATTTAACTAAATAGCTTTAGTTAAACTAACTAGATTTTTCCCTAGGGTAGCTGTAGTTCCACGTCTTCTAGTGTGAAGTATTTGATAGCTTGCAAAGCTATGCTTTCAAAGTACCTTCCCCAACACTAATTTTAAGATTAAATGACCCTCATTAGTCCCACAACAGTGAAATTTCATCTCTGCAATTTAACCCATGAGTGAACACACACTAGAGGGCAATGAACACACTTGCCCGCAGCAGTGGGCAGCCCTATACACAGCTCCCGGGGAGTAGTTGGGGGTTAGGTGCCTTGCTCAAGGGTACTTCAGTCACGCACTGTTGACCCAGGGGATAAACCAGCGACCTTCCGGTCACAAGGCTGGTTTGCAAACCTCCAGCCCACGACTGCCACGACTTATTGGACTAGTATGTCAGTAAAGCTGCCAAGCTGTTCATCCTAGACCGAGTTGAACAAAATCTTTTAATTCATGTACACTCGATTTAACACTTGTAAAACTCAATTTATCAAACACTTCATACGCATATAGTCAAACTATATGTGAGTGCGTTCATGAGATCCTGCAGGTTTCCTTTATTCAGTGATTTTTACAGTGTCTTCAGTGCCCCAAATGAGTTTTCAGACTGCTTAATGCAGCTTTATTATGACGTGTGGGCGGCCTGTGTTATCATTCAAAATGCAAACTAATTTCTGAGCAAATTCTCAGAGAATGTACATTTTAATCACATTACAATCTTATAATCGTGACAACTCTATTCTAAATATCTCATTAAAATTATTCTTATTAAGTGCCATCAAGTCCGTTCCAGCTACTGGCACCCAAATGGACAGTGTTTCTCCGTATTATGCTGTCTTCTGTTTGGTTCTTAAGACTTTCTAATGTTCATGCTATCTCTGATTGTATCTGTCCGTCTTGTTGCTAGCTGTTTTCTTCCTCTTTTACCTTGAGGTGTTCCAAGCACAATTGTCTTTTGCAGTGAATTTGTTCTTCTCATAATATGTTCAAAATAAGATGGCTTCAGTTGAGTTATCTGGGCATAAGGCTTGATGTGTAAACTGTAGAGATGGCATCAGAGAGAGGATCCTCCGGCAGATCGAGAGGGAATACGCTGACCTCAATCTGACTACTGGTGTGCCTCACATACATGCACAAGCTAACACTCACAAGCACACTTATACACTGACAAAGATGTACATACTCACTAGGCACATGCTTACTCACGTGCACACACATACACACACACACGTGCACACACACACACACACACCCGTGCCCTGGCCCATATAACTCATGAACTTCTTGGCCTTTTCTGCATGGTCCACAGAGACTGTGCGCTGTTTTAGAACAGAATTCATTTTTAGCCTGAATCTTAGCATGCCCTACAGAGCTCAGTGGCCTTTTACTGACCAGAATATGTGTGTTGTGTTTATATGCAGAGTTGGGCACAATACCTCTAAAGTAATAATGGCTGAATACTGAATACACTAACCTAAATGCATTCAATAAAGTATTCCATTACTGAAAAGCAACAAAGATAGAACACTTTCAGAAGACATATTGATAAAACATGTGGGAAAAACTGCAGTATTTTACACTGTTCCTCACTGTTACTGGTTGGCAATTTTCTTCAAGTATTTTTTTAATCTTTCATGAAAAGATGTACTTATTTCAATTAAAAGTTTCAAAATTCTCAGCGTTTTTTTTTTTTAAAACTGCCTGTCTCAGTCCACTGCTGCTCCCATAGTCCAGTACAACAAAGATACTAAGCTTATCACTCGCTAACATATTCATGACTGAGGGGACTGCTAGTTTAATAAGCATTCAAAAAAGCTCAATAATGCTGAGATGGATAGCTTGTCACATTGATTTATCAGTCTACTCAGGCTTCAGGAGATCTTCAGTCTGTTGAGTCGAACTGACAGGCTTGGACTGAATGTAATTTCTTTATTCTGAATGTGTATTCCAAATACCTGTTGTGTGTGTGTGTGTGTGTGTGTGTGTGTGTGTGTGTGTGTGTGTGTGTGTGTGCGTGCAGCCTGGAGCAGTTGGGTTTTAATGCGCTTCTCCAGTTGATGATTGGGGTTCCTTTGGAGATGGTGCATGGAATCCTGAGAATCAGTCTTCTGTACATGGCAGGAGTTGTAGCAGGTAAGTTCCAGTTTCCAAATATAATTTCCAAAGGCAGATATAATATGTTAAAGAAAAGAGTTGCAACATCGTTGTTGGTAATCTGCAAACTGTGTATTTCTGTGCGTAAAGGCATCAGAGGCAAGATATGAATGAAAGAATAAACTTTTCCACTTCTGCCATGCCAGTATACTTTAACTTAAGATGATGCTTGACAGTTTGAGTTTTTAAGTTTGCTGCTTTTTCCTGTCCTAATTATTTACATTTAAGCTGTCTAATTTTAATTTATGTCATCTTCTTGGGGGTAAATGTTTTCCTAGTCAGGAGGCATACTTTCTAGGCAAATGTTGCATTGGTTGTTGGGTTTATGTTAACCTGTGCTCTTGTTAATGTGTGTTAGTGTGGGTGCAGTCTTGCCATTGTTTTGTCTCGATTAGAAAACATGTCCAACACTGCGGTTAGCATGCTGCCATTATTGTGCTGCGTAGCTCTCATGTAACCTACTGTGATAACATAAAAAATCGTAAATATTCAGAGCCCAAAAAAGTAGCCAGGTAAGGGCCCAACAAACCAATAATAAAAAAAGGCCCAAGGACCAATAATTTGATGATCTGGGCCTGAACATTTGCAGCATAATTGTTTACTTTTAGATGCTCATCTTAAATGAAGAGCTTTGGTTAAAACATCCCATTCTGAAGTTTATTAGCCTTTAAGGAAAGAAAAAATTGGCATCGGCCAATACTTAAGGATTCAATATTGGAAAAGAAAAAGTGGTACTGTGCCTTCTTTAGTTAATATCATCACTATCATATCAAAACTTCCTATCTCCCATTTTTTCCATTTAAACTATTTGAAAGCACCAGCTGCCTTTATTTTGAATGAATGTTTCATAACAAATGGACCAGTAGATATGGTCCCTCCAAAATTATGTGGACTATGGTACACTTCACATTAAAGTTGATGTTTTTACATAAAAAGTCCACTACATTATTTTTTTCTTAAAATTGAATGAAATGAAATAGCATTACTGAATGAGGAAGAAAAAAACACACTAAAATAAATGTTACACGAATTCTTTTGTTAATTTGTTAATATGTCATTTTTAAAGAGTTTTTAATTTGGTGGAAAGTGGGAAGGTGGCACTGCTGCCATTAGAGATTTCTGAAGAATCCCCCACCCTTTATTCAGCCAATCTACAGAAATTTAGTCTTTTTTTTTTCAGAAATGAGATCTGCCACATTTTCCAAAAGAAATCAAAGTCAGTCTTTTGCCCTGATTATACACAGTGCCAGATTTTACTGCAGCAGACAGTAAACTTTTTATTCTCATTCGTTGCTCCATAAAATTCTACAGTTTGACCGGCTATAAATCAAACTCTTGTTAACCTTAACATGACATATTTTAACTATCAGTCTGACATGTGAAAAGAGCAAAGTCACATGAGCAGCAAAGTTAGTTTCATTTTCACGTTTGATTTTCTTTTCACACAAAAGTTTACATTAGCGTACATTAGAGGTAACATCACCTTATAGTTTACGTCTTTACATTAGTGTACATTAGAGGTAACATCACCTTATAGTTTACGTCTTTACATTAGTGTACATTAGAGGTAACATCACCTTATAGTTTACGTCTTGTCTTTACATTAGCGTACATTAGAGGTAACATCACCTTATAGTTTACGTCTTTACATTAGCGTACATTAGAGGTAACATCACCTTATAGTTTACGTCTTGTCTTTACATTAGCGTACATTAGAGGTAACATCACCTTATAGTTTACGTCTTGTCTTTACATTAGCGTACATTAGAGGTAACATCACCTTATAGTTTACGTCTTGTCTTTACATTAGCGTACATTAGAGGTAACATCACCTTATAGTTTACGTCTTTACATTAGCATACATTAGAGGTAACATCACCTTATAGTTTACGTCTTTACATTAGCGTACATTAGAGGTAACATCACCTTATAGTTTATGTCTTTACATTAGCGTACATTAGAGGTAACATCACCTTATAGTTTACGTCTTTACATTAGCGTACATTAGAGGTAACATCACCTTATAGTTTACATCTTTACATTAGCGTACATTAGAGGTAACATCACCTTATACTTTACGTCTTGTCTTTACATTAGTGTACATTAGAGGTAACATCACCTTATAGTTTACATCTTTACATTAGCGTACATTAGAGGTAACATCACCTTATAGTTTACGTCTTTACATTAACACTGATGCGTGTGTGTGTGTGTGTGTGTGTGTGTGTGTGTGTGTGTGTGTGCATGCACATGTGCTCTGACTAAATTAACCTGTAAAATCTCATCATATTTCTGCCCCATAGATCACCAGGCCATCGGCCGAAATCAATAATCTCTGCAGTTCCCTCACACATGTACACACACCTACCCACCCATGCAGCCTTGTAAAGACCCCTGTGAGCTGGTGTGCTGAGTGTGAGGGGGAGAGGGGGGCTGTGTGTGTGTGTGTGTTTGTGTGTGTGTGTGTGTGTGTCGTGAGCAGAGAGCAGAACAGTGGATTTCCATAATCAAACCTCAGACAAGGTCATCTCATTCTGCTCACACACACACACACACACACACACACACACATTTACAATACATATATTTACACCCTCTATCTGTCCTCCAAACTCTCAACTCAGCTGACACTCTGATGAGGGAAGGACTGATAGGCAGACATAGAAAGGTATCAGAGAGGGAGAGAGTGAAAAAGAGAATGATAGAGAGGGAGTGTGGGTGAGAGAGATCAAGAGGGAGTTAGAGGCAGAGAGAGAGATATAAGAGATCGAGATAGACGGTGAGAGCGTGGTAGAGAGATGAGTATGAGAGAGAGAGACACAGAGACAGAGGTAGAAAGAAAGGGAGCAAGAGAGTAAGAAAAAGAAAGAACAAGAAGTGGATAGAGGGGAGAGCAAAGGAGAGAAGGAAAGATGAAGAAAGAGAGATCGAACAAAATAAGGGGATAAAGAGATAAAGAATGAGAACAAAAAGTTACAGAAATAAAGAGAGAAAGACAGACCATGAGAGAGAGAGAGAGAGAGAGAGAGAAGAAAGGAGACAGAGTCAGAGAGAGTTAAGAAGATAGAGAGAGAAATAAAAGAGAGAAAGCTTGAGAGAGATTGGCAGTATGAAAAAATAGAGTAAGAGTGCTGATCTCTGCATACACTACAGGGGTATGCAGCACAACGTGGGTGTTATAGATAAACTGTCACACACACACACACACACACACACACACACACACACACACACACTGTCAATACTGTAATTATCAGAGCTGAATAGAGTTGAAGTTGTTTACTGTGTTTGTGTCTGAGCAAATATTGAACACACAGATGATTAAGACTGCAGAAAGTGTTTGTGTGAGTGTGTGTGTGTATGTGTGTGTGAACAGAGCATTTCAGAATGTTTTCTGTAATCGTTGTACACTGCAGTGGGGGCAGTAGGTGGTCTCTGAGTGAGGTTCTATTTGTCCAAAGCACTGATGAAGCTGTTTTTCCTGTAGCTGTTGTTTTGATCTGTAAACACTCTGGGCTGAACCCTTATTGTTGACGTGACAATGTTCATGATCGTTGTTGCCATAGAAACCATTAATTGGCTTTATTGTGTTCATCTAATTGGTCAACCACAGGGACGCCCTCTCCAGCTACTGGCATCCAGAAGAGCTGCCAAAATTGTGTGTGCGTGTGTGAGAGAGAGACACGGATGAAGTGAAAACCCAGACCACACACACACACACACACACACACACACACACACACAATCTCACTCTGTTTTGCTCTCTTGCTTTCTGATTCTCATTCCCATTCTCTCCCTCTGCCTCTTTCGCTCTGTTTTTATCTTTTTATATCTTTCTGTCTCTTTCTTTCTCACACCTTCTCTCTGTCTTTTTTTATTCTGTTTTTCTTTCTCTCTGTTACTCTATCTCTCATTCTCTCTCTAACATTCTCATTCTGTCACTCTGTCTGTTTCTTGTTCTTCTCTCATTCTGTATTTCTCTAGGTTCTCTGACGGTCTCTATTACTGATATGCGAGCTCCGGTGGTTGGTGGGTCTGGAGGAGTCTATGCCCTCTGCTCTGCGCATCTCGCCAATGTTGTCATGGTAACCAACACTAACCACCACCATGGCTCATGTGTCTCTGAATGAATGAAGAACAACGAGAGAGTGAGAGAGAGAGAGAGAGAAAGAGAGAAAGTGAGAGGGGAAATCATAATGGATGTATTTTTGTTCTCTTTCAACCTGTTTCCCTGG
The DNA here is from genome assembly GCF_015220715.1 of Pygocentrus nattereri. Lineage (NCBI taxonomy): Eukaryota > Metazoa > Chordata > Actinopteri > Characiformes > Serrasalmidae > Pygocentrus > Pygocentrus nattereri. Next base: position 37,091,387 of record NC_051213.1, on the reverse strand, counting down.
AGACCAAAGGAATACCACGCGCACACACACACACACACATGCTCTGCTGGTATGTAGACATCCCATGACAAAGTATTTCCACACTTGCTTTTTATCAGTCACATTTTTGTTAGTGAATGTCGTATATTGAATGTATCAGACATTCTTAATTGAAACTGAGAAAACTCAGAACTAAATCAGATATTAAACAGTTCCTTTCACACAGTTCCTTTTACAATCCAACAGTGAGTGTGTTTACATGCACTTAATTATGTGATATCTGCAGGAAATCAGATTTTGTCAGTAATCTGATCAACATGTTTACATGCACTTGCATAATCAGATAATGGGGAAACTCTGGGTCTGCATGAGTCAGGCAGTAATCGGATTTCTGCCTTGCAACATGCCAATAAACTCACAGAAGAAGACACTCAAACTTCAAGCCACAGCTTTTTTAAAACATCGCACACTTTACCTGAAAATACTAACATACATTATTTAGAAGATGATGAATATTTAAAGCCTTTATTTCATGTTTGGTTTCAGCACCTCTCCAAGTGTTTCACTACCATCACTCAGAAATCTGATTACTGAGATAAAATCCAGCTCTCTTTATCAGATTTCTTCATTGGATTTTTAGATTGGAGCATGGTGTTTACATGAACATTTGAATAATCAGGTAACTGCAGAAATCTGATTATGATCAGATTATTGAGTGCATGTATACACACTCCTTGTGTCACTCTTGGGTGAAAAAGTCATTTTAATAACCCTTGTTGTTTGCAAACCAATCATTTTACCTTTAACATCAATGACTGCAACTAGATACATCTTGTAGTTATGGGTCAGTCTCGCTCTCTGGTCACTGCTGGTGTTTTGCAGCCTCCTCCGTTTGTGTTTTGGACCATTGTCTTACACAGTAACTCTTTGTGAGGTCAGATTGAATACATAGTCCACTTTTCTCCTGTCAAATTATTGGATGCCCCTCAGAATATTCATTTTATTTATTAACCTCTAAAACAGGTTGAGTCAGATAGAGTCAGGTCTAGATAGAACTTTGTCAAATTCAGTTTCCAGGACTAAAAACACGATGATGTGTTTCTGAAAATTCCTGGGATGTATTTGGGCTCGGAACACAGTTTCTGGCCCGTTTAAAGCTCTAGAATGTGTTTGTGTGTGAACATGTGCTCAGTGTTTAGAGAAATGAAAAATGCAGTAGTTACTGTGGTTTCCATGCAAAAAATGTGGTCGGTTTTGACCCAGTAGAGTGGACCACTTCACTCCATACAGCACATGAGTGTGTGCGCGTGTGTGCGCGTGTGTGTGTGTGGTGAGTTTAGTGGGGGGCTTTGTATTTTACTCCACATGCAGTGAGTATGTTTGCTTTATTCCATCATTAATCATGAATGGCCCACACACTCACGTGCACCATCTTCTCTAACCTTTGTGTGTGTGTGTGTGTGTGTGTGTGTGTGTGTGTGTGTGTGTGTGTGTGTGTTCATATGTGTTTCAGAACTGGGCCGGTATGAAGTGTCCGTACAAACTGCTGCGGATGATCCTCGCACTGGTCTGCAGTAAGTGTCAAACCCACAGTCTGTAATATAGATGTGCACTCGAGCACTCACAGACCAAAACCATGATTCAGGTCCTCATTCTGTTCCATTCTGAAATATTTGGTGAAATGCCCAGGCTCAGGAAGGATGCTGGAGACAGGAGAAACATCTGCAGCAGCCATTTTAACTTTATTTTCACCCTAAATACAAACAATGAAACCAAAGCTGGTCACTTTTCAGTGGCTTCAAAGCTAGATTTTTCAGTCCTTTTCTCAAAACCAAGCTTTTCAGCTCCTCGGTCTTTTCTGCTGCTTGTCCATCTCCTCCCTCTCTGTGTTCCCTCTAAGCTATTTTTAAAGGTACTTTTGAGCCGAGTGACCCTGTCACTACTGCCGCTCCCCAGCTTGGCCACCAGGATCGAACATGAGGCGTAATCTAGTGGCCACACAGTGGAACAGGAGGCGGGGCCTGGGAGGCAATATTTGGGACTCTTGAGCTCCATTCATGCCTCTGGTGCAGGGGCATCAGACTCAATCACTAAAGGGGTCATATTAAAGAATCTCAACAAATCCATGGGCTAGAGAAAACATGTTTTTATTTAATTTTTAATTAATGTTGTGCTATAACCCCAGCTGGCCACTGTTTATAGGTCATTTTAAAATCTGCAAAAACTTGAGCATTAAAGTATAAGCACTAGTAGTGGACCTTACTTGAAATATTCAAAATTTAAATGTTCACCTGTCACGATTGGCCCTTCCTGGTCCTGTCCATGTGTTTGTGTTTTGTTTTGGTCTAGTCCATGTGTTTGTTTTGGTTTCCTAGTCCAGCCCCTTGTTTTGTGACTCTGCCCCTGATTGTCGCCACTTGTCTTCCGCCTGTCCCTCGTTATCCCTGTGTTTTATAAGCCCCATGTTCGCCCTTTGTATTCGCTGGTCTTTGTACTGTTTGGTCATGTTTGGATGTTTGTTCTGTGTTTCTGTGTTTATCATGTCTGCACCCCGATCTGTTCGCGTTGGCTCTATGACCCTGGACTGTATCGACCACGACCCTGGGTTTGCCCTTAATAAAAGTCGCTTATATCCGCATATGCGTCTGCCTCCTCGCTCCCCGCCGTTGCAACACCTGCCATCCTTTATTCATTAAGTTAATTAATACTTGAGCTCAATTTATAATTAATTAACATTAGGTTGGAATGTAGCTAGTGTGTTTGGTGATATGACTGGTGTGGAATTGTGTGTGAGTGTAATTGGAAGGTAAATTACTTTTGCGGTCTTGTGTTTGACACATGGGCTCTGGTGGCTGTCATTGTTCTACCACCCTCTCTCACAGCCATTGTCAGTACCTATGGGTCCAACAACTGCCACAGCCAGTTTTATGTTCTGCTAGTATTTTAGTGTATGTACACTGACCAGCTGCTTCACTAAAACCACCTCCTTGTTTCTACGATCTTTGTCCATTTTATGAGTTCCAGTTACTGCATAGGTGCACTTTGTAGTTCTACAACTACAGAAGGTAGTTCATCCGTTTCTCTGCATACTTTATTAGCCCTCTTTTACCCTGTTATTCAGTAGTCAGAACCGCTACATCATAGAGCAGGTATTATTTAGGTGGTTAATCGTTCTCAGCCCTGCAGTGAAACTGTTGTGGTGTTTTTAATGAAGTGGCCAGTCAGGATTTATTGTAGCACACTTTGTAATTACAAATATTGCAAACTAAATGCTGTTACACACCGAATATGATGCAAATAAACAACACAAAAATGATAAATATTGCTACACAGTCCGGTAGCCACCCACATTACTTTGTGTTTATATTTTGGAATGTATTAATAACATATAATAATACATTTTAATTTCATAGGCCATTGCATGGCTTTTGTTCTGAGTCTCTGTTAATTTAGAGCCATTGCATTCATATTGTGTGTGAGCAGTGACTTGACAGGAGAGCTGTAGAAAGCAAGTACAATTTGGAGTATATTTTTAAGTTATTTCTCATATTCTGAAGTCAGTAATGATCAGGCCTTCTGCTTACAGAATCGCATAACTCTTGCCTGGTCCATCAGTCGCAGTCATTTTTCGTGCACAAAGGGCTTTTTTTTTTACTGTGTCATTTTTTAGTGAGTGTAACTACAGCTATTTATAGCCACAGTAAGTCGCCCACAAATACTCACCCTTCCTCTGTTAGACTATGTGGATGAGGCATTTTACCCCCTAGTTGCTCCAGGGGAGCTGCAGCACGGTCCACTCCCCTGTTTCTCTTACCCCAAGGTAGAAGCAGTGGTCAAGCCTGGATCAGTGAAGATTGAAATTATGTTTCTGTGTCATTAAATATCCCTGTTGACTTAAAACCTTTAAGCAGATATTTTTGGGTGGTAGACCATTCTGAGCTCTCACAGTGATGTGTGTTAAAACACCCACAACAATGCTGTGCCACACACACTACCATGCTAACAACATGTCAGAGTCACTGCTGTGTTGACAGTGATCCACTACCCAAATAATATCTGATCAACAGTGGTCCTGATTAAAGAGGTAGAAAATAGCTGGTAATTTGTGCATCAGCAGATGGGCTATAGTTATTTAGTGATACACATTTTTGGCAGTGGGCTTCACATATCTAAAAAAATAACAATGCTATATCATGATTAATTGGCAAGGCAAGTTTATTTATATACATATGTTTATATACCTCTGGTGTGTAGGTGTACAATTTCGTACCTTAGCCCATCTGTTGTACAAGGTAGTAGTGTAGAAGGTAAGAGCACTTTCAGAGTCCTGGTCAGCATGGATCAAAGGTTCCACATCAAGCTACACTGTTACATTTCACAGTATATGTCTAAAAATGTCTCTATTGAGTAGTGTTTGTAAACTACATAAATCTCTCTGTGTAATAATCTTTCATCCTGGACAATACCTCTTCTTCTCTCTCCCATTCTTTCCTCTGTAGTGAGTTCAGAGGTAGGCCGGGCAGTGTGGCTTCGGTTCTCACCCCCGCTGCCATCATCTGGACCTCAGCCAAGCTTCATGGCCCACCTATCAGGGGCAGTGGTGGGCATCAGCATGGGCCTGCTGATCCTGCGCAGCTATGAGGAATCCCTCCACAAGCAGTGCTCCTGGTGGGTCCTTGTCTTTTCCTTCATCACCTTCCTCCTCTTTGCCATCTTTTGGAACATCTTTGCATATGAGCTGCTGGGTGTTCAGATCCCACCACCACCCTGATGACACGCCCCCATCCAACCCCAGTGCCCCTCTTCAGCTCTGAATACACAGCTTCATTCTCCCTATGGCTGTGGATGGCCAGATTATTTTGCCTGCCACACCCTCCTTTAGTTACAGCTCTGCCCAGTTCTCCTCTACTCGACCAGTGGACCAGAGGAGGTTGAATATAGTGACAGCAAATACAGAAATTCTCAGAAATTCTGAGGTGATATTACTAACTCACACATCTTACTTTATTAATGCGTTCTCGACTGACCACATCTAAGCCTAAAGTGGAAGACAAGACTGAACGTTCAATATAACTCAATACGGTACAGAACAGTTTTATTTTTTCCTTTTATTGCCAGGTCTCTAATAGAGTCCTATTCACTTTGTTTTTCTCTACTATTATTTTACAGTTTCTATTTCATGTTTCCAAAATAGAAAAACAATGATTTCAAATGGTGCATTATTATAATTATCTCTGTTGGGTCCTCCTCTGTTCTGTGACTATGGAAAGCTGAATGAAAGCATAGTCCAACGTGTCTGCCAGCCCTCTTCTAAACACCACTACAGCTAAGAGGGTGGATCTTGTCCTTTCATGACCCTTTTCACTGCGTGTGTGGAAGGGTCAAAAGGTCAAGTATGCGGCGCCATTAGCTTGGACAGAGGCCACTGAAACCGGACCACACTTGTGCCATGGTGACCGTTGCCTTGGCTACCGCTGTCTAGTTGCTATGGTAACCATTGTTAAGGTGTGAGATTTACACACCCATCTCCCACTGCCCACCCAGCCCAATGGAAACAGTGGTCAAAGGAACCGATATTTTACGGTGACATCGGAGTTGAGAAATTTCAGCACTGACGTTTCCAGTTTTCAATTTCTTTCAAAGAAGATCTACCTTCAAAAGACACTAAAATGGGCATTTTCTCTCTAAGGTTGCCAGATATGTGAAAATACCTCCCCTGTGTGAAGATTTCTGATGGTAGTGTCCTCATGACTCACTGCCAATCAGAGTAAGTTGGTTGAAAATTCTGCAGTGCCAAGTTACCATTCGTCAAGCTGCTATGTCAAATTGTACATTTAATATTGAATATCTTTATTTTTATTTATGTTCCTAAAGCTTTGCTGTGGGAGGAGTGTTGTATGAGACTGTGTCAATAGGGACTTGGGGAGGGGGGGGGGGTTGGGCTGACTTAGAAACTTGGAATCTTTCCTGAAAAGCACGACGGTGTTTCCGACTGATATGTGTATTGTTGTGAATTTTCGTGCCATATATTTATATTTGTACTTATATTTATTCAGATCATTGTTCTGTGCTTGCGGCTTCTGGAAGCTGATCCCATTGAACTGAGTGATGATGATGCGAAACTTACTTTGAAACAATATCAATGCCTCAAAAACACACATACTCTCTACTATGGGTGAATCAATTGCAATGAACGTTGGTGCATATCTGATCCATCCAGCTATGTTCCAATTGAAAGAAACTGCCTTAAACCCTCTCTCCTATTCACACACATACAGAATACATAAAAAGTCTTGTCCAAAACAGAAATTCAGGATCAAAATAATTGAAAAATGAAACTGAAAACCAATAACCAAAGTTCACAAATAACAGTTTAAATAATAACTAATGTACTTATTATAGTATGTAGGATACAGTTCCTATGAAATCCAACGTGCTCAACAACAGAGAATGGTTGATCAAATCAGCTGCTCCAAAGCAATGAATTACATTATTTTTTAGGTTCTATCATTTAGGTAATTTCATTTTTGAAATTTGTCATTTCAATTTTGTCTGTCATTTCAAAAACTCTTTTTATAGATGGTGCCGTGCTAGCAGGGACTTTCCTTTTTGCACCTTTGTTTTACTGTATTCTGTGTATCAGGGAGGATACTGAGAATCAAACCTGTAGTGGTGAAGTTTTTGGATGTTCTATCCCCTCTTGATACTCACCATGAATAGAAATTATAGATTGCTTTTCCAATGTCCTACCTTGAAATCGTGAAATGGTCCCACATTTCTGGCATTTTCACTGTTGATCTGCTGCTCAGACTGTTTGAATACTGTTTTAATCACTATTTCTCATTTTAATAACCAAATTATTTATTAATTCTTATTTACTGTTTTTTAGTCTTGAAATTTTCAATTTTTTTGGGCTGGAAACTAAAAGTGCCATTTTTGGTCAGAAATTTTTGTTGGCCAAAAATTCTGTGCATACTTAATGCACGATTCCTATTATAAGTTATATTCACTGAACAAGGAGAGGTGCAGAAAGATAAACAGGTACCTCAGTAAGCACAAACTTGCAATGTCCTCATAGTGCACTTGTGTACAGTTGGCCGTGAATAGTTAAAGCAAATGTTTTTTTTGTTTCATTTCAGTCTCTTGATCAAAAATTTCCTTTTTGTACTGTGCTGTGTTTTGGAGAGAAGTATGGTATTAGGGAGGGTCTCTGAGCTAATTTGTGCTCGTTGGGGGGTGGATTATAGTGTTAGCTAATATTATTTTCTCCACCCTCTGGTGAATGGTGAGGCAATCAAAATGCCTTTAGAGGTGAGGAATAGTCACTACACTTTGATCAAAGATTACTGAATAAAATTATATATGATAAACTATGCTTATAATGACCTGGGAGATTAATTTAAAAGGTATTCAAAAAGGTATTTTAATTTCAGGTTGACTTTAAGCAAACTAAAATGTATAAATTAAGCCATTTAGTTGCTAGTCTGGTTTTCAACAGTGTAATTAGACTAGTTGAACTGCTTGGGTTACAGTATAAATAAATATCCTGTAAAAACACAGTAAAAAATCTGGCAGCAAAAAAATTGCTAGTGTAGTTTGTACTTTCTTGTTCATAAAAACTGGAATCAGAAATGATCATGAAAAAGGCCATTTCTACAGGTTTATATCACATGTATGTTGAATCATGTTGGATTTGCTCAGTGTTCGTTGCAGTTGATCGCTGGATTAGAGAAACTGAATGATTTTAAGGTTTCTGGATGCTCGCGTGATTTGCTCAAATGCATTGTATTGGATTATGTGTGTGTCTTTGTGGGCTCTCAGAGGACAGCTAGAGGAAAAAAGCATCAAAGAGGAAGAAAGCAGATAAAACTTAAATATGTAGAAGAATGCACAGATAAGGGCATCTGAAATTGAGGAGAGATGGGAGGTGAAAAGGAAACGATTTCTAAACATGCTTTAATCATACATAAGAGAAACTAGTGTAGCTTGTTAGACTGTTACATTCAGTGTGTGAATGTGTAATGTGTATGTGACTGTTTCTTAAAGCAGTGATTCTCACACTGGTCCTAAGGACCCCCCAGACAGCCCACATTGTTGCTCAGTTCTTGTATATTGCCAGTTGGGATTAAGCAAAAATGTGGAAGGTCTGGGGTCCCCGAAGACCAGTTTTGAGAAGTTTTAAAGGAGTAGTTTGGCGAAAAATCAAAAGGTACATATTTTTCCTTTACCCAAATTATCAGTCAGCCAAGACATGTTTGGTGTCTGAAGTTTGCTTCTTTAGTTTTGTCCTGGAGCTGCAAGGCTAATGTGGCTAACAAGCATATTATACCTATACATAGATTCATAGAGCGTCACCGACCACATACGTGAGTCTATGTGAGATTTATTAAAGGAACCTAAATCTAGGTTAATCTTGTTCTTGCAGGCAAACAGTAAACATGTAGCTACTAAGTATACCCTTGGAACAATGGTCTGTTGACCAGTAAATGTCGATATATTTCCCCATATTTCTCTCCTCTCGATGTAAACTGGGCAGTCCTAATCTTGGCTAACACGTCCATAAGAATTCCCCTGACCAATCACAAGATTGATGTTTCTTGCCCCGCCCACACAAAACATTCAGAGAAATTTAGCAAGTTAAAGCTAACCATGTATAACCTAAAGCTAGCAAGCTGAAGGACCTGTCTGTAGCTGCCTGTAGTTGCCTGTCGCCCTTTCATTCGTTCATCCGTGCATCAACATTGTTCGTTTGACCGTTTCTTCAGTCATTGCTTCATCCGTCCGTTAGTTTATCCATCTGTCCATCACAAAAGCTGGATGATTTTAGTTCTGTATGAGTGGCAGAGTAGGCTAGGAGTTTTGGACAGAGAGCTGTCCATCAAACTCCTCCTTAGCCACGCCCATAAAGTTATCAGCTAGGGCTGGTCAGTGTTTTTAAGCCTTTTTAAGTTTTTTATAATATTTATATGTTATTGTTTTCATTTTCCCCGTGACCCTGACGGAGAAGTGGCTTTGAAAATGGATGGATGGATGGATGTTTTCCTTTTTTAAATATATTTTACACTGTGTTGCCTGGGACTTTTAACAGCTTGACGTGGTGTGACTTGAGAGTGATGATTTACCCTTGCTGTGTTTGCACAATGCTAATTGGCTATGTTAGTCTTATAGGCTCAGGGCAAAACTTTAGACAAAAAAATGGAGAGCAAATCTTGGCTGATCAGGTACATTTGGCCAAACACGACCTCATAACAAGAACGTCTGGGGACAGCCATGAGAAATTGTGGGTTAAATATGTGTGGGAAGGTAGACTTACAGAACAAGTGTCACATTTCTAAACAAGCGCAATGTGTCATGAAGGGACCATGGAATTTGGGGTTAGATTTTAGAGGGTTGCACCCTTGTTTGCTGCAATCCGACACAAGAAGTTAGCCCAAGTTGGTCCCATGAGACCAGAGGCAGGGCTGATTCTGATATGTTGGCCGTAAGTAACATCATCCCAACCATCCCAATATATTTATTCTCTTAATATATATATATATATATATATATATGTGTGTGTATATATATATATATATATATATATATATATATATATATATATATATATAAATATATATAATATATATATATATATATATATATATATATATATAATTCACACATAATATTGAATCAGTTTTTAAATGTATTCAGGGCCTCCTGTTGGCTTGGGGACCATAAGCAAGTGCTTATATCGCTTATAGCAGGAAATGGCCCTGATTTAGGTAAACATTAAGTGCCACTGATTTTTGCCAAATTATGCCTTAAGGAGTGGTGTATGTGTGTGCGTGCACAAATAGCAGTTGTGAATGAATGACTGAATGAATGTGTGTGTGGCTCATGGAAGTAGCATTAGTCTCCTGCAGCAGTAGAATGTGTCTATAATCACCTTCTACTCCTGAGACTGAATAGTTGGGCCTTGATTTCATTTTATCTGGAACAACATTATTTTATCTGGACCTGCGCTCAGTAGAATTAAGTCACGGCCAATAACTGCCCGTCCTCCTCAGCTGTGACTGGACCTCCCGCCTCACAGCGGAATCCAACTCCAGCAGTGCTGCAGTCGTCAGTTCCGACACGCATGTTGCTACGAGGTCATCACTGTGCTCCGCTGGGGTCATCTATGTTCTGCGACCATAATCATAGTCCTCACAAGTTTGTAGTCCACTTAAAGACTTTGAAATGGTGCCAAAAAACGGGGCTTGATGACTCGTTTTGGTAAAGAAAAAAAAAACAACAAAATGCTGTTTACAACCTAGAGCTTTGGAACAAAAAAATGTATCGCTAGGTTATTATTTTTCTCTGCTTCAGAAGAAAAAAAGAAGATATGTAAATATCAGTAGTTTATATCGAATTCTTCATTAACAATTTCATGATGTACTTTTTAAATGTCCAAAGCTGAGGCATTTTCTATTGTTCATTTTTTTTTTTGTACCGTTTTTCATTGTATCTGCTTTCATTTCCCAGCTGTAAGGAATAAACCAAGCTGTGAACAGTCCTTTATGCTCAGCTCATTTCTGTTGGCCAAAAAACTTATGGTAAAAATCACACATACACAAACACTGCATACTTCACTTAAGTTTTGCAGGAACAGAGTAACATTTCACACTTCTGGGTTCTGTAAAAACTTTCTTCCTTTATTTAACTTTTTCAACTCTTGAACAAGAAAATAGCTTGAAAACTTTTAACACGAAAGCATGAACATACAAATCTGTTCCTGTGCTAACTTGTCGTCTGCAAAGAACTCTGTTTTCACTTGGGTATAAATCAGACAGTAGGTGCTGCCCACTCTCTCATGGACAGTGGGCATCTGTTCATGGTGCAGAATAAGTCGTTTCAGTGTGTCCTTAAGATGCACTTAAGTTCTCAAACTGAGAAATAAACATGTCTGTCCTGCAAAAACGGGGGCTTTATTTTACATAGTAAAACTTGCTAGGCATACAAAACAAACAGAAACCCATGAACCCTTTGGTTGATGTTAACTGAGAAACTTTCACAAAGAGTCCAACATCAAAACACAGGTAAAGTCAGATCTTCTTGGACTAGTGTGTCTTCTGTCTTTTAGATGACTGCTCATTGGTTTCCTTTCTCTTCCCTGGCTTTTCTTTGGTCTCATGTGCGGCATCATTCAGAGAAAACTTCTCCAGCAGCAAGGGCTGAATCTGACTGGCCACAGCCCATGCCCATAAGCACAACTCCACCTTATGAGGTGTCCAGTCCTGTTCACTGTCCACTGAAAGAGAAGCCAGTAAATAACAGAAATAGGTAACAAGTTTATGCAGTCAACTACCAGAAAATCAACACTCTGAGTAATAATTACTAGGAAACTCCACAGAGTATTAAAAATGTCTTAATAATTTAATGGTTAAGATGTAAGCGATTTGTTTCAGGGTGAACAAAATTGTTTACAGTGATGGTGACAGGAACCAGACATCTGAAGAGACTAAACTTCTTAAAAACTACATCACAAAGTTATTACATGGAATCATTATAAATCTGCTGTTATATGTCAGATGTTTACATGCACTTAATAATGTGATAACTGTAGAAAACCAGGTTTTTTTTACATTGTCACTTTACCAGAAAATATGAATATACATGAACTAGAATATAATGAATATTTTAATTTTTCTTTTCATCAAATATGTATTTGGTTTCAGCGTCGGTCCAAAAGTGTTTTTTAGCTGTGTTAAACACTGTTTCCTGGACATCGCTCTGTTTTTGTGCATGCACAGACAGAAAAATAAAGAAATCAGAGTCAGGGTGTACATGCATTGAATTAGCTCAGTAATTGAGTTTAATTCAGATCTCTTAATCCAGCCTAAGAAATTACAGGATGCTGTTTACATAACTACTTAAATAAACATAACTGCCAAAATCCAAAAATGGTTGTATTACTGATGTGCATGAAAATGCACTCAATGTTTTACAGTAGTTTTGAGATTTGTTTTAAATCCATTCACGGTGTGGTAAAGGAAAATACACCCCCCCCCCCCCCCAACCCCCCAAAAAAAGGTACACAGAAAAATTAAGAAGATGTGTAGGTTCACTAGTCATTTTGAATAGTTAACATATTGTAAAGAAATCCTAGTTGTTAATTGTCTCTACAATGCACAATTTCATATCAAACCACTTTGAATTACCTTTTGAATTTTATTTGTGCAAAAACATTGAAAAATCAGAGGAATTCCCCTTAAACTCTGAAGTCATATTTGATCTGATTTGCCACCTGGCATTCATCAAATGAGAAAGCAAGCTTGCTAATTTATCGCCTTTGTTTTTTTTCTACCCTTGGGACATATCTTCAGTTTACCAACTATCAGGGCTTGGACACTTATCTTGGCAGGGCCGCATTAGTGCAGCTTGAACTCCGCCTTTTTTGCCCAAGAGCTGGTGCTACAAAGCCCATTCTGTGGTGGATACAGTGGCAAAAGCATAAGAAAAACGTACTTTAAAAACGCTGTTTTCCAACAACACTAAACCACTAAACCCTAAATTTAACCTTAAGGTTATTATAACTTGCACACAAGGAGTGGGTCTAATTTGCACCTAAGCGATGTCTGAAATGGTGAACTGATATAGGGTAGATGGTTACCTTCGTTGAGCTGATCTGTTCTATGCAGTATTTTCTGTAAGAAGAGGGAGTAGTGCTTTGCTGTGTACTGAACTGGTCTCAGATCAGCGATGCTTTCCACTGCCTCATCAGCCATGAAGGCAGCTTCACCAGGGGCTCCTGCTGCTAATACGGCTGGAGAAGTGGGAGTTAACATTGTATGATGTACAAAACCAGTGTCAGAAACCACATAAGCAAGTCTCTTTGAGATTACTTAACAATTGTATGTAGTTTTAAGCAGTTGTAGGCATATAGATTGCATAGCAGTGACCGGTGAGGTGTAAGTGTCCATTAGACACTGTTAGCAATATTAGCTTTGTAGATCTGGTGCAAAACTAAGGAAGCAAACTTCATTTCTCTCTCTCAACTACTTTTGGCATAAACGGAAAATTGTGAACATTTGAATTCTGCATTTAACTATTGCTTTAAAAGTGCACAAGTGCATTTAAAGGTACCTGATGCTGTAGCAGGTCCGAGTCCTTTGAGTGTGCTTAATTCTGCGATTGCTGACTGGACATTGGGAAGGAGACTGAAAGCCTTCTTGGTGCAACTAAGCACCGCCTCCTCAGTGTTAGAGCCAACCAGCTGCTGCAGTCGGGGCCGAAACTTCCCCCTCTGGGTGGTGGATTCAATCACAAGTCACTTCAAGATCATTCCATATCAGAGGCACTTCCAACACCATCGTGACACAATCACTTTGGAGTTACAGCATCAGAGTGTACAGGATCTTCATTGTGTGTGTGTGTTATCTGGGACTTAAGATACCAAAACCAATACCTTGACTTCAAAACCAGTTCCTGAACAAATCTTTGTGATATTTCACTGCATACCGCTATATCTTGCCAAGTTAAATCATCTAAAAAATATCTCATCTTTCTCATTTTGAGATTCCTGTAACAATATTATAAGACCAATGAACTCATTTCTAGACATTCTTTACTTTGTCATTTTTCTTATTTTATTAGTAGATGAATTACCTGCGATATTTCTTAATTAATTAATAGAATACAGCGTTTTCACTAGATAAAATAAAAAAAGTAAAAGAATATCTGGAAATAAGTTAGACAAACTATTTCTTATAACAACTTCAAAATAAGAAATATTAGATGTCACAAATATATTTCAATCATTTATAATTATTGCAGTGCTTTGTTCTGCTTACAAAACAAAAGTGTGTGTGACTTAAACCAGAAATGGGTTCAAGTTGCTGGAAGTGGGTATAAGTGGGGATATGAAAAGCAAGCATGTTGATGTAATTTAGAGAGCCAATCTAGATTCTGGAACGAGCATTCTTATTGGCCGACAGATGATAAGATATCTTACTTAGGGACATGGACATGGAGTTTTTTGGTACTCATCAGTAGTTGAAGTAATTCAGTGAGTACCATAAAAATACTGAACTTTGATATCCAGCCATGTGTGTCTAAGTCTATAAACATACTCACAGTCAGTTTCCACTCCATGAGTTTGACCAGTTCTGTGCATGTTAGAGAGGGCTCTGTCCGAGCGGAAATGACCACTGGCAGCTCTTCTTGATACCTGGGCAGTCAAATAGGTTTTTGTTAGATGTGCTGTGCCTTGTCTACTCTGAGTTCAGTGGCCATTTGGGCATTACAACTGACTGTACTAAGCACACTGTTGCTGAGTAGAGTCTGAGAGACTGTACATGTGGTCGATGCAGCTGTCTGTTATACCATTTCTCTAGTGCCAACAGTTTCCCTGAAGTCTTCCCTTTCCCAGCAGACTTCGCTTCCACCACAGCCCAGTATTTCCCATAAATCCCTCTCCACACAGCTGGGTCTTCACAGCTGTACAGACATTCAGCCCCAGACATGCTGACAGACAGATGGACACAGAGAGAAAGAAAATATGAGTGAAAGTATGAATGTGGGTAACTGTAAGGAGACTTCAGTGGTGAATAGTGGGTTTTACTTAAACAGAGTAGAATAACACCATGCTCAAGTAAAAGGCGTCTTGTTACTTCAGAATAACAGTGACTCAGGCGGAAGTAAAGTATATAGCACAAATGCATCAAGTCCAGAAACTCCGCACAGAACAGCAGTGAAACATCTAGTGCATCCAGCATCAATCAGGGCATAAATGTGAACGACTAAAATGGGACCAAGGGAAAATAATATTTCCCAACAAACTTGAATCTTTGAGTAGTAAAGGCTGAAAATACACAGAAAATGACAAATCCATCACAGCATAAGCTTAATAGTGATTAGTTACTGCCTCTACCCACTCATTATTTTGTTGAAGCCTAGCCAAGTCTGTATCAAATGTAGCTGCAGGACTTGTGTCTGAACTGTTACTGTATACACGTTGTTCTCTGCTCCTAGTGATGAATAATCACAAGCCGGGGTGTAGAGAAAGTAAAAATAGGCTGGGAGATATTTGAGTACATGCACAGATGGTCTTGCTCCACCTCTTTGTTATAAATGCTGTTTGAATCCAAAAAAGGAGTGAGTCCCATTTCACTCCTGTTATTCATGCCTTCATCCACTTCCCCTCGCATCTCAGAGGAGCGCATCGCTGACGTCACGAGTGGCCCCTTGTAGGACAGGGGAAAGGGCGTATCGGGGTGCGGACTCTTCAACAGGAGATCACTCTCAGTGAGCAGCAGGCACAGTTTATCTAACTGAAATGAAGTTGTTAGCTAGCCAGCAGTGGTATGTCGGCTGATTGACTTTTTTCTGTCTTTAAACATTAAATATTGCAACTGCATATATTTTAACAGCTTTGCCCATGTTTTGTAAACTGCATCAGCTCGAAAAGCTGTCTAGTCTGCGTGGCCGCTTAAGTCTACAGAGGTGGTAACTTGATGACTTACTGACTCTCACGTACTTCACTTCCCACTAGTCAAACTGAGCAGGCGAGGGTGAGTCAAAAACCGGAATGAAACTACATCCTGCCCTGCTTCACTTTTATAAGACAAATATAAGCGTACGTGTGCACTGGCAGCGATAAAAATGCCTCAGTTCATTTCGACAGACTAACCTGGGGCTAACTTAGCAGCCTTAGGATATAAGCAATACTTTCCGCAGAACTCGTGACGAGCCGCGCAGCTCTGCTCTGTTTTGAAGGCTATCAGGTCGTCTCCAGGTGATTAGTTCAGTATAATCCCGAAAGGGACTGTGAAAACTGGCTGAAAGTAAAAATATAGAAGCTGCATCTCCAAAGACCTAATTATGATGAAAAAGAGCGAACCTACTTAGTCCATCGTTTAACGTCGCAAACTGCAGCACAAACAGTCGAGCAAAAAACGGTAACGGACATTCACGTTAACCAGAGTTGACTTTTAGTCGGTCCTACATACCTGAACCGGCTTATAGTTACTGAAATAAAATGATTATCAACCGTTCAGTATTATTATTCTGAATAAGCTGTTCAACTAATGGATGTGTTTTACGTTGTGAAGCAGTGTTTTGCTTGACGCTCAAAAATGCGGACTCTTAGCAAGGCGGAAGTGAGAGCTCAACATCCGGTTCCCCCTTTCGGCGTGTTTGTTTTGTTAGTTATAAGAAATTATTACCGCTCTCATTATTAATATTACTGTTACAGACATGAACAACACCAAATGAGCGGCCACAGTCCGGCACAGCTCCCGCTGAACTCAACCGCGCTTCAGAGAGCAGAGAGAAGGAGAGAGGGAGTGAGAGGGAGTGAGAGTGCAGGGTCTCCGAGTCAGCTGTGTTTTCACTGCTCAGCTTTTCTTACGTTACTGTTTAACGCGCTGAGTTCAGCGATTTGTCCTCTCAACAGCAAACTGCGTGGACTGCGGACACTTCAGACACAAGTGTTCCCTTTAAATGCTGACCAAGAAGAGATTTAGCCGCCCGCCGACCTGTATATAAGGTAAGTGCTGATACGGTACTTTACTTAAAGGGGAACTCAACTGACCTTTCAGTATTTCTGAATAATTAAGTGTAAGGTGTAAACACAGGTATTTAGAGTGGTTTGGTGTGAAATACTCCGTTCTAGAAATAACTTGCCGAGTTAGAATTATTCACAGCTGTGGTGATGGGAACCAGACGTCAGAGGAGTTTAAAGCTTCAAACCTGGTCCTGGAGAGTTGCTGTACTGTAGAGTTTAGTTCCTGCTCTGTATACAATAAACTGCCCCACCCTTACTTAACTGATGCACATGATCTAGCCGATTGCAGGTGTGGCAGATTGTGGTTGGAACTAGGCCTCTGCAGGACTAGGGTTGAACAGTGGTCTCAAACCACAAGTTTCTCTGCAGTGCACCATAAATGCACTGATTTATGTCAAAATTTAGAAAAATCTGTGGAATTCCCCTCTAAGGTCTGCATAACTGAAGTACCTGCTTTAGTCTTACATTTAAATCTTTTTTTTTTTTTTTTTAATAGTTCTATGTGATGATTAATTTTTTTTCTCTAAAATGGAAAATGGGGCAGTCGTTGGCTGGAGGTTAGGGAACCAGCCTCGTGACCGGAAGGTCACCAGTTTGATCCCCAGAGCTGACAGCACATGACTGAGGTGTCCTTGAGCAAGACACCTAACCTCCAACTGCTCCCTGGTTTCTGCGGATTGGGCTGCCCCCCGCTCCGGGCAAGTGTGCTCACTAGAGTGTGTGTGTGTGCTCACTAGAGTGTATGTGGTGTTTCACTTCACAGATGGGTTAAATGCGGAGGTGGAATTTCCCCGTTGTGGGACTAATAAGGGTCACTTAATAATAATTAATTAAAATACATAGCGAAGCTCTGGTCCTGGTCTGATTGGGTTCCTTTTAATGTTGGTGCCTTTGCTGGATGACATGTGTTTATGTTTGGTTCCTCTGTTCATTCAGAGAAAGAGATGCTGTACATACAGATTAAGTGCTTGACGTATTGGTAGAGACAAATCCTTTCATCTTCCCCAGAATAATGGTAGATATAAAATATCCAACGCTGCGAAGAGTTCATGTTAATGTATGTTAAACATAATAAACATATTTTACTTCTTACATTTTCTTTTAGACCAGGAGTACCCAGTCCTGCTCCTTCAGGGTTCAAGTGCAAAACACCTGACTGTATCATTCAGATGTTCCTGAAGGTCTTCATTACCTGGATCAGATGTGTTAAATTAGGGCTGGAGCTAAACTCTGCAGGGTGGTAGATCTCCAGGGCCAGAATTGGGCACCTCTGATTTAAACCGAGTACTTGTTACAGACAGGCCAGGGGATTTTCTTCTTCTTCTCTTGCCAGTCAGTTGAGTTCACATTCATTTGCATTATTATTTTAATTAAAACATCCAACCAAATTCATAACAATATAATTGTGAACTGAGAAAAAAGTAGATTACTTTTCTCACAAATACAGAGTACTTGAGTAGAAGTAAACTCATAGTTTCAAAACAGAATAGTACAAGTAATCAAAATTGTACATATGAACTTATAACTGGCAGTGACAAGTGACATCATTATCTTACAAAGTCCTTCTTGAGTTGAATCAGGTGTAAAAAAACTTAAACTGGAAAACATGAAACTGCAACCTAAGTGGATTACAGAACTAGAAACACTGTACTGATCACCCTTCTCATATATTTAGAGAGCTGCCTCTGTTGGACAGGATCTATGGACTTGTCTTCCCAGAAGGCCTGTGTGTGGGCCAAATGAAGAAGCTTGGATTAGAAATTGGGCTGCTGTGCAAGGTTTCTCGGAGAAGTGGGTTTTGACCTGACATGTAAGTAACTGACCCAATAGCAGCCCTTGATCTCCATATATAGCTTCAGGGCACTCACAGCTTTGAACATCTACAATCTTTAATCCATTAGGAATGATGTCCACCTTTGCTTGCTGCATTGTGTAAGACTGCCATCCAGAAATTATGCAGTTGATGCCCTGCAGGAGTAAAAGTAGATACATTTTCAGCTAGTTCTGATATTTTTCCCTTGTCAGTAAATTACAGCTTAAGTGCTGCATCCTCTGTGCTATATCTCCTTATGTACATGCCCAACAGTGGGATTATTGTCAGTGATATTGCAATAATATGTATAGTTAGAGATAAATAATTCTATAAGTAGAATTATTTCTCATATGGTTATTCCAAGTTTACTGACCTGTGGTTTGCTGTCTGTGCTCAAAACATGGCCTACTGAGGGGGTATAAAGAGGATAAAAAAAAACTTGATGCTGACAGTGAGCTATAAATAATGTCCTGTGTTTCCTCCTTTTGGTCAGGAGATGAATTGTAAGGTTGTCCTATCTATTCCATTGCTTTTCTTATTCTTCCTTCTTCTCTCTCTTTGTCAGGCTGAGATGGAGAAGATGGCCTGTGTTAGCACTGTCAGCAGCCGAACCATGTTCTGCCACCTGGACGCTCCGGCCAATGCCATCAGCGTTTGCCGGGATGCTACGCAGGTGCAGCTGTCCTATCCCTTTTTTCTCTCTTCACAGCTGTTTGTTCTAAAGAGTTTAAAGAGAAATTTCACCAGTTTAAAAATGTCTGGATATAATTAACTATTTAACATGTAACCAAAGTCATTCAGGGTGGTTTGCTGTGAAATGTGCCATTCTAAAGAGTCAAAATTGATCACAGTGGTGGTGATAGGAACCAGACATCTAATGGCTTTCAAAACTACCTCAGAAGACAGACGTCTGAGGCCTCTAAAAAAAACTACCTCATAGGAAGCAGACACCCGATGCCTCTAAAAACTACCTCACAAGAAGCAGATGTGTAACATCGCTAAAAGCTACCTCACAGGAAGCTATAACATGGTTATGGATATGTTGGCTGATGTTTGAGGCATTGTTTTGCAATAGTTTTGAGAGAAGATTTTCACCTAAAATGTATTTTTTAAAATCCATTCACAGCACAGAGGTACATGCAGGGTGTTGTAAGGCAGAATAGCCCTCATTATTACCTTATTATTACCACTATTTTACATATATCAGCAGTAAATAAGAGAGTAAATAAAATGTTGCTTTGGACATCGCAAACCCTGCTTCCACTCATCTCCTTTGTGAAGAATTCCAAGATTGCATGTTTCCCTACAGAGTGCCATTTCACATCAGGCCGCTCTGAATGACATCAAAATGAGACTTTTGCAGCAACCTTGAAAAATTAATGCAGTTTCTCTTTAACGTTTCTCTTGGACACACATTGGGACCTTAATTTGGTGTTAATTTCAGATCTGAGAATATCAACAGAATGTCTCTTGCAGAGACCCAGAGAAAGCTTTCTCACCAGTTTCTCTCTCTCTCCCCTTTCTCGCCTTCCAGGTGGTGGTGGCTGGGCGGAACATCTTCAAGATCTATGCGATGGAGGAAGATGGTTTTGTGGAGCGTCTGAACCTGCGTGTGGGCCGCAAGCCTTCGCTAAACTTCAGCTGTGCCGATGTGATGTGGCACCAAATGGAGGAGAACCTGCTGGCCACGGCAGCCACCAACGGCGCGGTCGTGACGTGGAACCTGGCACGGCCTTGCCGCAACAAGCAGGAGCACCTGTTCACAGAGCATAAACGCACAGTCAACAAGGTGTGCTTCCACCCCACTGAGGTGCACATGCTCCTGTCTGGATCACAGGACGGCTTCATGAAGTGCTTCGACCTGCGCAAGAAAGAGAGCGTCAGCACTTTCTCTGGTACACATACATACACATGATTACAACCTTTAAATTCATACATGGGGCTTTCGACGCAACTGTTTAAATATTGGCACGTATTGGCACACTCCTTGCAATGTCGCAATTATCCATGGAATGATTTACCTCAGTCTCTCTGGTGCGTTGTCTGCCAAAATCACTTCTCGCTTCCTTGCCAGTGCGGGGGTTTGTTACCTGGTGTATTAGAATTTGCACTAAGCATTCATAGGTGTCCAGTGACATTGCATTAGTGGCAGTTTGAAAAGATGTGGTGGCTGACTTTACATGCCTCTGAGAAAAACTAGTTAATGAATAGAAAATGTCCCTCACTAAAAAGCTGGGAAAATTGGGTAACAATAAACTAATAGTAATAAAGTACTGATAAACTGCCATGTGCAGTGCAGGTGGCCCAATCAGACTTATACATCCATATGGAACTGACACATGTCCAAATGTTTGTAGACACCTGCTCATCCAATGTTTTGTTTTTTTTGTTTGTTTTTTTTTGTATATCAAAGGTATTAATAGAGAGTTTCCCCACCTTTGTTGTAGTAACAGACTCTTTTCTTCTGGAAAGACTAGATGTTATAATATTGCTTTGAGGATTTGATTGCATTCAGTTACAAGAGTGTTGTTGAAGTCAGGTACTAATGTTAGTTGATTAATTTTAGGCCACAAATTCCACTCCCGTTCATCATAATGACCTCTGTCACTCAGAGAACACAGTTCCACTGTTCCACAGCCCAGTGCTAGGGGAGCTTTATACTCCTCCAGCTTGATGCTTGGCCTTGAGAATGGTGACCTTAGGCTGATATGTGGCTGCTCCGGAGCGTCCCATTCTGTTGACAATGCTTCTCTGTGGGTGTGTGTGGGTGTGTGTGGGTGTGTGTGGGTGTGTGTGGGTGTGTGTGGGTGGTATGTGGGTGTGTGTGGGTGTGGTGTGGGTGAGTGTGTGGGTGTGGTGTGGGTGTGTGTGTGTGGGTGTGTATATATAATTGAATACCTGTACCACTAATGGGTGCACCTTAAATTAGCTGAACTCACTAATTAGAGGGGATGTCTGCATAATTTTTTGACACATAGTGTTTGTGCAGTGTCTGATAGTGATCTCACATTACGCCCAAATGCCTACGTTATCTCACCTTGCCATTGTTCAGAAAGTTTAATCAGCATTTTTACCATTTTTTTACCATTATTACTTGCATTCTTACAAATAAACATGCATGTTTTTAGTTATATCTACTGTACATCCTTTTTTACATACTAATTTTATATATTTTTTAAAAGCCTTTACATGTGTTGCATTTTTATGCATGCTGCAGTGTTATAAATAAATAACTCCTACTAATCCATGTTTGGTTAAAGTAAAGCTAAGCTACGGGTACTGTAAAAACGGGCCAGTATGCACCTAAGTAAGCCCATGTGATGCACAGTAACTGTGGATGCCTTTGGTTAATGTTCCTTTTGGATGTCTTCTTAAAAATAAAAAAAAGGGTTCCACAGCAATGCAGCATTATGTTTAAGTTTGAGTCACATTGCACACAGCACTCTGTCGGCTACTCTAATAGTCCCAAGGTTGGCAGCCTCTGGTCTACATAAGAATTGTCTGTTTTGTAGGTTTTGGTATCTTTTAGTGGGAATATAAAATGCTGCCCAGCTGTAAGTACACTACTGCACCTTTAGGTTAACTTGCAGTTATTGTGTAAATGTTTCTCCAGGTCAGTCGGAGAGTGTTCGAGATGTGCAGTTCAGCATGAAGGATTATTTCACGTTTGCTGCATCATTTGAGAATGGAAACGTACAGCTGTGGGACATTCGCAGGCCCGACCGCTACGAGAGGATGTTCACTGCACACACAGGGCCGGTGTTCTGCTGCGACTGGCACCCTGAGGACAGGTGTGTGGATTTATGTGAATGTGTGTTCATCACACAAAAAAGCTCAAATTTTTATCAACAGATGATAAATAACCTAAAATGCATCTGGCCCCTGGAGTTTGCTCATTATAAAAATATATATTTTAAAATAAAAGCTTTGTATCCCTTACTGGAGTTAGTATTGTTTATGTTATACTCTTTAAATATAATCATGTTATTGTTATATTTTTTTATTCTTTCTGAAAAACAAGACTCGCACACAGTCATGATCAAATCATAATCTTGTAATTACAAACATGTGGTCATGTGGTATCATTTGAAATCTACACTTTGACTCATTACGTTTGTTTTAGAGCAATGAAAGAATGTAAATGTCATATAAAGAATGTGTAATTACAACATGATGTTTTTTTTTAATTGATGACAATAATTGCATCCTCTAAAGTCTAAATATCTGTTTTTCTAGGGGATGGCTGGCGACCGGTGGCCGTGACAAGATGGTAAAGGTGTGGGACATGACGACTAACCGGGCTAAAGAGATCTACTGTGTGCAGACCATTGCGTCGGTGGCACGGGTGAAGTGGCGTCCGGAGCGGCGCTGGCATCTAGCCACCTGCTCCATGATGGTGGACCACAACATCTATGTTTGGGACGTCCGGCGCCCGTTCATCCCCTTTGCCACCTTTGAGGAGCACAAGGATGTCACCACTGGCATCGTGTGGAGCCACCAGCATGACCCCTACGTGCTGCTATCCGGCTCCAAGGACAGTACGCTCTACCAGCATATATTCAAGGATGCCAGCCGGCCCGTTGACCGGGCCAACCCTGAAGGCCTCTGCTTTGGACTGTTTGGAGACCTGGCCTTCGCCGCCAAGGAGAGCCTGATGACTGGTGAGGCTGGACGTAAGCCGTACCCAGCTGGTGATCGCCGCTACCCTATCTTCTTCTTCAAGAAGCCGGATGTGACGGAACAGTTTGCGCAGGTTGCCAGTGCGCTGAGCGTGTTTGAGTCTGAGGCAGACGGCAGCAGCAGGATGGACTGGTTCATAAAGACAGCCCGCAGGTACCTGCTGAGCGGAAAACCCTTCGCTGAGCTCTGTGACCACAACGCTAAAGTCGCCAAGGAGCTGAACAGACCACAGGTGTGCATGTTTGTTGTGTAGGGGAATAAATCTCAGACTCAAAATGTGATTCACTTTGATTACACTACAGTGAACATTTGAGTGCCTCATGAAAGCTCAGTTTTCACCGCAGTTCAGTTTGACTATTTATCTACAATTCAGGTTGCATTTTCATTTTTAGTTTGGTTCCCTTGGTTTTGACCAAAGCAGAAAATAATACACTGTTGCAATTCAGTTGTGATTCACTTAGCATTCACTTGGAATGTTTAACATCCATTTAATATAAACAAATCTGCCTTAGGATGATTTTTAAAAATACAAAAAAGAAGAGGATTTACATAGCAGTGGAGTAACGACAATAAAAACAAAACACAAATATATTTACTAGAGCATAGTCTGAGAGGATATATGAAGGTTGAACGGAGAGTATTTGACTCCTATAGATTTGTGTGTGTGTGTGTGTGTGTGTGTGTGTTAGGTCTCAACTACATGGACCATGCTGCGGATCATGTTTTCTGATCCAGGAAACCCGGCCCTACCAGCCAATCACAACATGAGTAAGCTGGGCAACATCCCCCTCATGAACAGGTACAGCTGATCTGCACCTTCATCCACAGCACCAGTTTCTGTAGGCATGCATAAAGAAATGCAGGTCGAGTAACAGAGTTTTGTGTTGTAGTTTTAATTTGAAGGAGATGAGTTCTGCTCTGAATGAGAGAAACAAAGAGAACCGACAGGACAACCTGCACAACCTGGAGACGAACCTCAACAACGATGGTAAGAGCGCACTTAAACAGTGGTTTACTGCTCACCACTGAATGCATTCCCACCAGGAAGAAAGGATCATAATGAGGATTCCTTCAGTGCCAACATATGTAGCATTATTTAAGATCAGAGGTAAATTAGAGCTGTTGTCGTGCAGTAGGAAAAGTGAAATAAATGACCACTTTCTCATTCTTTGTTTCTTTTATCTTTCTTACTGTCTTTCTCAATTATTTATTCATTTGACTTTTCTTTTGCCCTTTTTATTCTTTTCTTGTAATTTATTTTCTTTTTGTACTTTCTTTCATCTGTTTTCTTTTTGCCTGCTATTCATTCTTCGTTTGAGCGTTTAATAATTTAGACATTTTCATCCTTCTCTTTTGTCTTTCTTTGTTTGTTTATTTCTCTCTTTCTTTCATCCTTTTGGTAGAGAATGAAGAAACAGAGGGCAGTGATGGTCAGGCTGAGTATCTCTTTGGTGATGCTGAGCTGGACGATGATGACCTTTACAGCATGGAGCATGAAAATCAAGCAGGTCACACAAACACACACACACACACACACACACACACACACACACACACACACACAGTCACACTTCACAAACATCTACAAACACATCCAAAAACTACACATTTATAGACTTACCTCACCCTACAACCTGTGATCCCCACCCCATCCCCTTCCACAGAAGAGGCAGAGTTTTCCCTCCCTCAGGAGGCTTTCCCACTGAGACATGAGATCGTGGACCACCCGTCTGCTCCTGAGCCTCCAGCTGAGAAGCCAGAGTCTCCGCAGGTGAGCGGCAGTGAGGCAGAGAGTTTCTGCCTGACACCCATGGAATCCATCAGCCTGATCTCCGTGTCCCAGCTGCTCTACCAGCCGCAGCTGCCCCCCAGCTTCTTCTGCCCTGTTGTAAGGGAGATGCTGGACTACTATGCTGAGCAGGGAGACGTACAGATGGCCGTGTCTGTCCTCATTGTGCTTGGAGACCGCATCCGTAAGGAGATTGACGAGCTCACACAGGTCAGACTAACAACCAGTTTGTGCTGTGTGCTTGTGTGTGTCAGTTGGTGTGTGTAGTTCAGTGTTAAAGCTGAAATATGTAAGATATTTTTTTGTTACAATTGAAAGAACTACTTACAGCAATCAAAAACAAATAGAAATAGGGAAAGCTTGTTTAACTGTAAGGTTATGGTTAAACATAGTCAAATATGTACATGGTGAAACTTTCATGAAACTAACTGCATGTCATAAGCCAGGAATGTCCAATCTTATGTGCAGGATTTCATTCCAAACAAGGAGAGCCCCCCTGATTCCACTTGGTTAAACAGTCAGTCTTTAAATAGCTCATCATGAAAGCTCCTGCTTTGTTGGAAAGAAAACCTACAGCCACACCGGCCTTTTTACAGATAAGATTGGACAACTCTGTCGTAAGCAGAGTGGTGAATGGTAAATTTAAAAGCACCGTAAATTCTGGTCCACAAAGTAAAAAGCCTCCCCACCATTTTGTTCTAGTTGGAACAAAATCCTGGAGAAGATTTTGCTTTCTCAACTCCAGTTTAACACCTCTAATTGGAAGTTGCTAGCAACATAATTTTCGTTCAGCTTGACAGTTATTCAAAGATTTCAATAAAAAAATTAAGTTGCTTGCAACACATTCATTCTGTCTGTCTGTCTGTCTGTCTGTCAAACTATCTGTCTATCATTGCCGTCAAGTCGTTTCTGTCTCTTGGCAAAGAGCGTTTCTCCAGAATATTCTGTCTTTTGTTTGGGTTTTTAGGCTTCTGAACAGTTGACTCATGCTTACTCTCTATTATATCTGTCCATCTTGTTGCCAGTCATCCTCTTCCTCTTTTACCGTCAGCTCTTCCAAGCGTAATGGTCTTTCCAATGATTTGGTTCTTCTTGGAATATGTCCAAAATAAGAGCTTCAGTTTGCTTATCTGGGCTTCAAGTGAGAAGAGGCTTGATTAGGTCTAGGATCCGTTCGTTTGTTTTCCTTGCTGTCCAAGGTTCTCTTAAAAGTCTTTGCCAACACCAAAGTTCAAAGGCATTTATGTTTTCCTGTTTCACCTATTTATTGTCCAGCTTTCACATCCATAAAAAGCCACAGAGAAGGCCATAGCCTGGACAATTCTCATCTTTGTTTGTAGAGACAAACTGCTATAGCTGAAGATCTTTTTAAGCTGGTTGTTTGGCTGAGTGCCAATCTGTGTCATATTTCTTGAGTGCTGGATCTTCTATTATAAATGATTGATCTGAGTAGGCAAAAGCTGTCCACCATCTTCTCCATCGATGGGAAAAGTTGGTCAGAACTCTAGTCTTCTTCATATTGAATTGACGTCCCATCTTTTCACTGTTTTTTAACCTTCCTCATAAAGGTTTCAGGTCTTCCATATTCTCCACTGAGTGTTGTATCATCTGCATATTGAAGGTTATTGATGTTTCTTCCACCAATCCTGAATCCTAGATCATCTTCTTCCAGTCCTGCTTTTTTCTTTATATGTTTTCTGCATATAGATTGACCTTGTATGGTGATAGTGTGCAGCCTTGTCTAACTTCCCAATGTAGAACCAATCTGTTTGTCCATTTTCTGTCCTGACTGACATGTTAATTAGTGTAGAGATTCCTTATTAGAACAGTGAGATGTTCTGGCAATCCTTTTTTCCTGGGGACATTCCATGATTTTACCTGGTCAACACAGTCAAAAGACTTTGCTATATTCAACGAAACACGTTAACTTCAAGCTTTTTCAGTGATCCGGCATAGCTTTGCAAGAATACACTGCCTGGCTGCTCTCTTTCAAAGTGAGGCTGTAGTGGGTATTGAATTATTATCTTATGCATAATTTTACTGATGTGTGATATTAGGGAAAATTAGGGATTTTCTGGAAATTGTGCGATAGTTTGCATACTCTTTCTTGTGTCCTTGATCTTCTGTGTAGCCGACATCAACAAAAGTGTCTTGGGGGTTGACATCTTTATTGTAGAGATCTTTCATGTTTTCCTTCCATCTTTTTTTACATTTTTATTTCATATGTTATTATTTGTCCATTGAGATCTCTTAAGGTATCGACTCTTGTCTGAAATCTATTTTTGATATCCTGTATCTTCTGAAAAACAGTCCTTGTTTTTCCACATTTGTCTCCATACATCTCCATACATCACATACATCTCCAATGTATCATCAGTCATCCACTTTGATTTCTTTCTCCTTTTCAATCTTCCCAGATTTTCTCTGACTCTTCTTTAATGACTACTTTGAGTTCCGTCCAGAGCATTTGTAATCAAATTTCTGACAGGTGCTATGTTCTCCAGCTCATAGTTTAGAAGTCAAGAGTTTTTTTTTCTTTTTCTAAACTTCACTTGGACCTTGAATTAAGTAGTTTGTGATCTTCCGATAGTTTGGTAGTATGTCATTTGATTTGATCATGTGATTTTATCGTGTTTTGATTTGCTGTTTCACAAAATTGATAGGCTTGTAGCTGAATTTCAAATGAGTTGCAGGACTCTATTTATTTTCATGTCTCAAGCAGCTGTAGTTTGCCAAAGAACTTGAAGCAGTTATACATGTGACCTACATTATAAATAGATGATGTTAATAAGGATGCGAACATGGCGACACTGCATTTGTGTGTTTTATAGGAACACTGGTACATGTCCTACATTGATCTGCTGCAGCGTTTTGAACTGTGGAACGTCAGTAACGAGGTGATCAAACTGAGCACCTGTAGCGCCATCACCTGCCTGAACCAGGCCTCTACCACACTGCACATCAACTGCAGCAACTGCAAACGGCCTATGAGCAACAAGGGCTGGATCTGCGATAGGTACCGCTCCCACACATACAGTCTTATATACCTGCATCGGCATCTCAGCATCTTTGGGTGAAAGGAGTCAATGTTTAAAACGGACAGTTTGGAAAAACTTTATTTCTAGTCTTCACTGCAATACTTAATACCACATGGTAGTATCAAAACTTTAAGGGAATTCCACAGATTTTTGAAAAAAGTCTGCATAGTAAATAAATAAAAAATATGCTTTGCTTTTAATGTGAAATGGTTCATTTTGTAGAGAAACTTACCAATTCTGATTTCTTCACAGCAGTGGTGATAGGAACCCAGGACTGCAATGTCGACAACAGATTTATACATTTAATTTACCATCTAAAACAACCAGCAACCACAACTATACGCACCTTTAAAGTTCATGTGTAAATGTAAAATTTTAAAAATACAGGAAAAACATCTGTTATACTTGTTTTTACCAGCTTGCAGCACAAAACAGGTTGAATTTATTTTTCTACAAACAAGTGAATTAATATAAGTTAACCATGATCTATAAGGAGATAATGTTTATGGAGAAGAATGTATTGTTTAACTACTGTCGGACGGTTAAACCTACATCGGGTCAGTTTGTCCTCCATCAGAAGAAAGTTATTACATGGAGTTAGATATATGCTGCCTGATACCTGACACATTGTTTTATGATAGGTTTGTAACGTTTTGGCTTAAAATGTATTTTACTCCATGCATTTTAATCCATTCATGGCGGAGGGGCACATGTACAGGGTGTTGTAATGCAAAATAGTCCCCAGAGAAAACAGTTTTTCAGATTCATGACTATTTTACCATCATCAGCATTACATATAAAAACCCTGAAGACATATGTAGATTCACTGGTATTTGTGTTGTGGACTCCTGGTTCCTATCACCACCACTGTAAAGTAATCAGAGTGTGT
This sequence comes from Pygocentrus nattereri, assembly GCF_015220715.1. Classification (NCBI taxonomy): domain Eukaryota; kingdom Metazoa; phylum Chordata; class Actinopteri; order Characiformes; family Serrasalmidae; genus Pygocentrus; species Pygocentrus nattereri. The sequence continues at coordinate 37,062,671 of NC_051213.1, read as the reverse complement.
CGGGTTTCTTTACAGTGAACCATTTTATATCAAACCGGTTGTTCAGAGTGTTTATATCAGGCATTGAATTATTCTGAATTTTTGAAAACACTCCAGACATCTGGTTCTTATCAGATCCATTCTGAACAGTTCTGATTTGTTGAGTTCCTCTAGAATGGCATGTTTCATGTCAAACCATTCAGAATGACTTTTGTTAAGATATAAACATTTAATCATGCAGAAATTTTGAGTAATCAGGAGAACACCTTTAAAATTCTGATATTCATCATTAGAAAAGTGTGTGGAATTCCCCTTTAAAAGCAAAAACTGGCTTGTATACATAAACAAACATAAAAAACAATTACAGCTTAATTAATATATCTTATTCATTCTCGACATAAATGTATCCATAAAATATCTGGGTATTTAAACATTAAAGGAAGATTAGCATGAACATGAGAACATGCATAGCCTGACATTCATCTCACTGTGTTTATCAATAGAAAAAACCTATTATATTATGTTGGTTGATTTTAGGAGCACTAGGTCACATATTTTACTGAATAAAACTAACTCTGTCTAAGTAGTGTGCATGATTTGATTTCCAAGTATAATAAAATGTCAGTGTGGTTTTAGCCTATTTGAACTGAGTCTTGAACTGTTTACGGTGTGGTAATGAAAAACCATTGAACTTTCAATGAATTGTGCATCACTAGTCCCCACCTTTTCTTTCCTTTTAATGCTGTGTGTGTGTGTGTGTGTGTGTGTCTCTGTCTCTTTTACAGATGTCACCAGTGTGCGAGTGTGTGTGCAGTGTGTCATCACGTGGTGAAGGGCTTGTTTGTGTGGTGTCAGGGCTGCAGTCACGGAGGCCATCTGGAACATGTGATGGAGTGGCTCAAAAGCTCCAACCACTGTCCTGCAGGCTGCGGACACTTGTGTGAATACACCTGACACACACATACACACTCCATCTCTCTCTCACAAGCATGGACACACACTTAAACGTTTGGCTGCATCATGAAACAGCATGCGTCATGAAGAATGTACAATTCCATGCAAAAGTCAGTGACCTTTCTTTTTTTTTAATTACAGACCAAAAGGCCATTATGTACAAATGATTAATTTTATTATTTTATTTAGTGTCAGTAATGACACTGAACAGCAGACAGCATGGGTTTAAAAGACAATTGCTTCTCACGATCCAAGTAACAAGTAATCCCAACATATTCAGTGATGTGGAGGGCTGGACTCTGATGTGGTCAGTCCATTATTCTGAAAACACCAGCAGCTTTTTTTTTTGTTGGATTTGCAAATCTTTTTTTCCCCTTTTCTCACCACCAGCTTCATATCAGCTACACATTTTTTCAGACTTGTAGTGTCTCTACCAAGTTTGGCAAGTTTGTTAGGCCCATTTTCTCCATCTTTTAATCATTTAGATGATTCCATTTTTCATTTTTTTTCTTAGACTTTCTTAGTGATGTCTCCTGAAAAACATTGGTTCTTTGTACTTAATGGGCATTGTAAGTGGAAATTAAACAAATGAAGGGTAGTTTTAGACTTTTGCCCAGTACTGTATGACGCTATGGTGGTGTCAACAAACGATGATGAACACTAAGGCACCTTCAACTACAGCTAGATAACACCAGCTGATCACAGGCAGCCATGTAGTGTTTCTGTGAGAGCTGCCTTCTACAAATGGACTTTATTTATGTAAAGCTTAAATGTGCTGCATTGTTCCCTGCAGCTGTGGAAATTGTGGTATTTATTTTCAATGTAAATATTTTTTGTTCAGTAATCTGCATGCCTGCAGTTCTTTTCAGCCATTGCTAATACACAAAGTGCAGCTTACTAACAATAAATGTACATCTTTCTTCGTCTGTCTCCAGCGATGTGTTCTGGTATTAATTATAAAAATCAGTTTAGAGAGAAGAATGCGCTCATAATTAAGAGCTTTACATGAATAACAAATATCCATCAAAATGGATGCAAGAAAGAAAACATAAAATATTACTTAGTTTATATTTAAAACATGTAGAAGTTCTGTTCATTTCAGTGACCTGCTTTCCCTACTTGATTTTGCAATGATATTCATGGATTCATGACCAATTGCAGCTTAAAAAAAACAGTGATCTCTTTTATTTGGATTGCAAGTTACAGTTCAATTTGTACTGATGAATTTGTATGTAGGACAAGCAATTTTACTTAAATGATTACTTAAATGATTACATTTACTTTGATGATGTTTTTGCATGAAAAGGTATTGGGACTTGATTAGTTGCAAGAGCCAAGAAATGCCATGAACTGAAAAAAGGAAAAGAAAAAAAAAAGTCACAAAAAGGCATCAGAAGACAGACGTGAATCTTCTCACTTCTTTTTTAATCAAATAATTTGCTGAACTAGGGAGTCACAAGAAGCTGTAATCTCTTCCATGTGTTTGTACATTTTATTTCCCTGATTGAATAATAAGCTAACCAACATTTATTCAGACCAAAACTGACAACGCAAACAAGTCTACCACCCTACCATCGTAAATCAGAACATCTACAACTGCACAGTAGTAAAGCTCAACTGAAAACCCTGTACCATCTGTTGTCTGGGAGTTGTTTAAAAAGAGATTTTCTACATTTATACCACCAGCTGACAAAAAAAAAAAAATCCTTTCTGAAAATTCATAACCGCATACTAATCTGCTGGTTTAGATTCCGCTTTTATGTTCAGTGGTGCACTAGAGGGATGTGCTTGACTCGTGCAGGCTCTATTTCTGAGCATTTCCACTGCTTGAAATCCAGGTCAAGTTGGGGAGAGCAAAGCCAAAGCAGGTCCCATTTCAACTGGCGCTGGCCTGACCCAAAAGCACAGATGTGTGGGCTCACTGTAGGACTACATTTGCCAGTGGAAACTGTCACATCAACTATGAAGTAAAAATTGGGGGGGGGGGGGGGGGGTGTTTCAGAGACTGAGTCCTTCAAATCCTGTCAGGGACAACTCGCAAACACCACTTGATTGATATACAATTACAGACTCTAGTCTTTCTGCTGTCATGCACAGTGTAGGAGTCATTCAGCATTGAATCTGTTGATCAAATTTTTTTTTGAGCGATGGCTCAGACTCAACACAGTAGTGACACCGATATGGTAGTGGTATGGTGGTTTGTGTGTGTTGGTATGAGTATGATGCAGTTATTTTGCTGGATTTTTTTTTTTTTATAAACACACATCAGTGTCACTCATTTGAATGGTCCACCATCCAAAAATATCTACTAAATATTTATAGTCAGAAACTGACTATTTATGAAGGACTAGAGCAGTGGTTCCCAGCCATGTTCCTGAAGTACCCCCTACTCTGCACATTTCAGTGCAGGGGTGCTAAATCTTAATCCTGGAGCTCTAACAACCTGGAAAGATCAGCCAACACACCTGATTCTAATAGTCAGATGCCCTGCAGACCAAGAACTTGGAAGGCCAAGATCTCCAGGAGTGTGCACCCCTACTTCCAGGTTTCCTCTGCACCCAACACACCTGGTCTGACTCATCAGCTAATTAACAAGTCCTTTATATGTTTGTGCTAGACCTGTCTCAATCCTGGTCCTGGAGGCCCACTGCCCTGCACTTTGTAGTGTTTTCCCTGCTCCCAACACACCTGATCCAAATAATCAGCCCACTAAGAAGACCTTACTCAGCTGAAGTGGGCATACCGAAGCAAGGAAAGCACAAAGCTGCAGGGCAGTGGGCCTCCAGGACCAGGGGTGAGAAACACTGTGTTAGAGCTGAAAAACTCAATGCACAAAGGCACCTGTGGGTTAGAGGGCAGCAAACAATAACTGCATGTCAGCTACAGAAACAGCAACAAAGTTGATCTACAAGGTAAAGGTCTCCAAAAGAGTGGATACTGATTGTATAATTACCAGTGACTATAATGCTGTAAAGGTAATTGATAAGCCACACTGATTGTAACCAGCTGATTACCTAGGCCTGGTTCTGAGTCTGTGGAGACAAAATATTTGGTCCATTGCAAGTTTACAGTTAAACTCTCAGAGCTTTGATTTGTGGCGCAGCATTGCATAGTATCAGTTGATGTATGTGTGAAGATAATGAAGTCTGCATGCCTTCTTATGCCAGTGGAGGGATTTTCTGGATTAATACCACAACCCCTGGCTCCCCTTTGAGATTGGATTGTCTTGAGTTGGTTAGAGCCGCATTCTCGTCATGCAGTCAGTCCTGTATAACCGAAGCACAGGTTCGGGCTTCAGCCCTCCACCTGCTTGTCGATTTGCTGCCTTCTTTCTTTAAAGGGACATTTTGTTTACCCCACCTTTTCTTCTCACCATCTTTCTATCCATCTTTTGGACATCATCTTTCATTCGCCCTCTGGCCAGCTCAGGCAGTTCTCTGCATACTTTTGTTCGGGGTGATGCCTTCACCCCCCGTCAGTGAAACTCTGGAAGAGATGCTGTAAAGAATAAAATGGAACAAGTACATTAGATCATAAAATCCTCTGGGCAGATGTCCAGCATTTGGGTTAAGTCTACACTGTGTATCCATAAATGTATTATGTTATGATGTTATGGGGTTTGTGCTTTTTGCACCTGCATTACTTGCTGAAGAGGTGCGTATTCAGCAAATGGGTGTTTGGTCCAGTGTATGTGTGACTCACATGCAGGTGCTAGGATTCCTCCTGCCAGCTATTGGAATTCTTCTCTGGGGCGACAAGGTGCTGTAGACTCTGGCAGAGTGCTTTTAGGCCATCAGCTAAATAGAGACATATGTTAACTTTACAGATTTATTCATAGATTAAATTTCCTTCGGGATCAATAAAGTATCTCTCTAGAAGCTCAGGTCATGAAAGGCGACAGCTTGACAGAGATGAGCAATTTGTTTTTTTCTGACACTAAATTCAAGCCAGAAGGGACTTGCTGATGAGTTAAGTCAGGTGTGCTTAATAAAGAACAGTGCTATACTGTGCAATGCCGCATGCTTTAAATACAGGCATGATTTTTTTTTTTTTTTTTTTTTACCTAGTTTCTCTTCACAGGACTCCATGTTAGACAGCATCTCAGAGCACACTGTGCCATTGTCTAGAAGAGAGCGACAGGAAGAACATAAGTTAGAGAACGTAGAGAGATAAAACAACTGATATTGCGATAACAAATGTTAAAGAAATTGTGACAAATACTGATAATGACACTGTAATACAACTGAATTACTCTTATCAGTCATGTCCAGCGTGTCCTGCAGTTTGGTCATTTCCCCACTTTAATTCACCTGACTGAACTCAGATTTGAGTTACGGCTAGTTTAGTGCTGGTCAGTACAGGAAAATGACCAAACTGTTGGACTCCAAAAGCAGTTGGGTACCCCTGCTATAATGTGCCCATTTCTGACCTGAATTTCACTTTTAGTTTATTTTCTAGCTTGCAAAATAGAGGAGAAATGCGTGTTGCAATATAAATAATACAGAGCAAACTAGTGGCAGCTCAGGTTTTTCAGGCAGCAGATGTCTGGATTGTATTCTCTGCAGAGATAATGTATGAAAACGAAATAAACCAGACTTCTGAAGTCAAACCTTAAAAGATCAATAAACTCATGTGCTGTAGAATATAACATTAAGTATACATTTCTGTAAATACTACTTTATCCCTTAGTCAAATTAGTTAATGGTACAACCACAGTTCATACCCACAAGTCACTTTATCAGACACTTTGTAGTTCCACCTTGCTGGTGTACAGAGACTGTACTCTACCTGTTGATGTACTGTTTGTCTTAGCCATCCTCTAGCCTTTCATCAGTGGTTGGGTTCTGACCACAGAGCTCTGCTCAATGTAGCACTTACACTGACTGCTTAATAAACTCCAAAAGCACCACCATGTCAGTGTCACTGCTGTGCTGACGATGATCTACCACCCAAATAATATCTATTATATTAAGAGGTCCTGCAGTCAGAAGCGTGACCAATGATGAACAATTGGTCAGTCATCCTCTAATCAATTCATCAACAGACAGGACACAGTTTAGGTCCACTACACAGTGTACAGTTAAGGTAGGTGGAACTCAAAGTGGATAGTAACAGTTTCTATATATTACAATTATTATGCATACCTTTAGCCTGACCGTCACTCTGGATACACTGTGACAACTGCGAGTGCGTATTTCGGAGTGTGTGCAACATGGCATTCATGGCCTGGATTTGCTTAACGCTTTCCTGCAGTTTTGCTTGCACAGTCCTCCATGCCATCTTCTCCTCCATCAGACATCCCTCCATCACAGTGCGTAGCTCCTTCTCCTGAGAGACCTGGCCCTGCAGAGACTCCACCTCCACACAGCGCTGCACATACACAGCAAAATTCAACACACTATACATCCCCATAATAAACTACCCATTCAATAGAACAGTTATGCTGTGTTTACATTATGGCAGTAGACAGACAAGGGCAGAGCGGATAGTCCATGTTTTTCATGGAGTGCTGACCAAAAATTCAGGTTTCCATCCAGCTGTTGATTAAATTCAAGCAAATAACTGATGTAAAATTTGCAAAGTACACTGCTCTGTAAAAGAGAATAAAATTCTCTATCACATCTTCGTAAACACTTTAGAAATATCCAAAGTTTACAGAGAAATCTTCAGTCTTGTGCAACTTCTCTTCACTGTTTTGTTTTTACGACTATATTTGACATTGTAAAGACAAAATGCACTGATGTAATAAAATGGTTCAAGAGCAGCTGCAGGTGCCTTTTATCTGTTTGCTGTCTAAAACAGACTATTGTTTGTTGGTCTTTGATAAGTAACATTTTCAGTTACTCATTGGTTCACCGCTACTGTCTTGTGCCATGTTTCTTAGCAACGGCCAGACATAACAGGATCACCTGATTGGTCAAATGACTTTATTCAGATTTAAATGAAGTAGTCAGAAAACGTGTTTCCATTGTAATTTATCGCATTTATTTTGCCAGCTCTAGTAAATATACAAATCTTTTCACAAATTTTGCCATAAACCAGTAGTAAAATAAAGTGTAGATAAAAATGTATTTATTTACCCCCCCAAACCCCCCCCCTCCAACTCATGTGCCGATACTTGTAACAGAAGTTCAGACGTACACATTCAAGAAAACATCATTAGAAATGTTGGTGTGAGTTTAAAACACCTTTGGATAAATTTTCAAATAACACAACTGCACCACGTGGGCAGGAATGCCAATATTGTTCCAGTAACGCTGTTACCATAGCAACATTTTCATGGATGCCATTGGTCACATACCACTGCTAATTGCATAAATTCTTCAATGAGGTGAAGGAATTTTTTTTTTCTTCTCAACTTTAATATGTAAACATAGCATTAGGACTTGAATTATAGTTGAAGTGGTACCTTATGGAGCTGAATGGCCATCTCCTGCATCTCGGCCTCCAGTTTGTCAGCGTATGCCTGCTCTAATGCATCACTGGGTGGTCGGGCGTTACTATGCCAACGTGCTATTGCTGATGTCATCTTCCTCTTGGGACCAAACAGACTTGGGAGAACACAGATTTTGATGTAGAAGCGCAGGCATGTACATAGAGGGATTGTAGTGAGAGACAGTAGGAGACTCACGTGATGCCCACTTCTTTGAGGTCGTTCTCAGTCAGTGTGAGGAAGATCCGCAAGTCGAGGTCTTGCTCCTCCAGCAGAGGGAGGTACTTACTAAAGCCTATCTGCTCCAGGAACTCTGCCAGGTCCTGCCACCGGCACACATACACACACAAAGACCGTTCAGCAGAGTTGGTATAGACACATCTGCTGAAGAACATTTCCTTGTGGTGATCACCAGCCAGATGCTATTCTATTCTTGAAAAACATTATTTGGGCATGGTGTTTGTAGTGTGTCTACCTTGGGGCCTGTGTAGGGTGGGGGCATCCCACAATTCTTTGTGCTGCTGGGTGGAGTAGAGTCGCTGTTGCTATGACGACTTTTGCTCTTAGAGTGATGAAGTTTGTTGGCTCGTCGGGGGCACCTCCTCTTGGCCTGGTCTGAGTCCTGGGACAACAGGAGATAATGTTCATTTGTAACACATCTGTCTTGTTTGTTTACATGAGTAAGATTTGATGAGCTGTTGCCATAGTTACCTCGTTACTCTCCAGCGACCCCTCCCTGCTGAGGCCAAGGAGGCGTGGCAAACCGTCGCTACTGCTGCTGCTGCTCCTTATGGTGGGCATGTCATTATCAAAGAACAGCTCGTCTGCACACACGCGCACACACAGACCTTATGCTTATGGAAGTCATATTACAGGCCAAGATATATGGAACCAAGCATTGTTTTGTTTTTTCTAAAAGTACTGAACAAAAATGAACATTATTTTAAGGTCAAATTACCAAAAATGTATAAAACATAACACGTTTACATACGCAGCATTATGGAGTCTTTAGCTATTACATAATTGCCTGATCTCAAAGTGATCAGTTATTTTCTATAGATTCTATATCTTTCACAATGGTATATTTACATCACAATGAACAGAATGTGAAGTGGGTGCATTTTCATCAGTTAGTTTAAGGCAAATACATGTGGGGGGGAAAAAAAGAAAAAACATTTAGAGGGCTGCAGTCAGCAACAGTCTCTTACACTGAGCAGTTTTCAATTATTCACAAACTTATCTAATACGCCTATTTAGTTTGTCAGACTTCCAGGAGCAACTGAATGTGAGAATCAGGTGGATTTACATTTACATTTATGGCATTTTGCTGACGCTCTTATCCAGAGCGACTTACAACTTGAACATTTTACACAGGTAGGCCAAGGTGGTGTTAGGAGTCTTGCCCAAGCACCCTTATTGGTATAGTGTAGGGTGCTTGCCCTGGTAGGGGATTGAACCCCTGTCTACAGCGTAGAAGGCAAAGGTGTTACCCACTACACTATCCCAACCTCTGATTAAATTTGCAACAAAACTCAGCCAGAGCAAAACTTTTAGAATCATTTAGTTGTACACCATTATAACTGACATTTAGTTCCATTTAAATCACAAACATACTGCTGTCAACTGTCTCTTAAAAGCACGAAATGTTTTCAATTTTATTATATATATATATATATATATATATATATATATATATATATATATATATATATATATATATATATATATATATATATATATACACACACACACAAATGTAGTGTTGATTCCAAACTTTTGCCTGTATTAATTATATATATATATATATATATATATATATATATATATATATATATATATATATATATATATATATATATACACACACACACACACACACACACACCGACATTCGTATAGATAAAAAATTTAAAAAAACACGTAAAAAGATCAAGGTAGGCTTAACTCATCAACTCTTATGAGCTAACCAAGCTGTGTGATACATAGCTGATACATGCTTTTCAACATATACTTTTGTGCACTTGTGAGACAGTAAACAATGTTCAATGAGCGAGATAAACCTCGACTGCTGTTGCTCTGGCCGTCCAGTTCATTGATGGGGGAAGTGACATCACGGTTGCAAATGCCCACATTCTGGTCACCAACATCGCGGAATGTCATGTAGCCAGGCGGCGCCAATGCAAAGTCTATGAAACCACAACAAAACAGATGAAAATAGCATACCACAATATCCCAAATCAAACATGGAAACAAGTTTCTGGTTGCTGACGCTTTAGCAAATCAAAGCTTGAGACGCTTTCCTCTTTCCTATCGGTTTTGAACTAATTAAAAAACGGCTATAACTTTTTTTTTTTAATAGTTTTAATTCAGCTTTGTCACACATGGTTCAGATAAGAGTGATTAAGATTAACTCAGACATGGACTTCACTAGCAGGCTTACCGATTAAAAAGAATGATGACATGATGATGATGAGTGGCAATATTCGTAAGAAAAAAAATAACGGGCAGCATCGAACACTGCAAAAAATAAAATCAACTCGAAGACAAGAACCATGCTGTGTCAATGTTGATGTAAACGAAGTGTGAATGTTCCAGTGCCAAGTTTATGATACATTAGTGGGAAAAAGAGAAATTGAACATCATTCCTGTCCAGTCAGGGTGTGGTCAGTACAGATACTCAGCCTCAAACACAATATGGTACAGTTCACTGGCCTCATCCCTGCATTGGATGATCAGCTTTATTATCTGGAGTGGTGGGCTTACAAAGCTATATTGTCCAGCAGTGTTGTATGTACGTACCATGTTTGGGACCCACTCTAAAGCGGGCTATGGCCTGCGGGCCATCGTGTATGCTGGGGCCTCTGGTTCTGCTGCGGGTTGATCTAAGGCCGGGAACTGGGCTGTCCTCTTCTGATGAGCTTAATTCCTCGTACACACCTGCAGACAGAGTTAAAGTGAGAAATAATGTTGCACATAACTGGAAACTTGCTGCCTTTCAGCAAAACTCACAGTTTTGAGTGATGGATATATCATTTACATGAATCGTGTAGATTTGATGAGCATGTGACCATGTCGCTAAAATGCTGTCCAGGGGCTTTACTCACAAAACCTCTCAGGAATAAATACAGGAATCAGTGCTGAGATCAGTCCTCTAACTAAAGGCTGGCTTGTGAATACCAGCACAGAATGAAAAGTCCCACGGAATTTTTTTAGGCTTTAATGCATTATTTTTCTCACCCAAGCATTTACAGTTTGCTATTTCTTTTAATATGCATCACCCCTCATAAAAAAAATTTGGCACCACCACCACATTTTATTGGCATAGGTCGTTTTTAATTATTCATAAACTCCTTATTTAAGACATCTAATGCAAGTTCAAAGGCCTTCAGGAGCTTCTGGATGCGAGAATCAGGTGGAGCTGATTAGAGCTCCAATAAAACTCTGAAAGAGAATCCCTCCTCCAAACACAGCACAGCAGCTTACGGTCATCATTTAGCCAACCCACATATTTAGCATTTAATTTTTAGTGGCCAATCAAAACTGAGATCATTACAGACAAAGTGAAAAGAGAGACAAGTTTTGTGAGCAGAGAAGTTGGTTTCATTTCAGTTTTTTTTTTTATATTACAGCTTTTAAAAAGCTGTTAAGAATTTTTTTGCAACCAAAATATCAGTTACCACATCATCTTCGTCAAAAGAGGGTGTCTACCAGGTTTCATGCACATTGAGTCAAAATGTCTGGAAAATGGTACAATTTTTGGATGTGATCTGTATTTGCATAGATGATAAATTCAATGAACTAAATCATTCCACAGTAACTTCCCCTGTATTTAATCTCAGAGTGCACAAGAATTGTCACTAATTTTTTTTTTTTTATAGGAACAATACTACTGGTCCCTGCTACAGGGGACTGGTTCCTGAACTTGTTGCCTTTTTACCTCACATGAGTTTTCATGTCTGGTTACATCCTATGATATCACTTCCGTGGTCTGCACTGTCATTCTAGGGTCTTTCTACCAGTTAGTATTCCAATTGCATATGTCTGAATGAAGGTGTGTGTAATTGTAGGTGCCGTATATATCTGACCTTGCTTTACTCTCATAGAATGCATGTCTATAAGACTTGCAATCTTGGTGTGGCCGTACATCATGGCTAACACTCTCGCCGTCTCACCCTTAAAATTCTTCTCCTCAACTCGTGCACCCTGTAACACACACGTCATGACACAACACATGACTATAAACTCATAAAATCATCTCATTCCCACTCTGTACTGAGTCACAACTATGAATGATCTTGTCCATATGCCTTACTAAGTTGTGGCTAGTGTTTAAATGGCTTATATCATGGAAAACTGAATTTTACTTTGTTTAAAAGTAAATGAGAATGTTGGAAAAACCAAAACCAATGTTATAAATGGATCTCACCAAAAAAAAAAAAAACCCTTAAAAAAAATAAATAAATAAAATTAAAAAGTAGGTTATGGGCCCTTTAAATAACTGCCTCATACTCCTTACTAAATCAAGGCAATGACCTAATTGTGTTTGGTACCCCTCAGTTATGGCTATAACTTAATTGTGTCTTTCATACATCTGGCTATGTCATTGTTATGACTTTTGCCTGTTTGAATGCCTTACTAAGTCGTGACTATGACTTGGTTATCTCGTTCATACAAAAAAGTTCTTACTAAGTAGTGGCTATGACTTAGTTATCCCACTCATACATCTTAAGTTGTGGCTATAACTTAATAAGGTTTAAGGACAAGATAATTAAGTTGTGGCTATGACTTGGTGAACTTGGTTTGTATGTCTTAAGATAGGGCTATAACTAAATTATCTCGTTCATGCACCTTACCAAATTGTGACTATGCCTTAGCAAGATGTACAAACAAGATAATTAAGTCGTGGCTATAACAATCAATAATTAAGTTGTGGCTACACCTTAAGATTCTTAAGTTTCCATGCCATAGTTAGCTGTGGCCACGCATTACTTTTATTCAGGGATGTCCCCAGCTGGGCTCCGTAGAACATGAGCATTGCTGCTGACATGCGACTAGTCACAGATACACACACTCACATGGTCAAAAAGATACTGGACAATGATCTCATGACCTGATGCTGCAGCCTCCATCAGTGGTGTGAATCCTAACACTGGCTCCCTAAAAAACACAAAGGTCAAAAATTCAAGCTAATCGTCAGGTGCAGGGGTTTATGTATGTTTGTGTGTGTGTGCTTATGACTAAGCATCTGTACATGTGGAAGTGTTTATGTGAGAGCTCACTTGACATTAGCATTTGCATTGTTGTCCAGGAGAAATTTGACCATCTGTTGATGTCCAGTACTCGTACTGTGCAGAAGAGCTGTCCAGCCCCGCCCATCCTTCCGCTCAAGTTCTGCCCCTTTCTTTATACAAACATATAGATGCCAGAATTTACAACACCGTAAAATACAGTTGTGCTCTGTTCTACTAAAGCACAAAACTCCAAATCCTTA